>NC_082696.1:29875324-30189830 GCF_949987515.2 Delphinus delphis
TAAATATTAATTACTGAAATATGCATCCTACAAAACTAGATACTGTTAAAAATTACTCTTCTTACGAAACTGCTTGAAAAGGAAGGGCTCTGTGTGTGTATGTGTGTTTGCTTTTCAAAAAGCTGAGGTATCTATTAGATAAGTGTGAAAAGGAAAGATATTCCTTCTTGGCCATATTACATAATGTCTTCATTTTTCTTTTTATTTAAATATTTTATTTAAACATTTAAATTCAAGTCTAAATTCATCTGCCTTCTTGTCAAATGTACTACCACTCTCCCACTAATCCAATGGGTTTCCCACTAATCCCAAACAATCGCCTTCCCTCCAGACCAGTCTTTTGTTTTGTTTTGTTTTTTTGTGGTACGCGGGCCTCTCACTGTCGTGGCCTCTCCCGTTGCAGAGCGGAGCACAGGCTCCGGACGCGCAGGCTCAGTGGCCATGGCTCACGGGCCCAGCCGCTCCGCGGCATGTGGGATCTTCCCGGACCGGGACACGAACCCGTGTCCCCTGCATCGGCAGGCGGACTCTCAACCACTGCGCCACCAGGGAAGCCTCAGACCAGTCTTTTAATTTATCCTTCCAGATGCCTCGTTCAGTTCTGCCATTCTTATTATTATGACTTTACTCCTGCTTGTGAAAAGTTGCAACATTTAGGACCATCCCACCATCACTTCTGTTTTACTTGTCCTGATTCTTTGCATTTTGACTGCCTCTTCTTATATAAACAACTTTTTGGCAATCAAGCCTAACTGATATATCTCACATGTCTTCATTACCAAACCACACATAAGTCATCCCTGGCAATTCAGCTCTTAATTGTTCTGATTCACTAACATTAGTGCTTTTTTCCTAACCACACTATAGACCTACAGAGAGCAAATAATTTGATCCTCTCATAACATAGCAACTTGAGCTACCGTACCTTGTACATTGACTGATTCTTCATAATTATATTTTCTGAAAATTCTAGCTACAGAAACTTGTCCCACAATATAATTTAATGGAAAAAAAACAAGTAGCAAAATAGGATATATATTTTAATTCGTGCTAAAAAATGTTATATTTTTACATTTCCATAGGCTGGAAAAATTCTAGAAAGCTACTAGACCCCCAAACTTCACAGTAACTACCTCTGAAGAATAAATAAGTAAGCAGGACTTTGGCAAGATGGCGAGAAGTGATGGGAACTATAAGAGGCTTTAATATTCCTTTGAAAAAATATTATAATGTTTGTTTTTATTTTATAGAATGAACATTATGATTTTCATAATTTCAAAACTAGCAAAAGACAGGGCTTCCCTGGTGGCGCAGTGGTTGAGAGTCCGCCTGCCGTTGCTGGGGACACGGGTTCGTGCCCCGGTCCGGGAAGATCCCACGTGCCGTAGAGCGGCTATGCCCCATGAGCCATGGCTGCTGAACCTGCACGTCCGGAGCCTGTGCTCCACAATGGGAGAGGCCACAACAGTGAGAGGCCCGCGTATCGCAAAAAAAAAAAAAAAAAAACTAGCAAAAGACAGAATTAATAAGTATTGTATGACTAACTTCCATTTTTATGAATACTCCATGTTTCTAGAGGTGCTGCTCAGCAATTCTAAATCACAAGGTCTGACCTTTCCCCCAGGAGACCTCTGGGCGTGACAGTTCAGCCACAGCTAATATATACGCACTGAAAAGCTCACCAGATCATAGCAAACTGTTCCCTCTTTGAAGAAAAAGTACCATATGGAGATAAATGTATTGATGATTCATAAAATTTGTATAACTTCTCTGTTTGAATCAATACCTTGTAATGCAGGGGAATATATAAATTGATCAGTGATCCTTCATCTAGTATTTTTTTTTAACATTTCTTTTTAACTTATGTCTCATTAAATGTGTTTGTTGTTTACAGCATTCTTTTTTTTTTTTTGCGGTACGCGGGCCACTGTTGTGGCGTCTCCCATTGCAGAGTGCAGGCTCCGGACGCGCAGGCTCAGCGGCCATGGCTCACGGGCGCAGCCGCTCCGTGGCACGTGGGATCCTCCCGGACGGGGGCACAAACCCGTGTCCTTTGCATCGGCAGGCGGACTCTCAACCACTGCACCACCAGGGAAGCCCAGCATTGCCTTTTTGATTTCCAGCTTACTTCCTGAAAAGCAGACCTTGTGACTCAGATTTGGGTACAGCTAGTTTATTTGGGAAAGTGAGGCCAGGAAACTTACATGAGAAAATCAGAGACGTGAGATGGGAGAAATGTCAGTGAAGTTTGCAAATAGTCAAATAACCCCGGTAGAAAACTGGGGCTCAGTTGCCCTGAAGATGCTCTGAGAAATATTTTCCTTGGGGCTGGGGAGGCTGGAAGATTTGTACAATGATTTCATGCTTTTTTTGTTTGTTTATTTTTATTATTTTAGATTTTTTTTGATGTGGACCATTTTTTAAAGTCTTTATTAAATTTGTTACAATTCAGCTTCTGTTTTATGTTCTGGTTTTTTGGCCATAAGGCATGTGGGTCTTAGCTCCCCGACCAAGGATAGAGCCTCACCCCCTGCATTGGAAAGCAAAGTCTTAACCACTGGACCACCAGGGAAGTCCGTGGTAATTTTTTTTTTTAACATCCTGATTGGAGTATAATTGCTTTACTATGTTGTGTTAGTTTCTGCTGTATAACATAGTGAATCAGCTCTATGTATACATATATCCCAATACCCCCTCCCTCTTGCGACTCCCTCCCACCCTCCCTATCCCACCCTTCTAGGGGGTCACAAAGCACCAAGCTGATCTCCCTGTGCTATGCAGCTACTTCCCACTAGCTATCTATTTTACATTTGGTAGTGTATATATGTCTATGCCACTCTCTCACTTCATCCCAGCTTACACTTCCTCCTCCCCATATCCTCAAGTCCATTCTCTACATCTGCGTCTTTATTCCTGTCCTGCCGCTAGGTTCATCAGAACCATTTTTTTATAGATTCCCTATATATGTGTTAGCATACGGTAATTGTTTTTCTCTTTCTGACTTACTTCATTCTGTATGACAGACTCTAGGTCCATCCACCTCACTACAAATAACTCAATTTCATTTCCTTTTATGGCTGAATAATATTCCATTGTATATATGCGCCACATCTTCTTTATCCATTCATCTGTTGATGGACACTTAGGTTGCTTCCATGTCCTGGCTATTGTAAAGAGTGCTGCAATGAACATTGTGGTACATGTGTCTTTTTGAATTATGGTTTTCTCAGGATATATGCCCAATAGTGGAATTGCTGTGTCATATGGTAGTTCTATTTTTAGTTTTTTAAGGAACCTCCATACTGTTCTCCATAGTGACTGTATCAATTTACATTCTCACCAAGAGTGCAAGACAGTTCCCTTTTCTCCACACCCTCTCCAGCATTTATTGTTTGTAGATTTTTTGATGATGGCCATTCTGACCGGTGTGAGGTGATACCTCATTGTAGTTTTGATTTGCATTTCTCTAATGATTAGTGATGTTGAGCATTCTTTCATGTGTTTGTTGGCAATCTGTATATCTTCTTTGGAGAAATGTCTGTGTAGGTCTTTTGCCATTTTTGGATTGGGTCGTTTGCTTTTTTGATACTGAGCTGCATGAGCTCCTTGTGTATTTTGGAGATTAATCCTTTGTCAGTTGCTTCGTTGGCAAATATTTTCTCCCATTCTGAAGGCTGTCTTTTTGTATTGTTTATGGTTTCCTTTGCTGTGCAAAAGCTTTTAAGTTTCATTAGGTCCTGTTTGTTTATTTTTGTTTTTATTTCCATTTCTCTAGGAGGTGGGGCAAAAAGGATCTTGCTGTGGTTTATGTCATGGAGCATTCTGCCTATTTTTTCCTCTAAGAGTTTTATACTGTCTGGCCTTACATTTAGGTCTTTAATCCATTTTGAGTTTATTTTTGTGTATGGTGTTAGGAAGTGTTCTAATTTTATTCTTTTACATGTAGCTGTCCAGTTTTCCCAGCACCACTTATTGAAGAGGATGTCTTTTCTCCAATGTATATTTTTGCCTCCTTTATCAAAGATAAGGTGACCATATGTGTGTGGGTTTATCTCTGGGCTTTCTATCCTGTTCCATTGATCTATATTTCTGTTTTTGTGCCAGTATAATACTGTCTTGATTACTGTAGCTTTGTAGTATAGTCTGAAGCCAGGGAGCCTGATTCCTCCAGCTCCATTTTTCTTTCTCAAAATTGCTTTGGCTATTCAAGGTCTTTTATGTTTCCATACAAATTGTGAAATTTTTTTGTTCTAGTTCTGTGAAAAATGTCATTGGTAGTTTGATAGGGATTGCATTGAATCTGTAGATTGCTTTGGGTAGTATAGTCATTTTCACAATGTTAATTCTTTCAATCCAAGAACATGGTATATCTCTCCATCTGTTGGTATCATCTTTAATTTCTTTAATCAGTGTCTTATAGTTTTCTGCATACAGGTTTTTTGTCTCCTTAGGTAGGTTTACTCCTAAGTATTTTATTCTTTTTGTTGCAGTGGTAAATGGGAATGTTTCCTTAATTTCTCTTTCAGAATTTTCATCATTAGTGTATAGGAATGCAAGAGATTTCTGTGCATTAATTTTGTATCCTGCTACTTTACCAAATTCATTTATTAACTCTAGTAGTTTTCTGGTAGCATCTTTAGGATTCTCTATGTATAGTATCATGTCATCTGCAAACAGTGACAGTTTTACTTCTTTTCAGATTTGGATTCCTTTTATTTCTTTTTCTTCTCTGATTGCTGTGGTCTAAAACTATGTTGAATAATGGTGGTGAGAGTGGGCATCCATGTCTTGTTCCTGATTTTAGAGGAAATGGTTTCAATTTTTCACCATTGAGAATGATGTTGGCTGTGGGTGTATCATATATGGCCTTCATTATGTTGAGGTAAGTTCCCTCTATGTCTACTTTCTGGAGAGCTTTTATCATAAATTGGTGTTGAATTTTGTCGAAAGCTTTTTCTGCATCTATTGAGATTATCCCATGGTTTTTATCCTTCAGTTTGTTAATATGGTGTATCACATTGATTGATTTGTGTAAATTGAAGAAGCCTTGCATTCCTGGGATAAACCCCACTTGATCATGGTGTATGATCCTTTTAATACGCTGTAGGATTCTGTTTGCTCATATTTTTTGAGGATTTTTGCATCTATGTTCAACGGTGATATTAGCCTGTCATTCTCTTTTCCTGTGACATCTTTGTCTGGTTTTGGTATCAGAGTGATGGTGACCTCGTAGAATGAGTTTGGGAGTGTTCCTCCCTCTGTTATATTTTGGAAGAGTTTGAGAAAGATAGGTGTTAGCTCTTCTCTAAATGTTTGATAGAATTCACCTGTGAAGCCATCTGGTCCTGGGCTTTTGTTAGTTGGAATATTTTTAATCACAGTTTCAATTTCGTTACTTGTGATTGGCCTGTTCATATTTTCTATTTCTTCCTGGTTCAGTCTCGGAAGGTTGTGCTTTTCTAAGAATGTGTCCATTTCTTCCAGGTTGTCCATTTTATTGGCATATAGTTGCTTGTAGTAATCCCTCATGATTCTTTGTATTTCTGCAGGGTCAGTTGTTACTTCTCCTTTTTCATTTCTAATTCTGTTGATTTGAGTCTTCTCCCTTTTTTTTCTTGATGAGTCTGGCTAATGGTTTATCAATTTTGTTTACCTTCTCAAAGAACCAGCTTTTAGTTTTATTGATCTTTGCTATTGTTTCCTTCATTTCTTTTTCATTTGTTTCTGATCTGATCTTTATGATTTCTTTCCTTCTGCTAACTTTGGGGTTTTTTTGTTCTTCTTTCCCTAATTGCTTAGGTGTAAGTTTCGGTTGTTTATTTGATATTTTTCTTGTTTCTTGAGGTAGGATTGTATTGCTATAAACTTCCCTAAGTGGTATTTTTTTATACCATAGCCTGGAACAATTCCTTCTGAGAGATCAGGCCTATGAATAATCATTCTGGGTGAGAGAATGTTTGACTCATTACCATCATCATAGGGTAATTTTAGATTTGTTCTAGGGCAGCGGTTCTCCAACTTTTATATCGAGCATCAGAATCACCGGCAGGCCGTACTAAGAAGATTATTGGCCCCTCTCCCAGAGTTTGTATTGTCTTAGATGAATCTGCATTTCTTACAAGTCCATAGGTGATGGTGATGCTGAGGCTGCTGATCCAGGACCACTATTCCATGGGTACTGAGGTTAATTTTTGTCCCTAATTTTTCAAGTCTTTTGTTCTTTATTTTTCAAAGTCCAGTCTTTCCCAATTTAAAGCCTATGCCTTTTTGATTCAAATGAAATTGATATAAAGTAAATCAGCCAATTAAAATTTCAATACTATGGTAGAATCTCTGGAGCCTGGTAGTCCCTGGGATTTATTTTCTTTCTTTACTTTGATAAATTTCTCTGCCTTAGCACAACAGAATTTCTAAATTACCATTTACCTCCTCAGTACCTCCAATTTCTTACTAATTAACCAAAAGCAAAAATCCTTGAAATCATATGAGTAGATTAAAAAAGGAAAAAACAAAATCTCCTAAAAAAAAAATCATCATCATCACCATTCTTATCTACCTGGAAGCATAGATATCTCTCATGAATGGAAATGCCAAAACCCAGACAATTTTCCCCACAGCATTTAAAGACTTTGGCATGTTTCATGATCAGTGATAGAACAGCTTTATTTCAAATGAATTGGAGCTCATTTGTTTGACAAAATAATTGGCAGCAACATGAAAGTTGCATATTCTTGCTACGATCTTAAGATTTTGTTTACTTGAATATTTGTTGAGTTAGCAGTCATAAGATGCCTCCTGTCCGTAAGATAGAAATATACGAGTTGCTCAGGAGGACAGCCTTCCCTGGCCTAGGCTTAACAGAAATATCTCTTTGGGGACTCATAAAGAAGACACTGATAAACAACACACTTAAGAACATTGATTCAATAAAGACTACAGGGACCTCCCTGGTGGCACAATGGATAAGAATCGGTCTGCCAATGCAGGGGACACGGGTTCGAGCCCTGGTCCGAGAAGATCCCACATGCCTTGGAGCAACTAACCCTGTGTGCCACAACTACTGAAGCCCTCATGCCTAGAGCCCGTGTTCCATGACAAGAGAAGCCACTGCAATGAGAAGCCTGTGCACCGCAACGAAGAGTAGCCCCCACTCACCACAACCAGAGAAAGCCCACGCAGAGCAACAAAGACTCCACGCAGCCAAAGATAAAATAAAATTTAAAAATTTTAATTAAAAGAAAAGAAGACTACAATCATTTCTTATGAATGCTTCTCCTCACCTGCCTCAGTGCTTACTGAGGGCATGATGCCAAATACAGTTCAGTAAATTCCACTGGGTGACAAAATAATTTGGTAAAGTATACAACTGTCTGGTAGACTGGCAAATGTTAGAAAAATTGAAGACATGGATAAAATGCATATCCTTTGGGTGTTAGTCTCCAAATATTGTTTCTTGAGACAAAAATCTATGATAAGAATTGGGCAGCTGGAGAGGAAAAGGGGAGGCAGCGATAAACGCAAGGAGAGACTAGGGGTGTGCACCTTTCCGCCGGTGCTGCTGCTCTGGTGGTGGGTGTTGTTATCACTGTTGTGGGAGGCGTTGCAGTAGGCGGCAGCTTGGAGTGAGAGAAGAAGTGATTTATTCCTCGACTCTTCATCACGGTGCAAATGAGCAGGCAACCCTGGCCTTGTTTGGAGCCACCCTTGGTCTTTTGGCACCAGCTGTGTGTACTCTCCATGGGAGAATTGTTAAGTTCAACGCCTGCTGGATAGGGCTCCAGCTGATTAAATGGCGGATTTTCTGTTGACCTACATGCTAAGCCCAGGTCCACTCCTGGGAAAAGCTTTAGCCAGGTAAAACTCATGAACGGCAAGGTACCTAAAAGGGCATCTTGCATGGACTGTCCAGGGGCAATTTCAACCCCTTTGTATTGACCTTTACAGAGATGCCTGAAGACCTGCTCCACACACATGTAAATACCACCATATATATTCTGAGAAACATAAAGAAGAAAGAAAGAAATGCCATATTCTGCCATTGTTCACGTACACTCTTAAACAATTTGTGTGTTGTGGAGTAGAGAGGTGGGAGCATGTCCAAAAAGGACTTTGTGTCTTTGTAAATAGAATATAAATGGATCGAGAAATGTCTGTGAAGAGGGCCCAAGAACACAGTACTTCCAAATAGTGCATCCTAAAAACAAAATTTTTGCTACCTTCTCAATCCTTCCCTCTCAACCACATGGCTCCAAACAGGAAAATGTATTTTCAATAAGTAGGGGTGTGTGGTTATTAAGAATGCCAACCAAGGTAATTCCCTGGCGGTCCAGTGGTTAGGACTCCACGCTTCCACTGCAGGGGCCACGGGTTCGATCCTTGGTCCAGGAACTAAGATGCCATGTGGTGCAGCCAGAAAAATAATAATAATAAAATAAAACTTCATTTAAAAGAATGCCAACCTAGTCCTTTTATTGGCACATAAACAGAGGACTCAAATGCCCAACCCGATTGCTGGTGTCTTAAATATTCCTTTTCCTTTGGGACAGCTAACTGAAGAGTTTCTTTAGGGTCTGATTTTCTTTCCAATTTCTACTTAATAGCTACCCTTTTTTTCTAAGATAATAAAGAAATAGGAATTTCTTAATTTTTTATCTGGGGAATTTAAAAACCTAATTTGAGGTTGACGACTTTCAATCGGATTAACACTGTAGTCCAGAAAAAGAAAGAGAGAGAGAGAGAAAGAAAAGGAAAGAAAGAAAGAAAGGGCAAACAACTTATTGCTCTGGAAAGATCAAAGTAAGAATAGATTTTTGTCTCTTTAAATTGTGTTTCTATGAGTACTATTTTTGGTTGAGATGAAATATAGACATTTATTGTTCACACTATTTAGACATGGAAAGTAGACACCAAATTGAGTTTTTAAATGATATTATAAAACTCTGTGCAGAGAAAGTCAAACATGTTAACTTTTGAGTTGATGTTATCATGTCAGTCCCACTATATATTGTATGGTAAAAACATCAAGCAAGATAATAGAACATTTAGCATTCAATTATCCATTTTATGAAGCTTATTTCTCTTAAACATTTCAAATAAAATATTGTTAACTAAAAATTCTGTTTAAGCAGCATACATTTCTGGAAGTTAGGAAATTTAACCCATTCTTATTTGCATCTTACACAAAGCTGGCACAAAACCCAAACTTTAGAGCCAAACTGCCTATGATTTATTCCTGTCTATGCCATTCTCTTGTTGTTGGAGCAAACGAGCTGAGTTCTTTATGCCTCGGTTTCCTCCTCAATAGATAAAGATAATATTAGTGACTACCTCATAGATCAGTCAGTGGGAGAATTAAACGTCTTAACTCATGGAAAGATATTAGAACAATGTCTAGCACATGCTCAAAATTTTCTTAAAGTAGTACTTTCTTATTTCATCATAGTAGTACTTTATGGAATGTACATTCCTTAGACTCTGTATCTTTTTTTAATACACTTTATCTGAGTGCTTTTTTAACCCCACAATCTTCTTATTTGCCCACAAATTTTTATTATGCCTAAGACTGTAATACTTAGACCAGATGAAAAAATAATTTATGAAAAATCAGGAGTCTGAGTTTACTGATAGCAAATTTGCATTTCCCAGAGGACTTGACCTTAGTTCTTGGGTCCTGAAGGTGTCCAAAATATAGCTTTGATCCTTAACACAGAAGGAACCATATATGTTTGTATAAACAGAGAAAGGAAAGTAGACATTTCCAAATGGGCAAACTTTTCAATAATCTTGTTCACAGTCACAAAATGCCCTTAAATTGCCCTCTAACCCCCTAAAAGCATGCCTGTTTGAACAGAAAAGAAATGCAAAAATAAGAATTCCAACTGAAAAGTGAAAGGAAAAGAGGGGAACTCTTCTGATTACTTTCACTAGTTATTAGACATTCATGCCAATATTATTGCTGTCCCCTGTCCTCCCACCTCAAAAGAGGAAAGAAAAAGTTACCACAGGTAGAAAATTGCTTCTGGCATTAATCCCTCTAGCTGAGATCAAGAACACACATATCAGTAATCTCTTCTGGAATCACCATCATTATTCATTTCAGTACCATGATGAAAATGCACGGGGGAAAAAAGGCTTGTGCGCCACTTTCAGAGAAACTCACAGAAGAAATAAAATGAATGAACATCTATGCCTACTAAAACCCCAGTTTCATCCAACTAGATTAGGAAGCAGAAGCAAGGCCCCCTTTTCTTAGACTATTTATTCCCTTGAGGGTTTTGCCAGAAAGCAGACTCCTAAGTTATCAAACTCAGAATTTTCCTCAATTCCTTCTTTTTCCAGTTAGCTTCTTGCGGTTCACTCCATTACTAACTTATAGCGATAAACACCTGGAGTCTATCAAAAACAAAGAGAGGTTTATTCAGTGGGTACAGCCCTGCCTGTTGAGCACCCTGAGCAGAAACAAACTACATAATATAAGACTTGAGCAGGAATATGTTTTTTATGATGTGCCAGCATAAGGGGGATCAAAGGCTAAAGCCAAATAAATAGCAACTGGGCACCAGCAGAGGAAACATATTTAGACTTTAAAATAATCAAAAACAAACCCAAAGAACACTAACACCTTCCACATTCAGCAGTCATATTTTCCCTTTTTATACAGGGCTTAAACCTGTCAAGAGTTTGTGAAGCTAATCACTGAAACTAAAGTAGAAGCCTGCCTTTCACTGAGGTTGTGACAATAACCAAAAAGACTGGGCACGAATAGATGGACCCTTCCCCCAACCCCACCCCAGCCTCTTCAAGCCAACCCCCCGCTTCCCTATTGGCCCATTATTGAATTTACCTTGGCCACGTTATGGAATTTGCCGGCTGACATTAATCCATTTATTGAGCTTGACTCCTCCTTATCTAAAACATCTCTAGGCAAACTGAAACAATCTGTCTGCCATCCACTGATTGGCAGGGCAAATTTTTCCAGGTGGTACAGCCACCTCCCCTCAAATGACTTGCCAAACTTATTTTGGTCTGCAGAATGACGAAAACAAGATCAGGGCAACCATTGTTCACTACCATGTTTAGTACCTGCAATGTATTTACATAAACAATTTTAAAAGATTAGTCTTCTTGAAAAAAAAAAAAAAACAAACGTTGAGGATGGGGTGCCCAAGCCAAGAGGAGGAGGTCGATGTGAGAGCAGAGAATTGACAGGCTCAACCCTTAGGGCAAAAAGCTACATCTGTATTTGATTTGTCAGGGATTTACATTAGTGAAACTTTAACTCTGCAGATGATACATAAGATTACACTTACAGAACAAGCTTATGCAAATATAGCTTAAACGCCATGGTATGTGGCCCAGACAGTGAATTTGGCAGATTTCATTGAGTCTGGTGGCTGGATCTAATAAATTCATTTACATGAAGGATTAGAACATCTGGAAAAGTAGCATGGCGGTTTATTGAAACATAAATAACATTAATTGAAAGGTTACAGGTATGCAAAACATTTCATGCAGGCGATGCAAAATGTTATAAAGCTGTTTCCCTATTCCACTAAAGAAAAGAGAAAAATATCTCGCTAATATAAACAGAAAGGGGAATTTCCAGGATCTAATTTAAATGTTCCTTCAGATAGTAAGAGTGAGAGAGGCAGCCCACTTCTTCATCCTGCTTTGTAATGAGCCCTCTTTTCCACCTCGGGTCTGTGCTGCCCTCTTGATACACATCTCACGCACTAATTAGCAGCAGCAAGGTAGTGACATAATTAAATTTATTTTCAGTTACAAATCCCCAAACTGTCATGCCATTTTGCAGACGGAAAAGCATGGTCGAGGTCTCCAGCTATTTCTTCAATGAGTTTATTTTTATTTTAGCACTGTAATGTATACTCACTGGTAATGTGTATTGCCGGTTAATGTCTCGTGGAGTTGGTTACCATAAGCATAATAACAAATTACCCAGAGGAAAATGAGCAAAGATTGATATCATATGATTTAAAAGCTGAGAGGAAAGCTCAGGTGGTTTACAATCAGTTGAGTACCTCAAGATTAATTTATAACTTGGTAACCCATTCAAATTCCCGTTCATCATTTATTCTCAAACAGAAAGATGGCTTAAACTGTTCAGTCACCCAAAATACCTCCTGCCCATAGCAAGAGCAAGACATTCCTTTTAAAAGGATCGTTTTCATTATAAGTCATTAGCAAAATGCTGACTTTGAGAACTCATGTAAATGAGGAAGCAGGAAATCTAGTATTCTCTCAGGTATGGAGACAGCGTGGAGCCCACTTCAGAAACTCTATGTGGATTTGACCTAAAGCAATCAAGTACAGAGTTGTTTGACCAAAATTGAAAGAGAACCCCTGGCAATTTTTTTTTAATGAAAAATAAGATGTAATGCAGTGATTGATATACTTTGGAGAATCATAAGATTTAAAAAAGAGAGAGAAAAATATTCTAGATGATCTTGTTTCCGATAATATTAAGAAAGTGGACCACGTGACTTTTGCCTTTAACGCAGCTGATAGAATCAGAAAATAGAAGAAATCTTTACTGACCATTCACATTTCAACTCCCACCATCAGAAATACAATTCATAGAATGTATAGAATTTTGATACTGCTCTTGAAATGGTTTCTCTCATAACCAGTAACTGGAATTGGTCAAGTGCAATATATTGGCACAGTAAGTTTATTTTTGTATGTAGACGTTTTTTAAAAAAAGACATTAAAAAGCAAAGATTTTTCTTAAATAGTTAAGCATAATAGACACATTGCAAAAAAAAAAGTCATGTTTATTAATTACCATGACTCTCCAAAAAATAGTAAATTTGCTATTTCCAAATTTTCACACAGAAGTGTCATTTGGCTGCGCAGTGCTAGAATATGAAATATTCATCAGGGAATATATTTTAAACAGATTGCCCTTGGCCACCTAACAAAAAGAAGTATAATCTTCGTAATACTGATCAGGCCTTAGTGGTCATAGTAATTTATGTTGTAATCAGAATGACCAATAATAGCCTACACATAGAATTAAATCCTCAGGATAACTCAGAAGGGTAGTTTCTGTAGATACTTTCAGAAAAGTGTCTTAGACAACAAACATCACGGTGTTCATCTATGCTTTTGCATATTTTTGACACTGGGAAGGTAGAGTTAACAGGAAGTGTTCACTGACTTCCTCTAAATCATCGAATGAGGTTTCAATAAGAGTTCCTCAGCCACATGGGATTTTAGGAGAAAAAGCCACAGGTGATGAGCATACATGGAGCTCACAGAGGTCAAATTCAAGGACTTGTTTCCTATGACAAGTCATCCGTAGTATTTGTGAGTTTGACCTAGGTAAATGAGACTACCTACTGCATTTATGTGATTGTGACATTATCTAGATTTTAGAAAAGGTGCCAGCACCCACAGTACTTAAAAAACAGTGCTGCACGTTTGCAAGACACTATGATTGAACAAGAACAACTTATGGGTACCAACGTGATGAAGCAAAAGGCAGGTTTGGTGTACAGAGAGGAATCTTGTTGTTGACTGTTCACTAGTTTGGATACCTTGGACATCATATTCGATGTGTCTTACTTTCCTCAGCTGTAAAGTGGGAATAATAATAATACCTACCTGATGGTACTGCAGTAAGTATCAAGTGACTTTATATATATGTATATATATATCTCACCCTTAAAGTTGTGCTTGGAACATATACAAGTCTTTGTTTACTGCTGCTATTGCTACTGAAACCAACATGCCCAGTGGAGCACAGCATATAATAGCTACAACTTTCCTATAACTTCTACTGGCATTTCTATAAGGAGCTGAATAATGGCGATAGGTTGCAGAGGATTCTTCAACAATGTAAACTCATTTAATTCCAAAACAAGTAATAGTAACTAGAGGCCTGTGGACAGCTCACCAATATGGAAAAAGGAAAGAAGCATTTCTTAAAGAGAAATCTTAAGATGACTAAGAATGACTTGTTTCTGAGACGTACAACAGAGTGAGAAAAGCCTTAGACTAAAGGTAATCATTCGTAAGAGTCAAGAGAATGAAAAGAAAGAGAAAATTGAAAGAAAAAAAAATGTTTGTCAAGGGAATGAGGTAAGAACAGGTGAAGCACCATTGAACCCGGAGATTAAAAGGAGAGTATATAACCATTAAAAGTACGTGACTTCCCCAAACCATCTTCAATAGAGTTATCGGGAAGCAAGGTTCTGAGAAGTACTGATATATTGTCAAATCAACCAAATTGTACAGAATCTATTTAAAACTCAATTTAAAGTCCAGAAAGATACGTAAAGTACACAAGCATTATCTTAAATAGAATAAAGGAGTTAAGTTCAAAATATTTTGGAAAGAAAAGAATGTTAAAAGATACCTGTTTCCACGACTTCAACAGTTACTGCCCTACATGCACACAAACTTCATCATGACCTCTCATGGGCATCTGACCCATAACAATACCTGGACGTACTTCAGACTCCTCAGGCATCACTAGCCCATCGTCTCTTTCATTGCCCACTCCTCCAAAAATCTCCCCCTTGTTTGTCCGCAAATGACATCATCATAGTACCAAGTGTCCAAACTCAATGCCTCCCTTTCTCTCTTTCAGTCTCCTCCTTAAACAATAAAACAGTAAATTATGTTGACTCTGCCTCCTCCATTTCTGTCACATCTATATAGCCCATCCCCTCCTAGCCACTGCCTTGTCCAAGACATACAATCATTTCATCCACCTGCTTAAAGTCACCCACTCCTTTGCCTGTAAGTGGAAGTTCAAACTCCTTGGTACAGCATATGTGGTTCTTTACAGTACCCAAGACAGGCATGGGGGATTCTTACTGGGGCTGATTTTCGTCTGTGATGAAGAGCTTTACTTCTCTGGAATTTTTTCTTCTCAGTCTAGATCAGAAAAAAAAATGACAAGAGAAAGAGCACCTCACCAATCACATTGCTCCCCATTGAGTCAGTTCATCAAACTTCTCTCTATCACACAACATACCATGAATTTTTCACAACTCTGGACATTTGAACATGTTATTTCTTCTCTCTCCAACTGGCGGGCTCCTACCCATCCATCAGAATTCAGCTCAAATGTCACCTGCTCTATGCAGCTTTCCTCAACTTCCCAAGGCAAAGCTTATTCCTCTTCACTGTGTTCCCACAGCATTGTTGGACCTCTCTCATGAAATATATTTTTCATTTAAAATCTCAATAGCCAGGATCTCTAAGGCCAAGTACAATTCATGGGATATACTTAATGTATGTCTAACGGACAACTGAATCTAGAGGTGTCTAAAATGACAGTTCCATCAGAAGCAGGTAACAAAGCAAATGTATCAATTAAAATAATTCCTTAATGGTGGATGGAAATCAGTTAAACGGAAAAAGATTCCCAGAAAATATGGTTGGCACAAAACATAGTTAAAAATTAGCCTAAAAATGTCTCAGAAGAAAAATTTATATTTCAAATCATTATTTACTTGTGGTTCTAACCTTGAGAACACTTTAGGTGGATGAATGTGTTCAGACTTGTGGTGGAAAATCTAAGTTTTTCATTGTCTGGTATAAACCAAGGAGTACACCAACTACCCCTTACCTTTTACCCACACTTGCCCCAGTCACTTTTTTAGTCTTTGATCTGGTCCAAAAATGTGTCCATTGTCAACCTTTCACCCTACTTCCAAATCCCGTTTCTATCCACATTCATGGGCAAAAGTGGGTGGCAGTGACTACTTGACACTATCACAAAACCAGAGTAGAAAAAAGGAATGAGAGGCCAGTTCCTGATGGCCCAGCCAGTTGAGGACATTTCTATGACCCAGCTGGGATATTGGGAGGGCACTTACTTTCAGGGCTTCAGCAATAGATTACCTTCCTTGGATCCATATTTAACTTCCAGCCATGCCAAACAATTCCAGTGATTCGTTTCACCCTTTCTTACCTTAACCTGAATGCTATCTATGTGAAGACTACACTCATCTGTACACATAGGCCAGGCCTACCATCAGGAGAGACACTTATATTTCCAGCCCCAAACATCAGTAACATTCATTCTAGTCATTTCCATAAGACAGTTCCATAGTTTGACACCTGTCCTGAGGTTCTGTGATTGACTGTAAAGAAGGCTGGTAGGTCAATTTTAAAACATGGCCTCAAAATTCTTGACATTCTCCTGTTGAGAGGTGGGTCTATGTTCCTGTCTCTTGAATCTAGTCTGTGTGATTGCCTGACCCACAGCCAGAGGAAATGCTGCTGTGCTTTTGTGCTCAGACCTTAAGAAACTGGCAATTTCTACTTCCTGTCTCTTGGGACTCTTGCTCTTGGAACATAGCCACCATACCCCTAGGAAGCTCAAGTAGCTCATATAGAAAGGAACTAAAGGTCCCAGCTCACAGCCCTGGCTGAACTCCTAAACTGACAACCAGCACCATCTTGCCAGCTGACAAAGATTTTTTGCTTGAACAAACTTTAGTCAGGCTCCTGAACTTTTTCCTGGGCCTGTCTGTGCACTTCCTTGTAAAATCTAGTTTTAGGAAAGACCCTGCTAAGTCAGTTTAACCAGAACCTCCTCTACCCCTGATATCTGATCACCCTTGATATCTGATCAAGTTTCTCATCTGCCATCATTCCCCAGGTGATGTCTGATCACCCTGGCCTGTCTTCAGTGGGAATCCTGTTAGGTTAGTTTAGCCAGTATCCCCCTTACCACTGATGTTTCCTCTTAGTAAATTTCCATCCACTGCCCTCAACCCTTCTCCTTGGCTACAAATTTCCACTTGCATGTGCTGTATTCAGAGTTGAGCCCAAACATTCTCCCCCAGTGTTAAAGCCCACTGCAATAGTTCCCATCCTTATGGTGATAGTCCTGAATAAACTATGCCTTACCAACATTAACAAATGTCACTGAATAGTTTTTTCTTTAACACAGCCAATATGAATGAGTCATCCTGAAAGTAAATCTTTCAGACCCCAGCTAACTTCCCCATCAGATGTTGCATGGAACAAAGAAGAGCTGTCCCTGCTAGCCTTGCCCACATTGCAGATTGGGGACCAAAATAAATGACTGTTGTTATTTTAAGCCTCTAAGTTTTAGAGTGGTTTGGGAAAGAGCATATGTAACTGATAGAGCAAATAATTGACTAATGAATGACAAGTGCTCAATTCCAGACCAAGCTTTCATATAAGTAAACCATACTGGACTATTTAGGTATTTTGCTAAAAAACAAAACAAAACAAAAAAACAGTTATTTTTTTACTTTTTTATTATGGAAAAGTCTAAATCATACAAAAATAGAGAAATGAGTCTATCTATCATGCATGTACCCAAGACCCAGCTTAAATAATTATCAACTCATGTCAAATCTACCATGAATTTTAAAGCAAATCCAAGACATATCATTTCATTTTTAAATACTTCAGAGTGTGTCTCTAAAAGACAGCAGTTCTTTTTAAATCATGACAATACATTTTCACATCTAAAAGAAAAATTCACAATAATCTTTAACATTTCCTTAATATTACCAAATATCCTATCACTATTCAAACCTCCCCCATTGTCACTTAAGTGTTTTCTTTTGTTTCAGTTTGTTTCTTAGGATCTACACAGAGGATTTAGTTCGATTCATCACTTGTGTCATTTAAAAATCTATAGGTTCAGGAGATTGGTTCAAGACGGTGGAGTGGAAGGACATGCGCTCACTTCCTCTCACGAGAGCACCAGAATCACAACTAACTGCTGAACTATCATCAACAGGAAGACACTGGAACTCACCAAAAAAGATACCCCACATCCAAAGACAAAGGAGAAGCCACAATGAGATGGTAGGAGGGGCACAATCACGATAAAATCAAAAGCCATAACCACTGGGTGGGTGACTCACATACTGGAGAACAAATATAGCACAGAAGTCCACCCACTGGAGTGAAGGTTCTGAGCCCCACATAAGGCTTCCCAACCTGGAAGCCTGGCAACAGGAGGAGAAATTCCCAGAGAATCAAACTGATTGCAGGGCTTTGACAGGACTGGGGGAAACAGAGACTCCACTTTTAGAAGGCACACACAAAATACTGTGCACATAAGGACCCAGTGGGGAGGAGCAGTGATCCCATACGAGACTGAGCCAGACCTCCCTGCTAGTGTTGGCAGGTCTCCTGCAGAGGCGGGGGGTGGCTATTGCTCACCGTGGGGACAAGGGCACTGACAGCAGAAGTTCTGGGAAGTACTCCTTGATGTAAGCCCTCCCTGAGTCCACCAGTAGCCTGACCAAAGAGCCTGTAGCCTTCAGTGCTGGGTCACCACAGGCCAAACAACCAACAGGGAGGGAACTCAGCCCCACTCATCAGCAGACAAGTGGATTAAAGTTTTACTGAGCTCTGCCCACCAGATCAACACACATCTCTACCCACCACCAGTCCTTCCCATCAGGAAGCTTGCACATGCCTCTTAGATAGCCTCAACCACCAGAGGGCAGATAGCAGAAGCAAGAAGAAGTACAATCTTCCAGCCTGTGGAATGAAAACCACATTCACAGAAAGATAGACAAAATGAAAAGGCAGAGGATGATGAACCAGATGAAGGAACAAGATACCCCAGAAAATCATCTAAATGAAGTGGAGATACACAACCTTCCAGAAAAAGAATTCAGAATAATTAATATAGTGAAGATGATCCAGGACCTCAGAAAAAGAATGGAAGTAAAGAACAAGAAGATGCAAGAAATGTTTAACAAAGACCTAGAAAAATTAAAGAACAAACAAACAGAGATGAACAATACAATAACTGAAATGGAAAATACACTAGAAGGAATCATAGCAGAATAACTGAGGCAGAAGAACAGATAAGTGACCTAGAAGACAGAATGGTGGAAATCATTGCCATGGAACAGAATAAAGAAAAAAGAATGTAAAGAAATGAAGACAGCTTAAGAGACCTCTGGGACAACAATAAACAGACCAACATTCACATTATAAGGGTCCCAGAAGGAGAAGAGAGAGAGAGAAAGGACCTGAGAAAATATTTGAAGAGATTATAGTCAAAAACTTCCCTAACATGGGAAAGGAAATAGCCACTTAAGTCCAGGAAGTGCAGAGAGTCCCATACAGGAAAAAATCAAGGAGAAACATGCCAAGACACATAGTAAACAAACTGACAAAAATTAAAGACAAATAAAAATTATTAAAAGCAACATGGGACAAATGACAAATAACATACAAGGGAACTCCCATAAGGTTAACAGCTGCTCTCTCAGCAGAAACTCTACAAGCCAGAAGGGAGTGGCACAATATATTTAAGGTGATGAAAGGGAAGAACCTACAACCAAGATTACTCTACCCAGCAAGGACCTCTTTCAGACGTGACAGAGAAATCAAAAGCTTTACAGACAAGCAAGAGCTAAGAGAATTCAGCACCACCAAACCAGCTCTACAACAAATGCTAAAAGACCTTTTTTAAGTGGAAAATACAAGAGATGAAAATGACCTACGAAAACAAACCCAAAACACTCAAGAAAATTGTAATAGGAACATACATATTGATAATTACCTTAAATGTGAATGCATTAAATGTTCCAACTAAAAGACACAGACTTGCTGAGTGGATACAAAAACAAGACCCATATATGTTGTCTACAAGGGACCCATACAGACTGAAAGTGAGGGGATGGAAAAAAATATTCATGCAAATGGAAGTCAAAAGAAAGCTGGATTAGCAATACTCATACCAGATAAAATAGACTTTAAAATAATGTTACAAGAGACAAGCAGGACACTACATAATGATCAAGGGATCAATACAAGAAGAAGATATAACAATTATAAATAGATATGCACCCATCATAGGAGTATCTCAATACATAAGGCAAATGTTAACAGCTATAAAAGTGGAAATTGGCAGTAACACAATAATAGTGGGAGATTTTAACACCTCACTTACACCAATGGACAGATCATCCAGACAGAAATTTCATAAGGAAACACAAACTTTAAATGACACAATAGACCAGATAGATTTAATTGATATTAATAGGACATTCCATCCGAAAACAGCAGATACACTTTCTTCTCAAGTGTACACAAAACATTCTCCAGGATAGATCACATCTTGGGTCACAAACCAAACCTCAGTAAATTTAAGAAAACTGAAATCATATCAAGCATATTTTCCGACCACAGCACTAGAAGATTAGAAATCAATTAGAGGGAAAAAAATGTTAAAAACACAAACACATGGAAGCTAAACAATACACTACTAGATAACCAAGAGATCATTGAAGAAATCAAAAAGGAAATCAAAAAATACCTATAGACAAATAACAACAAAAACATGATGATCCAAAACCTAGGGGATGCACCAAAAGCAGTTCTAAGAGGGAAGTTTATAGCAATACAAGCCTACCTCAAGAAACAAGAAAAATCTCAAATAAACAGTCTAAACTTACGCCTAAAGGAACTAAAGAAAAAAGAACAAACAAAACCCAAAGTTAGTCGAAGGAAAGAAATCATAAAGATCAGAGCAGAAATAAATGAAATAGAAACAAAGAAAACAATAGCAAAGATCAAAAAACTAAAGCTGGTTCTTTGAGAAGATAAACAAAATTGATAAACTTTTAGCCAGACTCATCAAGAAAAAGGAGAGGACTCAAATCAATAAAATTAGAAATAAAAAGGAGTAGTTACAACGGATACCACATAAATACAAAGTATCATAAGAGACTACTACAAGCAACTCTATGCCAATAAAATGGACAACCTGGAAGAAATGGACAATTTCTTAGAAAGTTTTAACCTTTCAAGACTGAACCAGGAGCAAAAAGAAAGTACCAACAGACCAATCACAAGTAACGAAATTGGAACTGTGATAAAAATCTTCAACAAACAAACGTCCAGGACCAGATGGCTTCACAGGTGAATTCTATCAAACATTTAAAGAAGAGCTAACACCCATCCTTCTCAAAATCTTCCAAAAAGTTGCAGAGGAAGGAACACTCTCAAACTCATTCTACAAGGCTACCATCACCCTGATACCAAAACCAGACAAAGACACTACAAAAAAAGAAAATTACAGACATATATCACTGATGAATATAGATGCAAAAATCCACAGCAAAATACTAGCAAACAGAATCCAACAACACATTAAAAAGGTCATATGGGCTTCCCTGGTGGCGCAGTGGTTGAGAGTCCACCTGCTGATGCAAGGGACACGGGTTCGTGCCCCGGTCCGAGAGGATCCCACATGCCACAGAGCGGCTGGGACCGTGAGCCATGGCCGCTGGGCCTGCGCATCCAGAGCCTGTGCTCCACGGCGGGAGAGGTCACAGCAGTGAGAGGCCTGCGTACCGCAAAAAAAAAAAAAAAAAAAAAAAGATCATACACCACGATCAAGTGGGATTTATCCCAAGGATGCAAATCATGTACGCAAATCAATCAGTGTGATAAACTATATTAACAAATTGAAGGATAAAAACCATATGATCAACTCAATAGATGCAGAAAAAGTTTTTGACAAAATTCAACAACGATTTATGATAAAAACTTTCCAGAGAATGGGCATAGAGGGTACCTACCTCAGCATAATAAAGGCCATATATGACATATCCACAGGAAACATCATTCTGAATGGTGAAAAACTGAAAGCATTCCCTCTAAGATCAGAATCAAGACAAGGATGTGCACTCTCACCACTATTATTCAACATAGTTTTGGAAGTCCTAGTCATGACAATCAGAGAAGAAAAAGAAATAAAAGGGATACAAATTGGAAAAGAAGAAGTAAAACTGCCACTGTTTGCAGATGACATGATACTATACATAGATAATCCTAAAGATGCCACCAGAAAACTACTAGAGCTAATCAATGAATTTGGTAAATTTCCAGTATACAAAATTAATGCACAGAAATCTCTTGCATTCCTATACACTAACAACATAAGATCAGAAAGAGAAATTAAGAAAGCAATCCCCTTCACCACTGCAACAGAAAGAATAACATACCTAGGAATAAACCTACCTCAGGAGGTAAAAGACCTCTACTCAGAAAACTATAAGATACTGATGAAAGAAATCAAAGATGACACAAACAGGTGGAGAAATATACCATATTCTTGCATTGGAAAAATCAATATTGTGAAAATGACTATTCTACTCAAAGCAATCTACAGATTCAATGTAATCCTTATGAAGTCACCAATGGCATTTTTTACAAAACTAGAACAAAAAATCTTAAAATTTGTTTCAAGACACAAACGACCCTGAACAGCCAAAGCAATCTTGAAGGGAAAAAAACAAAGCTGGAGGAATCAGACTCCCTGACTTCAGATTATACTACAAAGCTACAGTAATCAAGAAAATATTGTACTGGCACAAAAACAGACATATAGATCAATGGAACAGGATAGAAAGCCCAGAGATAAACCCGGTGCACCTATGGTCAACTAATCTATGAGAAAGGAGGCAAGGATATACAATGGAGAAAAGATAGTCTCTTCAATAAGTGGTGTGGGGAAAACTAGACAGCTACATGTAAAAGAATGAAATTAGAACACTCCCTTACACCATACACAAAGATAAACTCAAAATGGATTAAAGACCTAAATGTAAGACCAGACACTAGAAAACTCTTAGAGGAAAACATAGGAAGAACACTCTTTGACATAAATCAGCACAAGATCCTTTTGACCCACCTCCTAAAGTAATGGAAATAAAAACAAAAATAAACAAATGGGACCTAATGCAACTTAAAAGCTTTTGTACAGCAAAGGAAACTATAAACAAGAGGAGAAGACAACTCTCAGAATGGCAGAAAATATTTGCAAATGAATCAACAGACAAAGGATTAACCTCCAGAATATATAAACAGCTCATGCAGCTCAATATTAAAACACAAACAACCCAATCCAAAAATGGGCAGAAGACCTAAATAGACATTTCTCCAAAGAAGACATACAGATGGCCAAGAGGCACATGAAAAGCTGCTCAGCATCACTAATTGTTAGAGAAATGCAAATCAAAACTACAATGAAGTATTACCTCACATGGGTCAGAATGGGCATCATCAGAAAATCTACAGATAAATGCTGGAGAGGGTGTGGAGAAAAGGGAACCCTCTTGCACTGTTGATGGGAATGTAAATTGATACAGTCACTATGGAGAACAATATGGAGGTTCCTTAAAAAACTAAAAATAGGGCTTCCCTGGTGGCACAGTGGTTGGGAGTCCGCCTGCCGATGCAGGGGACACGGGTGCGTGCCCCGGTCCGGGAGGATCCCACATGCCGCGGAGCGGCTGGGCCGGTGAGCCATGGCCGCTGAGCCTGTGCGTCCGGAGCCTGTGCTCCGCAACGGGAGAGGCCACAACATTGAGAGGTCCGCGTACCGCAAAAAAACAAACAAACAAACAAAAAAACTAAAAATAGAACTACCATATGATCCAGCAATCCCACTACTGGGCATATACCCAGAGAAAACCATAATTCAAAAAGAGACATGCACCCCAATGTTCATTGCAGCACTATTTACAATAGCCAGGTCATGGAAGCAACCTAAATGCCCACTGACAGATGAATGGGTAAAGAAGATGTGGTACATATATATACAATGGAATATTAATCAGTCATAAAAAGGAAAAAAACTGGGTCATTTATAGAGACGTGGAAGGACCTAGAGACTGTCATACAGAGTGAAGTAGTCAGAAAGAGAAAAACAAATATCGGTATATTAACGCATATATGTGGAATCTAGAAAAATGGTACAGATGAACCGGTTTGCAAGGCAGAAATTGAGACACAGATGTAGAGAACAAGCATATGGACACCAAGGGGGAAAGTGCGGTGGGGGGGGTGGGGGGGTGGGCGGATGAATTGGGAGAATGGGATTGACACATATACACTAATATGTATAAAATATATAACTAATAAGTACCTGCTGTATAAAATAAATAAATAAATAAAATTTAAAAAATAAAAGTGAAAAAATAAATAAATAAAATAAAAATCTATGGGTTCTCCTTCTAGCTTTATTTTTCCCTTTATTTTATTTATTGGAGAGCCCCAGTCACTTGTCCTGCCCAGTGTCTCATATGCTGGATATTGCTGACTGTAGGTCTATGGTGGTTTAAGTTCCTCTGTCCCCCATGTTTGGGTGGTTGTACTCAGGAACTCGGTATACTCTGGTTAGATTTTTTCATTTTGCTAAAGATTGGTGCTTTGAAGGTTTTTTCAAGACATCAAATGCTTGGGTCTTCAAAGGTACATTATATGTTTGTCTTATTACTGTGAGAGCAAAGCCCAGCTCAGACTTGGTTATGAAACCAGTTACAAAACAGCTCCAGGGGTCCTGTGACAGCAATATATAGGCTCCTCAGACACAGGTCAGATCTTTTAGGTAACTCTGACCTGTCCCGCTGGTTGGCTGCCACAAAACAAATGATGTGAACAGTAAACAAGGATAAATACAGTAAAATAGCTGTCTTCAAGAAGATCCTACACCATTGGGATAGAAATGTTAAATTTACAGAATGATGTGGCAACTGTAATAACAGAGATAAACAGTGTTGTGGGGATACCTGCCTGAGGTTTCATCTCCTTTAACAGTGAATGAAGCATTCCCTAGGTCATGGGCAGAGGGATGTTTAGAGTGGTGTCTGACACCATGGATTTTGGTACAAGCTACTCTCTGGCTTCAAATTCCAGCAACTCCAGTTCAAGTCATCAAACCTCTGCTTGCCATGGCTTCTTTATCTATGAAATAGGGATAATAGAATAATAACAATAGATTATTGTAAGGATTAGCAAAATTAATGCATGTAAAACACTTAAACCAATGCCTATGATACCCTAGATATTTATTTTTATTTAAGTTACCATGAAAGCATGTGGATCTAATAAAATGTTCTAAGTTTCTGTTGAGATGCTAGACTACTAGATCCATACCAAAGACTCCTGTTTATTGGGAAAGCCTTCATCTTGGCCGCAAAAGGCATGAGTCTGGTGTAGATTTCTCCATACTATTATAGAATATCTAGACACAGGGCCAGCCCCATCCATAGGCAGAGTAAGAAGTTGCTGATTCAGAATTGTTTAAGGAACTTGTCCCTACTCCAAACAAACTCTCTTCCTACTTGCCCACTGGAATGGCTCTGTATTAAGAATTTCAGGATACACAGACTCATATGGCTGGGATGGGGTAATACCCCGAAATCATCACTGTGGCAGAGATTCATTGCTCAGATTAGTCATTTCTTATTCCTCAAGACCTTCTTTGAGTAATCAGATGCAGAAGTCAATTTGATTTTAGGAGGAGGACATGAGTGTTCTAGGGCTTGAAATGAGCCAGAAAAACAGATCCAGAGACTTCCCTCATGGCCTAGTGGTTAAGAATCCACCTGCCAATGCAGGGGACACGGGTTTGAGCCCTGGTCCAGGAAGGTCTCACATGCTGCGGAGCAACTAAGCCCATGCACCACAACTACTGAGCCTGTGCTCTAGAGCTCACAAGCCACAACTACTGCGCCCATGTGCCACAACTACTGAAGTCCGTGTGCCTAGAGCCTGTGCTCCACAAGAGAAGACACTGCAATGAGAAGCCCACGCACCACAACGAAGAGTAGCCCCCACTCGCTGCAACTAGAGAAAGCCCACATGCAGCAATGAAGACCCAACAGAGCCCCCCCCAAAATAATAAATAAATAAAATTAATTTATTTAAAAATAAAATTTGCTTCCCTTCATGCCATCCCCTTCATATGTGTCCCATCATGTATCTAATGTCCCTTTGTACAGCTAGTAACTTTTTCCTTAGCAAAAACTATACTCAGAAAAAGCATCTGAAAGTAGATGCAAACTACTTATCCCTTGATTTTTAAGCCTTCTTTTAATTCTAGAGTGAAAGTTTTTACTTCTCATTAAAGAAATTCCAAGCATTTTGGAAGGAGTTAGGCTTGTTCTTACCTTGAAGTCTTCCTCATGACCTTGGTGGCATGGGCTGTGTTATCTGGGATATTCAAACTTAAAAAAAAAGAAATCTGTGTGTCTTGATGAGACAGGATATGTTACATGGGTATTTAATCACTTAAGAAAGATGTCCATGCTTAAAAATAGAAACAACAATATGATCAACCTGAAGACAGGTCTCTCTGCCTTTGGAAGCTGTAGGCCTTGGCCTTGGGCTCTCACCTGCAGTACAAACGCTTGCAATTAGCTCTCAGTTTTCTCTGTTGCTTTGAGTTCCTCATATATCAAATAGCTTCACCAGAGTAAAAGAGAAAATCTGGTTTAGAGAGAACCCCACCCCCCAAAAAAGATTTAATCTAGTTTAGTCTTGTCCCCTGATTGGGGGAGGTGGTTAGGGAATGGGGAATCGAAAATAAGGAACTAAACCATGTTTGGACAAAAAAGGTTTTCTTATATAAACAAAAATGTATATATATGTATAACTGAATCACTTTGCTGTATAGCAGAAATTAACACAACTTTGTAAATCAACTATACTTCAATAAAAAATGTTTTCTGATTGTTTTGTTTTTTAGATCATAAAATCTAAAGAAAAATAGATGTTATTAGTGTCTGCTTTGGATTTTTTAACCTGGGTTAAACAAATTTTTAAACACAATTTTGAAATATTCTTTAAAAATTTCCATAGCCAATCATTTTACTGACATCTCCTAAAGACGGGGAAAATTTTTTGTGGCACCAATACCTAACAATTCCTGGAATTATTTTAATGATAATTAGCCATTCAAATGTTGGTAGTTATCTCTACATGGAACTCTTTGCTTAGTTCTTTCTTGTCTGTCAACAAGAAAATAATTTTTAAAATAAAAATGTCTACTTTTGATAGTCTATGTGTTTTGTTTAAACTCTTTTTAAAAAAGAGTAGGGCTTCTTCCTCAGTTCCCTGGCATCCTTTGGAGTGATGTTGAAATATACCATTTATTTTTCTCATTTGCTTTTAGGTATCTAAACTACTAATGAAGAGACAGTGACATGCTTGGAGCAAATCATTTTTAACACCTCCCCCATCAACAAAATTATCCCCAGTTGTAATCATGTAATGAAACAAAAATATGGTCAGAGAAAAAATGTAAGTAGTGAATTTTTCTTTTATTGAAATTTGTATATGTATTCATGCTATTTTAAAAAATTAAAAATAAAATAAATATTAAATTTCAAAATATGGGAAAATGTAATGAATTAAAATTTTTATACATTAACTGTATATTTATAAACTAATGTATTTTTTTGAAAAAGAAAAATATTAGTCAATTACAATAGTGCATATTAGTCAATTACAATAGTGAGTAATAAACAGCACATTTTCTGTTTTGGAAGCTTAACTTCTGTAAACTTGTAAATAATTGTATCAGAATTGACCTTTGAGTAATCATAAGGAACATAGTTAGATTTTTTAATCTATCTTTGCTTGGAGTTGATTAAAGAACAATTTTATTAATTTTATCTTTGGAAAGTGTCTTTCACATAAAGAAACAAATATACAAAAGGGAAAATTCTTAACCATAAGGGTAAGTGTGACAAAGAATCATAAAAATCCCAATTCACAATAAATTCCAGAAACTGCAGTTCTGCTTTTGTTTCTTTGGAATCAGGTTTAGAGGCTTTCATATGTTTCCACAGGTTGAAATTTTTAAATATAAATAAAAACTCTAAGTGAATACACAGAATGACAGAATTAAAGTAATTCAAGTTCTATTTCTTCCTCTTAGCCATCACCATCCTCTCATCATTTATTTCTAATCCAGTGCTTTAAAAACAAGAGTACATAGTATCACAGGAATTGTGAACACAAACTGTGCCCAAACTGAGCTAGAAGGATTTGGAACCCTTAAGAAATTGCTCTAAAAATGAATGTGTGGTTTTGGTTTTTTTTTACATCTTTATTGGAGTATAATTGCTTTACAATGGTGTGTTAGTTCCTGCTTTATAACAAAGTGAATCAGCTATACATATACATATGTTCCTATATCTCTTCCCTCTTGCGTCTCCCTCCCTCCCACCTTCCCTATCCCACCCCTCCAGGTGGTCACAAAGCGCTGACTCTCTGTGTCTTCGGACTGGACTATAAAACTGGAAGTTTTCCAAATGAACTTTTACGTAGAAAATTATGTTTATCAAAGAATAAGTAATTAAAATGTGCTAATTTGAAGCTCACACATGTATGTAATTACAACTGAACAGTAACCGTATCAATTGTTTAAATTTAAACAAAAGATTTTTTTTGAGGAGTACTTTATAGCTAACTTTATTTAGGATTGCTAGCAAGTGGTGACAATAAAAACCAGATCGACTAAAAGTTGATTGTATTATTATTTTTAAATTTTCTAAGGGCAGCACAGCCCTGTCTGCCTTCCCTCAAAGCAGACTACTCCCACCACCCTGGTTTTTATACGCCACTGAGGAAAGAATAATAAGTAGAGATTAATCTGCATTTTGTTCTTACGATTGCTATATAAGAGAATAATGATAATATTTGTTTAAAACTATTAAGTGTTCAATAATACTACTATTGTTTCTAATGTTTTTTCATATTTGTGCTCAGTGGACTTAATGGTAATAGATTAGTGCTAAATCAGAGAGTAACAGGTCAAAATTTTGACACTTCTTAGAAATAATTGAATATTATCACATGACCATTAGAAAATGTCTTAATGGTGTATGGAGGGTTAACAAATAGTAACCACCCAATAAACACAGTTGAATAAATGAATTGTGCAAACATACTGCTGCCAACAGTGATGGAAAAGGTAGATAAGGTAGATAAAGGACATCTCATGCAGGCTAAGGTTTGTAAACTCATCCAAACTTCCTGTCTCTTGATTTTTCTTTAGTGAACACAGATGAACCTTTTCTTCATTCTGCATCACATGCAGAAGGTCAGATCAAAAATGTATGTAGTGGTGGGAACCTACAAGATGGCAGAGGAGTAAGATGGGGAGGTCACCTTCCTCCCTACAAATACATCAAAAATACATCTACATGTGGAACAGCTCCTACAGAACACCCACTGAACACTGGCAGAAGATCTCAGAATTCCCGAAAGACAAGAAAATCCCCACGTACATAGGTAGGGCAAAAGAAAAAACAGAGACAAAAGAGTACAGATGGAACCTGCACGTCTGGAATGGAGCTGTGAAGGAGGAAAAGTTTCCACACACTAGGAAGCCCCTTCACTGTTGGAGACAGGGAGTGGGTGGGGAGGAAGCTTCGGAGCCACGGAAGACAGCGCAGCAACAGGGGTGCAGAGGGCAAAGTGGAGAGATTCCCACACAGAGGATCACTGCCGACCAGCACTCACCAGCCTGAGAGGCTTGTTTGCTCACCCACCAGGGTGTGGGGGCTGGGAGCTGAGGCTTAGGCTTTGAAGATTTTCAATTACAGTTTCAATTTCATTACTTGGGATTGGTCTGTTCATATTGGTCTGTTCATATTTTCTATTTCTTCCTGGTTCAGTCTTGGAATGTTATAGCTTTCTAAGAATTTGTGCATTTCTTCCAGGTTGTCCATTTTATTGGCATAGAGTTGCTTGTAGTAGTCTCTTATGATGCTTTGTATTTCTGCGGTGTCTGTTGTAACTTCTTTTTCATTTCTAATTTTATTGATTTGAGTCCTCTCCTTCTTTTCTTGATGAATCTGGCTAAAGGTTTATCAGTTTTGTTTATCTTCTCAAAGAACCAGCTTTTAGTTTTATTGATCTTTGTTTCTATTTCATTTATATGTGCTCTGATCCTTACGATTTCTTTCCTTCTACTAACTTTGGGTTTTGTTTGTTCTTGGTTTTGCGGTGCTGAATTCTCTTAGCTTTTGCTTGTCTGTAAAGCTTTTGATTTCTCTGTCAAATCTGAAAGGATCCTTGCCGCGTGGATGAAATGAAATTGAAATTGAAATTGAAAGAAATTTCAAAGAAATGAAATTGAGTTATTTTTAGTGAGGTGAATGGACCTAGAGTCTGTCATACAGAGTGAAGTAAGTCAGAAAGAGAAAAACAAATACTGTATGCTAACACATATATATGGAATCTATGAAGTCCTTTTTTGATCTAAATTCTAATTACTTTCTTATAAAATAAATTTCTTTGTAGAAAAAGCCATATTTATTGAATAATTCTTTTCCATCTTAAATTTAAATTATTTGTGTTGTATATTATGTAATTACAAAGGAAAATGTGAATCTCTGAACTTTAAGTTTCCATTTTAAGTCCTTTCTTTTGTTTATTAATTTAAGGTCTGTAAAACCTGACCATAGTGTATATTTGGTATTACTGATAGAGTATGCTTTAAGCCATTTTGATTCTTTAGGTCTCACTACTTCATTTCAAATCCATCTATTACTCACTGACTTAATGATTTCCATTGCTCAGCATAGGCTGATGCATTGTTAACTTTCCTTTTGGAATTTAAAATCTGGGGAGAAAGATTTCATTTTAAAATAGCAATTCAAGAAAATTCCATGGTTAATCCTGTAATGGAGGGACAATTGAATGTAGAGTTTCAGCATAAGTTGGGGTTGTCCACAAAATACTCTAAGGGGGAGGTAGAAATTGAAATATGTATTCAAATCTGGGTTGATGTGAAATAATAGAGTGGTAATAACAAGAAATGTGGAATTCTAGGACTTCCCTGGTGGCACAGTGGTTAAGAATCTGCCTGCCAATGCAGGGGACACGGGTTCGAACCCTGGTCCGGGAAGATCCCACTTGCTGTGGAGCAACTAAGCCCATGCATCACAACTACTGAAGCCTGCTTGCCTAGAGCCTGTGCTCCACAAGAGAAGCCACTGCAATGAGAAGCCCAATCACCACAACGAAGACTAACCCCCGCTCGCCACAACTAGAGAAAGCCTGCGTGCAGCAACGAAGACCCAATGCAGCCAAAATAAATAACTTAATTGATTAATTTTAAAAGATTGAGGAATTCTAGTTGGAGAGAGGTAGACAGTGTGTGAACAAAATGAGGATGTGACACCTGCATGGGAATTCCGAGAGCAGTGATCTGATTAAAGAAGATTGCTGAAGTGGAGAAGAGAATATCGGATGGCAAAATGAGCCAGATGTTGGACATTTTGTATACTAGAACCAGAAATTTGAGTCTGATATAAAAGGAGTCATTTTTAGTTACTTAAAGGAAATCCAGGCTGAAAGGAATCAATATAAACGATAGTGAGCAGTGAGAAAAGGCTAAATGCAGGCAAATCAGAGTAATCCAGGCATGAAGTGTTCTTCAATCAGTAACCCAGGCTGACTGTGGCTGTGAGAAAAGGGAGGAAAATAGATATTAATCATACATAAAGAGATTGATGACATAGAGGATATTAAAAATAAGGGAGAGAAAATAAAGATGACTACATTTTCAAGCCTGAATAACCATGAAAATGGTGAAAAACCAACTGAAATAAATCCTAGTCTTAAATATTCTAAAAATATTATACACTGAGTGGACTTATTAGTAAGAATTTAGTTATTAAACATGGGGCTTGTCCTGGACTGCTGGAATTAAATTTTACAGTTCCATTTTTTTCTGAATTAAACACTCAAATAAATGCAGAAATTCTCTTTGGATTTATTATGAGCTCTAGCAAAATAGACTATTGATTAGGCATAAATTATTCTTGTCTTTAAAAATAAACAATGGCAGAATGCCATGATTATGAAAAACGATCATGATGCTTCACCAAATCAAAACTGGATGAGAGTGACTTACAGAATGTAACTTTTTTGGGTGAAACACAGAAATAACTGGTTGGTCTTATCCTCACAAGTAATTGTTAAAATAGCATTAAATTGTATCAGTAAGTGAATAATAATTCATAAAATTAAATATAGAATATTACAATTTATGGTCATTTGGATCTACCATATTGTATCTGAGTGCTATCTAAATCCATGTTTATGAAAATAAGCGTTCTAATTAGGATTTTACCTTTAGTGATCAATATTTATATACACTGATTGTTTTACAAAATTTATTGTCTGTTTAATCCCCTGATAATTTTCAAAGTGGCACAGTTAACTATTCCATTTTTTGTTATTTGTTTACTGAACTTATTTTCAAAATAATTTTACAATATAAATTATAAATGAAGATTTAGCTAATTTATGGTATTTTTATCCATATCAATTTTTACCTAAGTCATTGTGGGTATTTGGTTTTTTTAAATTATGCTGTAACTGTTATTTCTCTAAGAAAAATGTCCTTTGATCCCATTTTGTACATCTAAATTTGGGTTAGGAAAAGAATTGTGTGCAGATTTGATCTTCATTTTATTTTTTATTAATTACTTATCGAGACTATTTTTCTGAGTTAAAATGGCAGAGTAGTACAGTCTTAAAATATTGAGATCAAAACTTTCTACTTCACATAATGAGACATCCAGAGCAGGGCCAGCAACAGTGGGAAACATGTGAATTTTCTTGAACGTGTCTGGAATAGCAGCCTGCTTCCACTGAACTAAGAATGAGTCATTTCTTCAGTAGCAAAAGTCACCGCATTTGTCTGATTTTTAATTTTCAAATATTTCCTCATTTTTAAGGAACATCCAAATACTCTTAATCTGCCAACAATATGAGAGCAATGAGCTCTCTTACAAAACTCACATGATGCTATCATTTCTAACAGAAACTTTGTCTTAATTGTCTACAATTGTGTTACACCTTCTCCATAATGACATGTTTTCCTTACCTAAAACATGGTGATTTCTGGGGCTATTTCCACTGCTAACTGTCGAATGAGCTCTGAATTCTGCGGGACCAGGAAAAATGCAAAAGCAAGTCCATAGATTTCACCACTTAAAAGCAACTGGACATGGTTCACACGACAGTAAAATGCTTTGGAAATCTCTGCCCTGCCTTCTGAACACCTTCTAGCAAGCACAATGCTGCCTATGACTTTTGTTCTCTCAATTATTCGTTACTTGCAAAACTTCTTGAACGTATTTCTTGTCTTTGAGACATAACAAGAGAATATAATGTTTCTCTAGGATGAAGAAATTGGTAACATGATGGATGAAACTTCAGGAACATTACACTAGCTGGTTGTTTAAGCTTTAATAAAAAACACACTTGGGTCTTCCTTGCTAGATTTGAAACTTAACATGAATTGGTCTGCAAGGAAATCTAAGTACCATTTTTTGGTACGTTTGGATTTTTACCGGTATCAATTGCTCAGAAAAATTGATATTTTGTAATTGCTTGCTATTGAAGAGTTTTCTAAAATCCTAGAATTAAAAAAAAAAAAACTTGTTTCTGAGGCTTTAACATAGTACTTTTCAAATCTGATCCATATTTAAATCATTTCTCATATATTTTTAAAAAATTGTTTATTGCATCAAATACTGTTGTCTCATAAGCTATTTAACATATATTACAAGTATCATATTTTAATCCACCTGAAACAGTCCCTCTGTAACTCTAGTTGGAATAATTTCTTGAGCTAGTCAAAAGTCTGGAGTTGAGACAACCAAAATGAAATGTACTAAATAAAGTATTAAGTCCAAATATAAGCAACTAAAATAAAGACTTTTTGTAATTGAAAAAAAAAAAAAAGGCTTTTAGTTCTAGTCTCCAGATCAAGCCTTTTGACGTATCTCAACAACTAGACCTGTGATTTAGTCAATAATCATGGTATTATTATGGGAGCCCTGAAATGTCATATAAAACATGGTTCTAGAGGGCAGGTAGGATGATCATTAGGTACAAAATCAGGCACAAGAACCAAACTTGGGCATTAAAACTTAATTGTTTTCCATTTTCACCCCAAGAGACATTTGAACAATGACACTTCTTTGTTTGGTAGACTTATACATTAAGCCTTATTGGACTTTCACATGACTATTATTTTATTTAATGACATTTCATACAGAGATCATAAGCAATTTAAATAAATGAAAGAACAAACAAAATGTATTCATTTTAAATTATTCCTATCGGGTTCAAAATTATTAAAGATAATTAGGTGATCATTTATTTTATCCAGATAAACATACTTGTTCCTTAAAAAATACTTTATTTTAATGTATAAAGAAAAAAGAGATTATATTCACCTCATTAGATGATAATGAAAGTATTGTTCGCCAACTAAGCTCATTTCTGAGACACTTGTGATTTCTTTCCTGATCAGTCTGTCATACCAAAGAAGGATTATCGTGGCAGCAATTTGAGATTTACTCTGTCAGATCAGCTATTGATGACTTGAGACCACCCTTATCTGAGGTAGAAAATGGAGTTTTTGTTGAGAGAAAACATGTTTATTATTTTTTAAGCCATCTCACCTTTCTATTTGACACAAATAAGAGTGGTGGATATGACTCTAATGAACGAGAGTTCATTTTAAAGTACTGTTCATGTACACTTGTTTTATATATTTTTGGTCCCAAGGAGTTTTGATTCCACTGATTATATCGAAAAAAGGTCAAAGTAAAAACTCACCAAACATTTTCCCACCGAACATTAAAAAGAGAAACTTGTACTGAGAACTAGGAAGATACAATAAACAAGTAAAGTGTGTGATTTTTCAAATTATATACAGCAGCAGACTGGATCTGCTACTCAAACATTTTGGAAATTTCCCTCCTCTTTATTTAAATGTCGTTTTATTTCCAAAAGTTTTGAACAAGAGTAGTATGTAAGTGTCACCATGTAATATGTTCTTCAAATGCATTTTCACCTTCTTTCATCTGATCAATAATGACTCTCATATATTTAATCTGGTATAGCCCAAGTTATTCCATATTAACAATTTAGTAACTAGGTAAAATGGTTCAAGTTTGACTGTATCTTCCCCCACCTACAGGTCATTGTTTAAATGTCTGGTTGGGGTTTTCAAATTAGCCAATTCTATACTCAGTATTTATATTTAGCCCTTATTATTTTTGAGGAAGGCGTAGTTCCCTCCCCTTCCTCAACCATCTTCAATCTAGCTTCTGTCTCCACAACTTTACTGGGTCTATACTGACTTTTCAATTTCTTCCACAATCTTCACTTTGCAATTGCCACATAAAATAGAGTTTTCTTTTTTAAACTATCATCTTACTAGCTCTGTTTGCCACATATAGACACTGATAATGGCAGCCCTTTTTAAAACCCTCCATCCCATTTATTACCCTTATGCTGCACATTCCTGGTTCTCTCAATAATGTGATGCCTGTGGATCTTCCCCCTCCATTCTATGCCTGCCCCATCAATGTCTGTGTTCCCAGTATTCTATCTTCCACCTGGTGCTCCACATGGGTGATCTCATCTTCTACTTATCTGCTACTGATTTCCAAAAGTATGTCACCAGTTCAGATCTTTCCCCATCTCTTCTCTTTGGAACTTCCCTCAATGTAAATCTCCAAGGCCTCAATTCAACACATCCCAAACTACTCACCATCTTCATTAGCTAGGGTCCCCAAGGAAATTGCTGATACACTTGACATAGCATAATTTAAGGAGAGTTGATACTGCTTACAAGTGTGTCGCTATAGGGGAACCAACAAAGACAGTCCAGTAAAACAGAGCTTACCATCCTGGGCCAAAGGAATGAGGGAAGGAAAAGTTAACAAAATAATGAAATCTGAAAGGAAAAAAACTGTGCAATGATAAGAACATTGATGTCTATTTAGAATCCATACAGGTCAGCACTATGGGAGAGAAGGAAGGGTAGGGAATAGATTTGGAGGAGCAAACAGAAGATACCCAGCACGATACATGCCTTTTGCTTCTTAGCATCCATTCTTATCCTTTGTTGGGTGAAAAGTGTGAAACACCAACACAGGGAATTCAAGAAGTCCTACCAAGTTACTGTACAATTGCAAAGTATAATCAGTTTGGTCATAATTCCATGTGAATCCTAGAATATTAGCCGTAACATGTTCTTCACATATTGTTGTGAGTAAAGAAAGGATAAAATAAAGAGATAACCACAAATAGAGTGTGCAGGAGTGTCTCACAGAATCCAATAGCAGAAATATAGCTAAGTCTCCAGAAGGAATCAAAGTAGAAACTGGGAGGCTCTTGGGAGTCAGAGGACTGCTCTTTCCACCTCTTCTCACTGTTTCTCTCAGTACACCTACTTTCTTCTATATTCTTCTTTTCTTTTGGTTGCAATTCTATCCACCTAACAAAAAATGACCACACCATACATACCAGACTTATACACCTCCTGTGTTTAAGAGACTTATTCAGATGGAGACCTAACTCTTTTATTAGTCTCAGTTGATATTTCCTGAAAGAGACAATATGACTACCCCAGCTTAGGTCCATATATCCACCTCTGAACAAATGAGCTATGTCCAGGGACACCTGCTTTGAGACCATGTGCCAGAGAAGAGGAACTGGGAAGATAACCCAAGAATGTCTATTATAGCATTAACTCAAAAACCAGAAACTAGGTTTCATATATTCTTGCCTCCCTTAGAAAAGAAACCCCTGTTCGGGGTTTATAAAAATACTCAAAAATGTTGGTTGATTTTAATTTTCATCAGCTTTCTATTCTTAGTGGAGAAGGAAATATTTCATACTTGAGGATTGTGACACAATTATTCCCCTAAGATTCACTTCTCCATTTTGAGTAATTCCAGTGTTTTTTTTTCCCCCCTGTGTCCTTCCTACTTGTATTTTCCTAGTCTCTAAGAATACTTTTTAAATTTTTGGTAATGGTTTCATTTGTCTCACCAGAAAAGAACTAAGGGGACTTCCCTGGTGGCGCAGTGGTTAAGAATCTGCCTGCCAATGCAGGAGACATGGGTTTGATCCCTGGTCCAGGAAGATCCCACATGCCACAGAGCACCTAAGCCCATGTGCCACACTACTGAGCCTGCGCTCTAGAGCCCACGAGCCACAACTACTGAGCCCATGTTCCACAGCTACCGAAGCCCACGCGTCAAGAGTCTGTGCTCCACAACAAGAGAAGCCACTGCAATGAGAAGCCCACGCACCGCAACAAAGAGCAGCCCCCGCTTGCCACAACTAGAGAAAGCCCACGCACAGCAACGAAGACCCAATGCAGCCAAAAATTAATTAATTCATCAATTTATTAATTAAAAATAATAGTAATAAATTTACATTAAAAAAAAAGAAAAGAACTAGGGAGTATGCATGGTGTTCTGGTTATAATTTCACCACAACGGACCAATGCAAAATATAAAGGAATTGCTTTTCATTACCTACACAGTTCCTCACATTGTGCTTAACTTTGTAACCATATAAACTTCTGAGGCTCTCTAGAGAATTTTCTCCTATGTTTGAACATGCCCTAATCTTATTTTTGTAGTGGTTTATTGCCATCTCCAAGTAACTGAAGAAGAATTAAATTAAATAATTTATACCCAAAGGATAAAAAGAACCACACACTGACCCATACACACAAAAACACACAATAAATTTAAAAATTCTCAGCAATAATATTGTCAGTGATATTGTTGGTATTGCTATTCTGAGGCTGTTATGTGGGTAATATGTAAAAGCAAATTAGTCATTAGCAAATTAGATCATATTCTACTTCTAACAAACTCTTGAGCACCAGGAATTTCAGCCTGAGAGAAAAGAGATACACATTTACCAGAGAGAATAAAATCCTGTAGTCCTGTGGAAACATCAGTATAAACTTAAATTTCATCTTTTGTATATGTGTGCATGTGTGTGTTGTATGTAATATCTGGGGTTTACTTCAAAATAATATGGGAAAAGGAAAGTAAATTGGGGTGTAGATGGAAAAAAGACTGGTTATGAGTTGATAATTATTTAATCTGGATGTTGAGTATATGAAGGTTTCTATACTATTCTGTAATTTTGAATATATTTGGAATTACTTCACCTTTTTAAGTGAAAATTAATAAATTAATTAAAATGCAGTGTGATGCAATGAGGGAAACTCTAAACAGGATGATGGGAAACCTACCTGCATTCTAGTCCCCCATTTACAATATATAAACAAGATGCAAGGCCAAAAGCAAGTCACTTAACTTCTCAAAGTTTTTTTTGACTCATTTGCAGAGACGGGATAAAAGGTACCAGCCTCAAAGTAGGGAAACTAAACCAAATTGTCCATGGAGTTGATTTGAAGCTCTCAGGACGATTATTTGATAAACATCTCCAAACTTATCACAGCCTTCATGATTGAAATTAGATCACAACAGCACAAACTGGAATTTAATAAGTCATTATCCATTGGATTCAGTATTAGCTCATATTATTCAGACCCACAATTGGTAAAGCTCATACCCTTAACTAAAAAATACAGTTAATAAATAGCCAACTATTGTAATTTAATCATAAAATTAGGTTTCCATTGATATGTGCAATTACAACCAATTTTGTCTCAAAAATCTTTACTTAAATCAGTATTCAAAAAAAATCAATAAGATCTGAGACATCTTCATTCTAACTTTAGAGTAGTTTAATAATTACAACCAAGTCCAAATATAATAGAAAATACAAGAAAAATTGCAAAGAATTCTTTCAGAATGGCATTTTCAGGATCAACTTTACAAACATCCTTCTTAAAAAGTGAATTCTATAAAATTAATATTAAAACTATTTTTTCAAATCAGGCCTAATCCACCCATATGACATAGTAAAGAGCTCATCTTTCAAATCTCTCAGTTATGTATTTCTGCATCTGCTTGGACGAATTTACAGAGTATGCTTTAAGTTGTAAAACTTCTTCTCGCTTAGTACCTTATACTTACAAAATAACCAGAAAAATTTGTACTCTTCCAGCCAACTAAAAAATTTTAAAAAAAACCTCATTTTAGGATTTGCCCTTACTCATATACACACTCATTCAGCAAGCACACACACATATGTGCACACACACATTTTAGTTGTACTAAACTTAATGTGAAATTTTAGATTAGAGTCTCATTTATTGGCAATTCTGGGAAAGGGTTTTAGCTTAATCCCCAGTTAATGAAACCCTTGCTAGTGAATTTCCTTTGTCAACACTGCATTTAATGTATAGTGCTTCATACCTGCTGGATCATCAAAATCTGCAAAGTGATTCGGCTCAATTGGAATGTGAAAGTTGGAAGGAAGGATTTTTGTAATATTTTATAAAAAGATTATGCTCATAAGTTACATGGGCTGGCTCTATTTAAAAAAATGCATTTTTCAGCTCCTGTATTTTTTTATTAAAAGTAGTGAATAGTTATGCTTCAAACAACAAAGCATGTCTTACAAATTAAGCCTGATTGATAGATAATTCCTTGGGAGAAAGAAATCAGGTCAGATACTGGCTTAGAAAAATCTGGCCACTGTTCTTTCTTTTGCTTTGTCAAGGATGGACACATATGTGGAAATGACTCCCAGAAAGTTACAGCAAATGCCTACCCAGAAGATTTGGGGAAATGTACATATGATAATCAAATGTACATATGATAATCAAACAAATCAAAAATGTACATATGATAAACATATGATAATCCAAAATCAAAAGAAAGCTATCAGTGATTCATATACTATTTTTATATTACCCATTTTCAAAAATATGGGCTACAGGAACATTCAGTAAGTACAAAATGCACATCACATTTTTTTTTGAAGGATAGAAGGCACTTCCAGATTTGGCGTTGTCATCCAATAAGGTACCCTAGGTGGCTAAAGGAGAATTCCCACTAACCGTGGTAACAATCACAAGGCAGAAACAGGCATTACAGAGATCACCAAAGGCAACAACACTTGGCTGTTAGTGTGAAAAATGTATGATGAAGTTAAAGTTTAATTTTATTGAATAGTATAAAATATAGTTCTTTGATATTAAAGTATAATGAAAATTCTACCCTGACCCCTTCATATTTGGTGTTTCTTCAAGGAAATGAATCCATAATTTCTACACAGTATCACCTTAAACCAATAAATATCGATTCCTATTCAGAATAAAGCAAGGACCTAGCTATGGAACCCAAAACTGACAGCAAAACAGTAAAATAACATCTATATCTAAAGTTTGTCTGCTAAAAAGACCTTTCTTCTTATGTTTCTATGAATGGTTTCCTTATTTAAAAGTTGCAAATAGTACAGCCAAGTGCTTTTTGGAAATTCTTGAGTCGTGTCAGTTTGATGGTTACCATTTTTATTGGAAGAAAAACTAGGCAACTGAATAATTATGACTTTAATCCAAAACACTCTACAATTTCAGAGATATAATTACTTTGAGTGAACTTCTTCAAAGCTTAGCTACATGCACACAAAATCTATAAAGCACACAAGGAACAAAAAATCCAGATGGAGGCCTAACCCCCAGGTGTAAAAGAAAAATGTCCGCCTGCTCTTCAGAGGGATTGGCTTAACCTCTTACGCAACGGTGTGAGGTTTGATAACCCTATTCTGCCCTTTTAGGAATAAAACCAAACATTTGTCTCCATGACTTCTGGTCCTGAATTTATCAGCCTATTACTTCAGCTTGTGAAAAGGTAATCTTATTTCCTCTAGCAATACTACTTATTAACAAAACAAAATGTTTTTTTCCTAGGGAATTCCCTGGCAGTCCAGTGGTCAGGACTCCGCACTCTCACTGCTGAGGACCCAGGTTCAATCTCTAAAATCCCACAAGCCACATGGCCAATAAATAAATAAACTACACAAGTCAATGGTTTAAAAAAAATTTCTAGGTTCTTTCTTCTACATGAAGGGATGTCACGATAAATATGACTTTTGACTTATTACAAAATACCAAGAGAAAAAGAGGTACACGTACATATGTTCACTTACATATATTTATAGCACCTTATATTACAATGAGGTTATTAGCTTTTAAAGAAAGCCATTCATCAAAAGAGAAAGTTGCAGGAAGGGGAAAGGAGCATACAGCCCTTTCTCCTGATACATGTGTGTAGCTTGTCATCACCTTATTCTGTCTGAAGGCAGAATGGTCTGTGACATGTCAGGAGACTTTGCCCAGTGTGACTAGAATATCTTTTCCTTTCAGGCAGCTGTTTAAATATGGGATCAGAACTCTTTCTCTTCCTTGAATTGGGGAAGAGGGACTGTGGTACACTCATTCTTTAAAAGAACATTTTGGAATATATAACAATGCACTAATTTAAATCTTTGCAATCTGTGCTGTAATACTAAGAGCCCCCGAAGAGCCTTGAGCTTTTGTGGAAGTAAAATCTCTATCAATAGTAATGAGGTCAATTCTCTCATATTTTGAAGGGCGTGAGTGAAGGTTTATAGAATGAATGGAGCAAAGGCAGCTTAGGCCTGGATGTAGTGGTTTTCAAGTGTTTACAACACTCCTGCTCCAGTGGCAGAGCAAAGCTGAAACTTACAGTCTCTTTAAAACATGAGACTCAAGCTCATTATTACCATAGTGGGTATTCTCTCCATTCTTTTACTGCTCCCTGAAACCATTCCTTCAGTTTATAGGTAAGTGTGAAATATGTTAAAATGAAAGACAAGAAAATCACAAATAAACCATTTAAGGCAGCAATTTAAACAGGTATCAGAAACTCCCTTTGGATCCAAGTATGTACTCATAGAAGAATAGTCAAGAAATTAGGAATTTTTAAAAATCATTCATTAATGATTGGGGACCTGAAGGAATAAATGAAGGAATGGGATTCACAAATTTGGCTCTATGATTTCAAACAACAAAAGTACAAATTCAAATATAGTAAACTATAAGATTCAGTATCCATAAGATTAAAACACAGCATCTATTTGGGAAAAGCATTCCTTATAGTGAGGCTAGAGAAAAAAGTTTCCCACAGATTCTCACAAGTAAGACCCTACATAATGTCACAAACAGCATCCTTAATGTTGAAACAGCAACAAATTTAATAGAGGCATCTTTTTAATAATCAAAGCTAATGGCCTCATCTAAAGTACAATTTCATAAGCACAGTGAGGCTGGATTTGTGCAGAAGAGAGAGGTAATAATAAATATTGTACAGAACTGTGGCCCTCTGTGGCTTAATCTTGGCTTAGAATTTAGAACATCTATGACTGGGTAAACAACATGTATTTCAAGCAATATTCCATACACATTCACCTAAGCTTTTGGGGCCATTGAGTGGTGTTAATATAGAGATGAACATTCCTATAAGTACCAAGAGTTATCAAGTAAGAGAAATATATAACTTTAATAAAAGATAATTCTAAAGGATTATTAGAATCTCAATGAAAATATCAATGTGGTATTCTTTATACAATGGAGGTAGAAATGAAAAAAGATCCTAACACTTATTTAAGAAAAAAACTTATGTAATAACTTTTTAAAGCCAATGGAAAATGAGAACACTGATGATTAGAGTCATCATATATTAAAATCCGTTACAAGTCTACAATTGTTAAATTCATATGGATCTGGTACAAGATCAATGGAGCAGAGAAATTATCTGAAACAGATTCTAGTTAATATGTATATGAACTTAATAAATGCTAAGATCTTAGAAATAAGATTTTAGAAATAAGTGAGAAGTTCAAGAAACATTTATAAATTTTGCTAGGAGAAAATAAGCTACTTAGAAAGAAAAAATAATCTGAGATATTCAGCAGTCACCGTAACCCAAATAAATTCCAATCGGATATGAAAATTTGTTGTTAAAAAAAAAGAATTAAAAAACTAGTAGAATATATAGGTGAAACCTGTTTAATCTCTTTTTAGGAAAAGACTTTCTTAAATTTTTTAAAGTATTTAATAAACTAAAGAGACATATGATAAAACAATATATGAAATTTGATTGGATTCTGGATAAAAAATAAAAGAATATAAAAAGTTTATTGGCGAGATAAGAGGGAAAATTCAAATATGAAATGGACATTAGATATTACAGAATTGCTAATTGTCTTAATTGTATTATTAGTAGTATGTTAGTAGCTAGTAGTAGTTAGTAGCTAGTTATGCTGAAAAATATCCTTATTCTTTTTGTTTGTTTGGGTTTTTTGTTTGTTTGGTTGGTTTTTTTTGTTTGTTTGTTTGTTTTTTGGTACGCGGGCCTCTCACTGTTGTGGCCTCTCCCGTTGCGGAGCCCAGGCTCCGGACGCGCAGGCTCAGCGGCCATGGCTCACGGGTGCAGCCGCTCCGTGGCATGTGGGATCTTCCCGGACCGGGGCACGAACCCGTGTCCCCTGAATCGGCAGGCGGACTCTCAACCACTGCACCACCAGGGAAACCCACCCTTATTCTTAAGAGAGATACAATGAAGAACTTAGCAGTCAAGTGTCTGAAGCTTACTTTCAAATAGTTCAACAATAATAAATAAATATCTTTCATTGTGTGTGTATACACACACACAAAAATATATATTCACACACATACATATGTATGTATGTGTCAAATATATGAGATAGAAAGAGTGGCGGAGAAAAATTGATAAAACATTGTCAGCTAGTGAATCTAACTGAAGAGTATACAGGGCTCAGTGGATTATTCTTTTGTTTTTTTCTGTAAGTTTGAATTTTTTTAAATAAAAAGTCAGAAGGAAAATTTTCTAGTAAGAATAATAGATTTAATGAACTAAAAATGTAAATCATCTGTATGTAAAACAACATGATACTTCTAAATTATATGACAAATGGTTATACACTTAATAAATAGAAAGTTCATAAAAGTTGTTAAGGAAAACATTAGGACCTCAAAATAAAAAATGAGCAAAAGATACAAACAGATGCTCCTCAGAAGAAATTCAAGTGACTAAATGTGAAAAAAAATAAGTTAACCTTGCTAGTTGTCAAAGAAAACAGAATACTATTTTTCCCTATAAAAGTAGCAGAGGGTTGTTTTGTTTTTTTATTTGTTTTGTTTCTAATGATTATACTTTATACTACAAGGTTACAAGGAAAGACATCTTTTCAATGTTGATGAATTTGTAAAATGGTACAGAGAGTCTGGAAAGAAATTCGGAAATGGTTTCAGAAGCATGAAAAAAGTGTATAAACTTTGATCAATCAATTCTTTTCTGGCAATTTTCCTTATGGTAATAACAAAAATTGGGAAACTGTATGCTAAAAAATTGTCACATATGGCAGTTCTAATAAAGTAAAATAGAAAACAACCTCAATGTCCACTGTTAGGATAAAGGTAAACAAAACTTTTTACTACAGGGCACATCCATTTGGCAGAACATTATGACACTATTAAAGATGTTTATGAAGCATTTAATGACACAGAAGCATCACATAATAAAATAGTAAGTGGAAAAAACAGGGTACCAAGGCATATAAGCAGTCTGAAAAAAATTCATAAAAAATATTGAAAAAAATACTGAAGTATGATAAAATATGAACAATTGGTGCCTATAAGTAGTGTGATTATCTCTGGCTTTTTTCCATTTTTTATACCATTCCATATGCCCCAAACTTTTCTCTATAGCCACATATGCAGTGAGATATGAGTAAAGTTCATTTAGAAATCTTTGAAAAGAGACTTTCCAGAGTACTCAGGTAACCAAAAGCACACTGGAGTCCAGTCAATATTAATTTGGTAGTGTGAGTGTGTATAGATATGTTTACATAAAATGAAATAAAAACAAATTATTTGAGATAGATCATATACCCCAGAGATATAACTTTTTGAAAACATTTCCAGCAAGCTCTTTCTTCCTGTGTTTTTATAAGGATCTAAATATTTCCCAGAGTTTTTTGTTTGCTAGTTTGCTCTGTTTCATATTCTCTTTAATATCAGATAAAAGGAGTTGAAAGTTAAGTGAGTGGGTGTCACTGAGGTGATGGGAGAAGGAAGTTGTGGTGTTAAAACCTCAAATGAAGCACTCTGAACACTGCCCCCCCACACACTTTATAACTCCATACTTGTAAATTAGACACTTCTCTGAGTAAATTAACCTTTTCAGGTCGTAGATAATCAAGTCAATTTTCTTGAGAATAGAAATGTTTTACATCAAGTATCAATATACTGGGAAAAACACACAGATAATCAATTTAAATTTTTCATATATTTAATTTTAATCTCCAATTAAGTTTATACATGAACTGGAAAAGCTAATCATTTTGTTTGCACACTGACACTCTTTTAAACAGTCTACCCATAGTTCCCTCAGAACCCACTGAATGAGCAGCAAGAAATGTAACCCAAATCTGAGCCATGGCTGATTGGACCAGAGAGGACACCTAATCCAAGCAAGGTCTCTGAGATTCTCTTTTCTGGGAATTTGCTGTAAAACACAGAGAGACTGAATTGATTTTCTGAGGGCACTCTACTTGTCAAGTTGCTAGATTAGTGGCTAAGACTACGAACTGAAGACTTGGTGTGATAAAGAGCCAAACAATAGAGCCAATCTATGGGGAAAACCAAGAAAATGAATTAGAAACACAAAGCAACATAAAGAACAAAAGTGGTGCAGAGAAGAGGCAGTTGATTAAGGAGCTATGGTTTCTGAGGGCTTTCTAGTTCTCTGTTCCAAAACCTCATTCACACCTTAGTGACACATCTCATCTTTGGTTTCATGAGATATGCCTGTTATCTTATTAAAACTCACCCTTTATTTAAACAAACTTTAGATGTTATTTTGTTGCTTGAAACCAAAGCATCCCTGGGTAAATAAGTACTTGTCCTTTCTAAATTACATTAAAATATGGATAAAGCATGTACTTTCTATCCACCTTTAATAGATCAGGAACTGAGTCAAATAATTTAACATCATATGTTTACTTACTGTAGCCCTGTGACTGGAATTTAGACATTTCAATTCCAGTTCCTCTCCTGTTAACTCTTCTGTGTCTAGAGGTAAATATGGCCAACACTGTGCTGGTAACCATTGAACACATCAGCAAAGATCTGTCTACAAGGTGGTGTAACTGGATAATTGCTACATCTGGATTCTGCTGTGGTAGCACTATGTGAGGAGACCGTGGGTTATCAACTCAGTTAAAAGCATCAGGACCATTAACTTGTAGTTCTACCATCAAATTCATAGAAAAACCAAAGGAAATTGTATTTTGACATTACTGTTAACAAAAATGTACTGCAGCTTCTATTTTAACCACAGCTATAGTTTCAGTGTTGAATGGTTCTTGTCATCAAGGGAAAAGCAAATAAAAATACTTTCTGACTCTACATTTAAAATTCTGATTTATAAACTCAATCAAACATCTTTAATTCTATCCAATAAAAAACAACAATTAAAGTCAGCTAGAATCTACTATATGCCCTTAAATCTCCAAGTGTTCTGTGTAACTAAAGATATGTAGTTAATTTGCTAATAACTATCATATAGATACCATTTATTGAGTGTCTACACTGTGGCATGGACTGGTCTATGTATTTTACACACATTATTCATTCATTTAACAAGTATTTATTTTATTGAATAAATACTGGATACACACTGTTCACATGTCATACTTACTGAGAATATAACAGTGAACAAAACAAAGTCCCTGCTCTCAAAGAATTTTTTAGACTTCATTTAATCATCACAATTAACCTGCTGTTGTTACCATTTTTTTAGACCCAATGAGGTTAAATAATTCACCCAGGGTCACACAACAGATGAGGGGTAGCTTAGGCTTCTTAAAATCTCAGGCTCTTTCCATTTGACTACAGTGTTCTCATTAAATCATTGACTATGGAAAGAACCATATTTACAGCCAGGTGAACACTGTTGAGAAGCTGATAATCACTGATAATCCATGCCAGGGCCTTCTCACATACACTAGTTCCTTGATGCATTTACTACAAATGTAGAATACTTCCCATAAAGTAATGTTCTCATTGAAACCAATATTTCTTAAAATACTTAAACAACCTTTTTTTTTTAAAGTTACCAACCATACCTCCCAAGTATATTTTATTTATTTATTTATGTTTTTATTATTATTATTTTTAGCGGTACGCGGGCCTCTCACTGTCGTGGCCTCTCCCGTTGTGGAGCACAGGCTCCGGACGTGCAGGCCCAGCGGCCATGGCTCACGGGTCCAGCTGCTCTGCGGCACGTGGGATCCTCCCGGACCGGGGCACGAACCCACGCCCCCTGCATCAGCAGGTGGACTCTCAACCACTGCGCCACCAGGGAAGCCCCTTAAACAACCTTTGAAATTTATCATTGGATTATCACTGGATTGGAATCTAAAATACTCTACAGTCAATATGAACAAAATTCCAGATGTTCAATATAAGGTGAATGCAAGTAATTTTATTCAACCAAATTAGGCTGAATTTATTTTTAATTTGATCCATTCATATATATGAATGGATCAAATTATACATATAATGTGCCAGAACAAGTTCTAGGTGCTGGGATACAGCAATGGAAAAAAATCCCTACTCTGATGGCATTTACATAAAATATATATTTCATTATATGGTAGCAAGTGCAGTAACGAAAAATAAAGCATGGAAGAGGTCTGGGAGTATAAAGGGCTAGGACTTACAATTTTAAATAAGCAGGCCAAGGAAAGCTTCATTGAAAAGGTGAAATTTGAACAAACTCTTAAAGAAATTGAGAGAGTGAGCCACAAGGAGATCCAAGCAAAGGACACAACAAGTTCAATATCCCTGACACGTGTGTATCAAAGCTATCGGGGTGTCAGGATTATAGAAGTAGCAGGCACCAGATGATACAGGACTCATAGGCATCATGAGGAGATCAGCTTTTACTCTGAATGACGTGGTAAGTCATTGGAGAATTTTGAATAAAGAAATGATATTATATGTCTTAACTTCTTGAAAGCATTCCTGGCTGTTGTATGGAGAATGGACCATAGGAAAGGACAGGGTGGAAAGAGGGAGACAATTTGGGAGATCTGTAATAATCCAGGTGGGAGATGATGGTATCTTCCATCAAGAGTAGAAGTGCCCAGATTTCTGGATATACTTTGATCATAGAGCCAACAGGATTGGACAACAGATCAGATTTGGGGTTTAAGAGAAAGAAAGAAGTCAAGGATAACACCAAGAATTTTGGTCCAAGTAATGGGAAAGATGGAGTTGCCATTTACTATGGGAGGAGCATGTTTTAAAGATCAAGAGTTCAGTGTGGGGCATGGAGAAAGCATTTTTCACAGGAGTGATCATGTGCATCAAATGCTACTGAGAGGCTGAATGACATAAAGACTGAGAATTTACTATTGGATTCAACAATGTAGAGGTCATTGGGGACCTTAACAGAGCTGTTTTGGTGGAGTAAAAGGATAAGAGTGAAAGGCTGATTAGTGTGGATTCAAGAGGCATGGGGAAAGAGGAATCAAAGGCAACAAGTCAACTCTTGAGAAATTATTCTATAAGCAGAGAAAATGGGCAAAACCTGAAAGAGAAAGTGGGGCTGAGGAAGATTTTCTTCATAACAGGTTAAGATTGAAGAAATAACATGTTTGTCTGTTGATAGGAATGACTCATTAGAAAGCAAAGAATTGATGAAGTTTGTTTTTGCAAAAAAAAGAGGGCAATATAGTGAAGAAGATGGTCTTAGAAGAGTGGAAAGTTCATCCACATCCATGCTTTTATGATTATAATCTCTCAATATATTACATGATTTTTATAATTATTCCTACACTGCTCTTACTGAAATTTAGAAGTTTATTTGTTAAGAAGACTGCCAATTTTCTCACACAATATAAATTTAATTTATCAAGAATAAGTAATCTTGCTCAACTTTTCATCACTATTTTTTGAAATGTATTCAATAATAAATATTGTCATGTTTACACTATGGTTGCATGAAGTAGTAATGTATGCATGAATGTTAAGAGACATGTTGTTGGTTAAAAAGGACATGGTTTCCCCCTAGAACCTGTCCCCCCTTCTCTACTATATGGTGTACATTCAAACTCTCTCTAGATTTCTGACCCCTAAAAAAGTTTCAGAATTATTTTGAAAGGCTTTATATAATTTACTATGACAATGAGTTACCTCTTTTGATATTTCATACCTTACTGAAAACAAACTTGATAATTACAAAGGTCACAGATTATTTTTGTTTTGAATTTTTTAACAAGAACCTTCCAAATTTAAAAAAATAATAAACATTTATTTTTAAAACTCAAGAATTCTATTTGGGGATTTTTAAATATACATAATAATCTTAAATTATTTTAATTAGAAAATAAATCTTACAGCTTTAGAAAGCAAAGACTCCAGGATCATACACTGTAGCTCTCAAAGGTATATAATTGTCAATTAATCATTTATCTATTCACTCAGCACCTTATCCTCATGTACAATTTTATGAAATTGATATTAAAGTGAAATTCAACATATTATATTTTGACAATAACATGCATACATCAATTATTCTCTGTAAAACAGAAAATGTTGTTCTAACATTTATTAAACATCTAATGTTAAGAGATAAGTACTATCATTTACTCTCGTTGTATAGAAGAAGTTAGATAAACTTCCCAGATCACATAGATAGAAGTTCTGGGATTCAAATCAAGCCTGTGTGATTCCAGAAGCCAGATAGAAACCATTACCTCACACTGTTATCTGTACCATGGTACCCCTTACACATCTACTAAATCAAGATACAATTCCAAGACACTTCACCTACTTAGAAAAAAATGTAGCCACAAGAGAACTACAGTTAAAAATCTATTCTTTCCAAGAGACCTTCAAGATGGCAGAGGAGTAAGACGTGGAGATCACCTTCCTCCCCACAAATACATCAAAAATACATCTACATGTGGAACAACTCCTACAGAACACCTACTGAACGCTGGCAGAAGACCTCAGACTTCCCAAAAGGCAAGAAAATCCCCACGCACCTGGGTAGGGCAAAAAAAAAAAAAAAGAAAAAACAGAGACAATAGAATAGGAACAGGACCTGCACCTCTGGGAGGGAGCTGTGAAGGAGGAAAAGTTTCCACACACTAGGAAGGCCCTTCAGTGGTGGAGACGGAGGGTGGGCGGTGGGGCGGGGGGAAGCTTCAGAGCCATGGAGGAGAGCACAGCAACAGGGGTGCAGAGGGCAAAGCAGAGAGATTCCCGCACAGAGAATTGGTGCCGACCAGCACTCACCAGCCCGAGAGACTTGTCTGCTCACCCGCCGGGGCAGGCAGGGCTGGGAGCTGAGGCTCAGGCTTTGGAGGTCAGATCCCAGGGAGAGGACTGGGGTTGGCTGTGTGAACACAGCCTGAAGGGGGTTAGTGTGCCACAGCTAGCTGGGAGGGAGTCTGGGAAAAAGTCTGGACCTGCTGAAGAGGGAAGAGACCATTGATTCTGGGTGCCCGAGGAGAGGGGATTCCTGCTCTGTGCACCCACAGAAGGCAGAGCACTGCCTAAGCGAGCTCCAGAGAGAGGCGCGAGCCACGGCTATCAGCTCGGACCCCAGAGACAGGCATGAAACGCTAACACTGCCGCCGCTGCCACTAAGAATCCTGTGTGCAGGCACAGGTCACTATCCACACCCCCCTGGAAGCCAGTGCAGCCCACCACTGCCAGGGTCCCGTGATCCAGGGATAACTTCCCCAGGAGAACACATGGAGCACCTCAGGCTGTTGCAGTGTCACGCCAGCCTCAGCTGCCAAAAGCTTGGCCCACACTCCAGTTATGACTACCGTACCCCTCCCTCTCCCAGTCCTGAGTGAGCAAGAGAAACCTAATCAGCAGCTGCTTTAACCCCCTCCTGTCTGGGCAGGGAACAGACGCCTGAGGGCGGCCTACAAGCAGAGGTGGGACCAAAACCAAAGATGAACTCCAGGATCTGTGCGAATAAAGAAGAGAAAGATAAACTTCTCCACGCAGCCTTAGGAGCAGTGGATTAAATCCACACAGTCAACTTGATGAACCCCGCATCTGTGGAATACCTGAATAGACAACAAATGTTCCCTAAGCTGAGGAAATGGACTTTGGGAGCAAGTGGAGACTTGGGATTTGCTTTCTGCGTCTGATTTGTTTCTGGTTTTTATGTTTAACTCAGTTTAGTTTTTAGTGTTTGTTATCATTGGTGGCTTTGTTTATTGGTTTGGTTGCTCTCTTCTTTCTTTCTTTCTTTATTTTTCTTTTTTTCTGAGTGTGTATATGTGTTTCTTTGTGTGATTTCGTCTGTTTAGGTTTGCTTTTACCATTTTTTCTAGGGTTCTGACGGTTCGTTTTTTGTTGTTGCTGTTTGTTTGTTTGTTTTCTTTTTATGAGTGTGTGTGCATATGTTTCTTTGTGTGGTTTTGTCTGTTTAGTTATGCTTTTACCATTTGGTTTCAGGTTCTATCTGTTTCAGTTTTTTTTTCTTCCTTTTCTTCCAAGCTGTGTTGCTGGCAGGGTCTTGGTGCTCCGGCCGGGTGTCAGGCCTGAGCCTCTGAGGAGGGAGAGCCAAGTTCAGTACATTGGACCACCAGAGACCTCCCAGCCCCATGTAATATCAATCGGCAAGAGCTCTACCAGAGATCTCGGTCTCAAATCTAAGATCGAGCTCCACCCAATGGCCAGCAAGCTCCACTACTGGATGCCCCATGCCAAACAGCTTGCAAGACAGAAGCACAACCACATCCATTAGCAGAGAGGCTGCCTAAAGTCATACTAAGTTCACAGACACCCCAAAACACACCACAGGATGCAGCCCTGCCCACCAGAAAGACAAGATCCAGCCCCACCCAACAGAACACAGGCACCAGTCCCGTCCAACAGGAAGCCTACACAAGCCACTGAACCAACCTCACCCACTGAGAGCAGACACAAAAAACAACAGGAACTACGAACTTGAAGCCTGCAAAAAGGAGACCCCAAACACAGTAAGTTAAACAAAATGAGAAGACAGAGAAATATGCAGATGAAGGAGGAAGGTAAAAACCCACCAGACCAAACAAATGAAGAGGAAATAGGCAGTCTACCTGAAAAATAATTCAGAGTAAAGACGATCCAAAATCTTGGAAATACAATGCAGAAAATACAAGAAATATTTAACAAGGACCTAGAGGAACTAAACAGCAAACAAACAATGATGAACAGCACAATAAATGAAATTAAAAATTCTCTAGAAGGAAGCAATAGCAGAATAAAGGACAGATGAAGCAGAAGAAAGGATAAGTGACCTGGAAGATAAAATAGTGGAAACAACTGACGCAGAGCACAATAAAGAAAAAAGAATGAAAATAATTGAGGACAGTCTCAGAGACCTCTGGGACAACACTAAATGCACCAACATTTGAATAATGGGGGTCACAGAAGAAGAAGAGAAAAAGGAAGTGTCTGAGAATATATTTGAAGAGATTATAGTTGAAAACTTCCCTAATATGGGAAAGGAAAGAGTCTGTCAAATACAGGAAGCACAGAGGGTCCCATACAGGATAAAACCAAGGAGAGACATGACAAGACACATATTAATCAAACTATCAAAAATTCAAATCAAAGAAAAATTATTAAAAGCAGCAAGGGAAAAGCAGCAAATAACATACAAGGGAATCCCCAGCAGATCTTTCAGCAGAAACTCTGCAAGCCAGAAGGGAGTGGCAGGACATATTTAATGTGATGAAAGGGAAAATCCTACAACCAAGATTACTCTACCCAGCAAGGATCTCATTCAGATTTGACAGAGAAATCAAAAGCTTTACAGACAAGCAAAAGCTAAGAGAATTCAGCACCACAAAACCAGCTTTACAACAAATGCTAAAGGACGTTCTTTAAGTGGGAAACACAAGAGATGAAAAGGACCTACAAAAACAAACCCAAAATAATTAAAAAAATTGTAATAGGAACATACATATCGATAATTACCTTAAATGTGAATGGATTAAATGCTCCAACCAAAAGACACAGACTGGCTGAATAAATACAAAAACAAGACCCATATATATGCTGTCTACAGGAGACCCACTTCAGACCTAGGGACACATACAGATTGGAAGTGAGGGGATGGAAAAAGATATTCCATGCAAATGGAAATCAAAAGAAAGCTAGAGTAGCAATTCTCATATCAGACAAAATAGACTTTAAAATAAAGACTATTAAAGAGATAAAGAAATAGTGATCAAGGGATCAATCCAAGCAGAGGATATAACAATTGTAAATATTTATGCACCCAACATAGGAACACCTCAAAACATAAGGCAAATGCTAACAGCCACAAAAGGGGAAATCGATAGTAACACAATAATAGTAGGGGACTTTAACACCCCACTTTCACCAATGGACAGATCATCCAAAATGAAAATAAATAAGGGAACACAAGCTTTAAATGACACATTAAACAAGATGGACTTAGTTAGTATTTGTAGGACATTCCATCCAAAAACAATAGAATACACTTTCTTCTCAAGTGCTCTTGGAACTTTCTCCAGATAAATCATATCTTGGGACACAAAACAAGCCTCAGTAAGTTTAAGAAAACTGAAATCATATCAAGCATCTTTTCTGACCACAATGCTATGAGACTAGATATCAATTACAGGAAAAAAAAACTGTAAAAAATGGAAACACATGGAGGCTACTAAATAACCAAGAGATCACTGAAAAAATCAAAGAGGAAATCAAAAAATACCTAGAAACAAATGACAATGAAAACATGACAACCCAAAACATATGGGATGCAGCAAAAGCAGCTCTAAGAGGGAAGTTTATAGCGATACAATCCTACCTCAAAGAACAATAAAAATAGCAAATAAACAACCTAACCTTACACCTCAAGCAATTAGAGAAAGAAGAAGAACAACAACAAAATAAATTTAGCAGAAGGAAAGAAATCATAAAGATCAGATCAGAAATAAATGAAAAAGAAAAGAAGGAAACAACTGCAAAGATCAATAAAACTAAATCTGGTTCTTTGACAAGACTAACAAAATTGATAAACCACTACCCAGATTCATCAAGAAAGAAAGGGAGAAGATTCAAATCCACAGAATTAGAAATGAAATAGGAGAACTAACAACTGACACTGCAGAAATACAAAGGATCATGAGAGATTACTACAAGCAACTATATGCCAATAAAATGGACAACCTAGAAGAAATGGACAAATTCTGAGAAAGGTACAACCTTCCAAGACTGAACCAGGAAGAAATAGAAAATATGAACAGACCAATCACAAGCACTGAACCTGAAACTGTGATTAAAAATATTCCGACAAATATATATATATATATATATATATATATATATATATATATATATATATATATATTCCGACAAACAAAAGTCCAGGACCAGATGGCTTTACATGTGAATTCTATCAAACATTTAGAAAAGAACTAACACCTATCCTTCTCAAACTCTTCCAAAATATTACAGAGGGAGGAACACTCCCAAACTCAATCTATGAAGCCACCATCACCCTGATACCAAAACCAGACAAAGATGTCACAAATAAAAGAAACTATAGGCCAATATCACTGATGAACATAGATGCAAAAATCCTCAACAAAATGCTAGAAAACAGAATCCAACAGCATATTAAAAGGATCATGCACCATGATCAAGTGGGGTTTATCCCAGGAATGCAAGGATTCTTCAATATACGAAAATCAATCAATGTGACACACCATATTAACAAATTTAAGGATAAAAACCATATGATAATCTCAATCGATGCAAAAAAAAGCTTTTGACAAAATTCAACACTATTTATGATAAAAACCCTGCAGAAAGTAGGCATAGAGGGAACCTACCTTAACATAATAAAGGCCATATATGACAAACCCAGAGCCAACATTGTTTTCAATGGTGAAAAACTGAAACCGTTTTCTCTAACATCACGAACAAGACAAGGTTGCTCACTCTCACCACTATTATTCAACATAGTTTTGGAAGTTTTAGCCACAGCAATCAGAGAAGAAAAAAAAAAAATAAAAGGAATCCAAATGGGAAAAGAAGTAAAACTGTCACTGTTGGCAGATGACATGATAGCATACATAGAGAATCCTAAAGATGCTACCAGAAAACTACTAGAGCTAATAAATGAATTTGGTAAAGTAGCAGGATACAAAATTAATGCACAGAAATCTCTTGCATTCCTATAAACTAACGATGAAAAATATGAAAGAGAAATTAAGGAAACACTCCCATTTACCACTGAAACAAAAACAATAAAATACCTAGGAATAAACCTACCTAAGGAGACAAAAGACCTGTATGCAGAAAAGTATAAGACAGTGATGAAAGAAATTAAAGATGGTACAAACAGATGGAGAGATATACCATGTTTTTGGATTGGAAGAATCAATACTGTGAAAATGAATATACTACCCAAAGAAATCTAAAGATTCAATTTAATCCCTATCAAACCACCAATGGCATTTTTCACAGAACTAGAACAAAAAATTTTAGTTTGTTTAGAAACACCAAAGACCCCAAATAGCCAGCACAATCTTGAGAAAGAAAAACGGAGCTGGAGGAATCAGGTTCCCAGACTTCAGACTATACTACAAAACTACAGTAATCAAGACAGTATGGTACAGGCACAAAAACAGAAATATAGATCAATGGAACAGGATAGAAAGCCCAGAGATAAACCCATGTACATATGGTCACCTTATCTTTGATAAAGGAGGCAAGAATATACAATGGAGAAAAGACAGCCTCTTCAAGAGGTGAGGCTGGGAAAGCTGGACAGCTATATTAAAAGAATGAAATTAGAACACTTCCTAACACCATACACAAAAAATAAACTCAAAATGGATTAAAGACCTAAATGTAAAGCCAGACACTATAAAACTCTTAGAGGAAAACATAGGAAGAACACTCTATGACATAAATCACAGCAAGATCCTTTTTGAAGCACCTCCTAGAGAAATACAAATTAAAACAAAAATAAACAAATGGGACCTAATGCAATTTAAAAGCTTTTGCACAGCAAAGGAAACCATAAAAAAGACGAGAAGACAACCTTCACAATGGGAGAAAATATTTGCAAATGAATCAATAGACAAAGGATTAATCTCCAAATATATAAACAGCTCATGCAGCTCAATATTAAAGAAACAAACAACCCAATCCAAAAGTGGGCAGAAGACCTAAATAGACATTTCTCCAAAGAAGACATAGAGATGGCCAAGAAGCACATGAAAAGCTGCTCAACATCACTAATTATTAGAGAAATGCAAATCAAAACTACAATGAAGTATCACCTCACACCTGTTAGAATGGGTATCATCAGAAAATCTACAAACAACAAATGCTGGAGAGCGTGTGGAGAAAAGGGAACGCTCTTGCACTGTTGGTGGGAATATAAATTGATACAGCCACTATGGAGAACAGTATGGAGGTTCCTTAAAAAACTACAAATAGAACTACCATATGACCCAGCAATCCCACTACTGGGCATATACCCTGAGAAAACCATAATTCAAAAAGAGTCATGTACCAAAATGTTCATTGCAGCTCTATTTACAATAGCCCGGAGATGGAAACAACCTAAGTGCCCATCATCAGATGAATGGATAAAGAAGATGTGGCACATATATACAATGGAATATTACTTAGCCATAAAAAGAAATGAAATTGAGCTATTTGTAATGAGGTGGATAGACCTAGAGTCTGTCATACAGAGTGAAGTAAGTCAGAAAGAAAAAGACAAATACCGTATGCTAACATATATATATGGAATTTAAGGAAAAAAATGTCATGAAGAACCTAGGGGTAAGGCAGGAATAAAGACGCAGACCTACTAGAGAACGGACTTGAAGTTATGGGGAGGGGGAAGGGTGAGCTGTGACAGGGCGAGAGAGAGTCATGGACATATACACACCAACAAACGTAGTAAGGTAGATAGCTAGTGGGAAGCAGCCGCATGGCACAGGGATATTGGCTCGGTGCTTTGTGACAGCCTGGAGGGGTGGGATAGGGAGGGTGGGAGGGAGGGAGACACAAGAGGGAAGACATATGGGAACATATATATAACTGATTCACTTTGTTATAAAGCAGAAACTAACACACCATTGTAAAGCAATTATACCCCAATAAAGATGTTAAAAAAAAAAAAAGAAGTTGCGGTACATATATACAATGGAATATTGCTCAGCCATAAAAAGAAACGAAATTGAGTCATTTGTTGAGACGTGGATGGGCCTAGAGACTGTTATACAGAGTGAAATAAGTCAGAAAGAGAAAAACAAATATCGTATATTAATGCATGTATGTGGAACCTAGAAAAATGGTACAGATGAACCAGTTTGCAGGGCAGAAGTTGAGACATAGATGTAGAGAACAAGCGTATGGTCACCAATGGGGTAAAACCGTGGTGGGGTGGGGATGGAGGTGTGCTTAATTGGGCGATTGGGATTGACATGTATACACTGATGTGTATAAAATTGATGACTAATAAGAACCTGCAGTATAAACAAGCAAACAACAACAAAAAAACAACTAATAACAAACTTTCTTTGGGTTATTTGTATGGAAATATGTTAATATAAACGTTTCAGACATTACATGAAATTTCTAAAAATCTTATATGTTCTGGTATAATGTTATAAGTCATAATTCTAGTTATTACTCTAAAATGTGTATCTCAGAAATAATTAAATTTCCTTGTCAATTGCATTATTACGAACTGTCATCAAATCGTTAACCATGGTCATTTTTAAGTCTTTTGTCATTTACAGACAGTTCTGGGTGTACTCTGATGCTTTTGCAAAAATGTTCATAAAAGGGTTTCATCTTCAAGGAATTCATGGAAAAGACTCTGACAAGTACAAGTTTCTGGTAACTGACTATACTGCTGAACTGAATGAATAAGCATTTTCAGAACTCTAATGGAAAACTGGTAAATTAATAAAAGTGCTAACAAAAGATCAAGATAAAAAAAATTAATTACATGGGACTGAGTGAACTGATGAGGATGATTATAATTTTTGTGACTTTCTGTTTGAATAAAAAAAAATTCCCACAAGGACTCAGAGGCAAAAAATATACAAATCAATTTTCACTGCAAAGTAAAGGAGCTGTTACAGTGGAGGATTACTGGACTGAATGTCAATATTATGACATAGTATGAGTGTGTTTCATGTTTGGTAATTGCAATCATTGTTGCTTTTGTTGTGGTCATCCATTTACAATGCTTGGTGTCAGTCTATTTATCTCTTGTAAAAATAAAATACAGTGTGTGTGTGTGTGAAAAAAAGTCATTTGTATAACTGATTACTTCCTTAAAAATAATGGAATTTTTGGGTCAAGGAATGTGTTTTTTTCTGCCTTATGAAATATATTACTACATTATCCTCCTGAAAAACAAAACAAAACAAAACAAAACTCAAGAAAAACAAACAACCCAATCCAAAAACGGGCGGAAGACCTAAACAGACATTTCTCCAAAGACATGCAGATTGCCAAAAAACAGATGAAAGGATGCTCAACATCACTAATCATTAGAGAAATGCAAATGAAAACCACAATGAAGTGTCACCTCACACTGGTCAGAATGGCCATCATCAAAAAATCTACCAACAATAAATGCTGGAGAGGGTGTGGAGAAAAGGGAACCCTCTTGCACTATTGATGGGAATGTAAATTGATATAGCCACTATGGAGAACAGTATGGAAGTTCCTTAAGAAACTAAAAGTAAAAAAAAAAAAAAAAAAAAAAAGAAACTAAAAGTAGAACAATCATATGACCCAGCAATCCCACTACTGGGCATATACCCTGAGAAAACCATAATTCAAAAAGACACATGTACCCCAATATTCATTGCAGCACTATTTACAATAGCCAGGACATGGAATCAACCTAAGTGTCCATCGACAGATGAATGGATAAAGAAGATGTGGCACATATATACAATGGAAAGTTACTTAGCCATAAAAAGAAACGAAATTGAGTTATTTGTAGTGAGGTGGATGGACATAGAGTCTGTCATACAGAGTGAAGTAAGTCAGAAAGAGAAAAACAAATACTGTATGCTAACACATATATATGGAATCTAAAGAAAAATGGTTCTGATGAACCTAGGGGTAGGACAGGAATAAAGAAGCAGATGTAGAGAATGGACTTGAGGACACGAGGAGGGGGAATTGTAAGTTGGGACGCAGTGAGAGAGTAGCATTGACATACATACACTGCCAAATGTAAAAGAGATAGCTAGTGGGAAGCAGCCGCATAGCACAGGGAGATCAGCTCGGTGCTTTGTGACCCCTCTAGAGGGGTGGGATAGGGAGGGTAGGAGGGAGATGCAAGAGGGAGGTGATATGGGGATATATGTATACATACAGCGGATTCACTTTGTTGTACAGCAGAAACTAACACAACATTGTAAAGCAATTATATTCCAATAAAGATATTTTTAAAAATCTATTATTTCCTTATAGTAAATATTACTCTATACAAATGTGTGTATTACATAGAATATATTATAGGCTACCAAAAAAATTTAATACATATCATATTTGTAGAGATTTATTAATTGAGTCCCTGAGATATGGATTGGATGGTTTAATTCAATTGGGGGAAATTCTTGGTAAAGATATATTTTGAATTTTGATGAATTAGATGGATCCAAATTAGTAGAAAGACGAGACGAACTATTTAAACATGGGAGATAGATGCACAGATGTGAATAAAGAATATGAAATAGAAAAGAGAGTGTTCAATGCAAAGCATAGGGCAGGAGCATCCCTGGCCAAAGAAATGACAGATATGGCTGAAAGAATGAGCAGCATAGCTAAGTGACCACAGAGACACATCTAGTGCCATCATGAGTCAGAGTTACTCAAGTGACATCTTGGTAAGATGGCTTTTTGGAAATAAATTGCCCATACATTTTCAATTAATTTTTATTTATGTAAGGCAATTAGGTTAGAACCTTGCTATTCAAAGTATGGTCTAGCAGGAACCAGCCATATCAGAATCACCTAGGAGACTGTTAGGAAGGCAGAACCTCTGGCCACATCGTCGACCTACTAAATCTCAAGGTGATTCTTGGGAAGCAGTGCACCTGTGTCCTAATGCTGATTTGGTTATTTCCTTAGCATGTAACTCTAGGCAAGTGCTTTCATCTCTAGACCTAAATTGCTCATCTCTAAAGTGGAAAGGATTCCTGCCACGTTAATTCAGGGGGTTGATAAAAGGATCAAATGCAATGAACTATGTAAAAGCACTTTGAAAGCTATAAAGCACCACTAGAAATCTCCCCTAAAACAGGCGTCTGTGTTCAAGGAAAATCCAAGGGGCCAGGGCTGGTGCCTGGAATGTCTTGGCCACGTCCCTCACAGCTGCCTCCACTATCCCTGTATATAAACAAAGCCTCAGAGAAACATCTCACTTGGTAAAATAAATACTCAGGTTTATGAAAGTGTCATGGAGCTGAGTTACCCCAGGAGATTCATAGGGTGATGCCTGACCCAGCTGCTCTCCAAATCAAGCCAAGGAATTTGCCCTCGTGTCAGTGCACCTGTCACCGCTCTGTGACGTTCCTGGTTACTCCCTTTCTATTTTTCCCATCTCTTATCATCGGAGGACTATGGGATGGCTGAGGAAACAAGGCAAGGCAGGAGCTGGGATCTTCTGAGGAGTAGCATGTCAGGTAAAAAGCTGACAGGCTCAGGGCGCTCTCCAACCATGAAAGCAAACTGTCACGCAGCAGATCTTTCAGTCCCCTGAGAACTGTCACTTGGAACTTTCTAGTTCAGCAAGTGTCCTTTAACAAAAGTTTTAAAGTTATTAAAAATGAATATTTCATTGTTAAAAATTGTTTTCCACAAGACCCTGCTCCTGGAGGTGTTTAAGAATTCTGAGCTCAGGTAAACTGGGGAGGCTGATCACCACCCCGCCTCCTGGAGGAGGGGCACAAAAAGAATCCGATTTAAATTTGCCTAATCAGCATTCTCCAAACTTACTTGACTGCAGAACACTTCCTTGCAGTATTGCCTATTAATACACTGCAGTTTAAACAGATACTAAGAACGTATCTTGAAAATCACTGTCTTTTTTTGGTTATAATATTTAATGTAATCTTAATCGCATAGCACTACTTTTGTGGAAATGAAATATTCTAGCCTGGAAACTTCTTGACTACAGGAGCTGTTGTTTTTTACTCTCCAGCACTTAGCAGAGTACAAGGCATTTAGCCAATTCTCAGTGAATGTTTGTTAAATTTTAAAAATCAAAATAGAATCCATTTTTCTTTTTGCATGAGAAAAGCTATTCTCACTCTATACCAAAAGGATATGACGAGTTTTTATGTGTGTTTGTTTGTTGAGGAACAAGAGCCCAGTTTGTTTATTCGATCATTTCTTGCATTTGACATACTCCTCGGTGACATCCTTGGCCTGAGCCTCTTTGCCATTGTCCTTAACCACCACACAACTGCAACCAACCACTTTACGGGGTTTTCCCTCTCTGTCAGTTTTACAGAGGCCTACCCATTCCCCTAGTTTCTTGTCATCAACCTTAATCAGGTTGATTTGGTGCTCAGCACAAAGGGCCTCCACCAACTCGACATACAGAGGCTCATCACAGTTGGATGCAAGCACACAGAGCTGGGCATGTGCTAGGCCATCGCGGATGAAAGCGGGCCTCAGCACCTCTTCCAGAGCAGTATTAACGTCCATTACACCCCCAGCAGCAATGCCTTCCTCGGCCATGGAGGTGGGTTACAGGTGGAGCTGAATCTTGAGTGCACCCGCGCCTCTGCCTCCGCACGACTCCGCGGCGGCAGGGAAAGAGCTATGATGAGTTTTTTAATGGGTTTTATGTGATGGATATGTACATTCAAATAACTTATTTGGGCTGATTATTTGCTACTGTAAGTAACAAATAAGGAAAGGCCATCCTAAAAAGGAATTTATACATAAAAATACTGTCAACCATCATAGTTTTTCAACATTTATAACATATCATGTTTCAATTTTTCTAATGAACCAGAAGTTACTTTTTTTAAAAAGGCAGGAGCTAGTGTCATTCTCTATAAAATAGTGTGGAAGGTGAATTGTAAGCCTGACAGTCTACGGGGACTTGGAATCACCGTTCAAAGTTTATAGTCCTTAGTTATCAAACTGCTGGTAAAGTATAAAAATACATCCAGGGGGTCTTGATTGTTCTAAATCACCGCTGGTGGTTCAGCATCACATCCCAGACCTCTGCACTGTGTCCTGAGAGAGGCATTTTGAGTCTGCAAAACTATCAGAAAACAAAACAAAACAAAAAAAACAAACAACAACAACAAAAAAAACAGGAAGGGAAGGCTGAGTGGGGAGGAGAAATGAGCATTCTAAACTAAAAACAGAAATATGGATGCTGACGCTAACAGAGTTTCCTCAAGGAGAGAACCCTAGGTAAGCATGCGTAACTTTGAAGTGACCCACAAACTTCTCCCCTTCAAGAACCTTGTCCATCTTACCCAGATTGTATTTCCCATAACGGGAAATACAAGCCCTTTGGGTTCTGCTCAAGTGGATGATTTGCTGCAATCACAAGACCAAGTGACTAAATATTTCTAGCAAGCCCGTGTATTTATTGAATCTTGCTTTTAGAGATTTTTTTCAAACCTTGGCCTTAGAAGGATGAGAGAAATACAACCTGGGAGCAAAAATCTGGTCTTCCTGAGCTCAAAAAAGGATTTGACATAAATTGCTCTATTAACAAAATGCCCTTTGTTACAGCCCGAAGGAAAAAAAAGAGGTCATCCTGTGCAAAAGCATTTTCTAAAGGTTGTCCCAAGGACCCTATTGGTTTCTCACTAAATCTCAAAAACTGCCTGAGATTATAGCCCCTCTCCCATTTGTTTAACCTTCTATAATATTATTTTCAAATGTTTCTTTGATGCTACTAACAATTGAACAATATTATTTTTAGTCTCAAATTTCAAATCTAGCATTTCTTTAGTATTTTTATATGTTAAATCAGATTTTATACACTATTTAGGTAAGCATTTGTATGAATACACACACACACACACATATATTTACACAAAACCTTTCAAACAATGGTGTTGAGAACCGGTTTTAGATTTTTAGGTATACCTGTTATCACTGTAATATTCATACAAGACAAATAAAATGGAGAGAAAAAATCCAAAGGAGGCTCAATAAAATATGCATTAAGAACATGGCAGATACTTAACCTCTTGAAACCTCAGTTTCTTCAGCTGTAAAATGGAGATAATATTGATAACCTACAATCATAAAGTGCTTTAAGGATAAAAAGAGGGTATATTTAAAACAATTAGCCTTATAAATATTAGCTAATATTATTGATGTTGCTGTTGTTTTTTATCATTATTATTTTAAACTTCTTAAAATTAAAATTATTTTTAGTGAATTCCTATAGATTGTTATTCAATAGAAATTTACCAATGCTAAATATGGAGAAGAAAAAGAATACAGCTAATGTTACAGCCTAAATTAGAACTAGGAACAAGGTTTTCTATCTGAGTTCTGAGCCTATTCTGAGTTCCATGCTGATCTCTTTTTAGAATTTAACCAACACCGACAAGTCAGCACTTTTGAAAGGCAAATATAAGGGAATCCACCAAAAAGTGAGTTACACAAGTTTCCTGGTGACCAAAATTGAGTCATTCATATATATATTGGATTCATCCAAACCATTGTTTGAATTTGACATTAAAATTCATATAAAATACAAAATTATTAAATATGTTGTATATTTATATTCATTGTACATTATTGTGACTTTCAAGCAGAAAAAAGAAAAAAATAAAAGAAAAAATGTAAAAAGGAAAAATGTATATATTTCCTCTCATACATGATCTTTGCTTTATTCTGTTGAGAAAATCAAATAAAAATATTAACAATATTCCTAGAATAAAAGTTTCTCATTTTGTTTTGTTGTTGTTCTGTATCTAAGATTCTGGAATATGAGAAACTTTCACACAATTATTTTGGTAAAATAAACACAAAGAACTTTCTTAGAGGCTTTAACTTCATATTTTACATTCAACAGGATTCTCCCAAGATTTTAGACAAAATATCAAATCTTCCATATAGTACACAAACTTGACACATAATAAGTTCTCAAGATAATATACTTGTTGAAATAGAGAATAACAATTTATTATGAAAGCGCCTATCAGAGCGCCTATACTCAATAGGCCCTCAATAATAAATGATTGTTGGATCCAAATGTTATCACTTCTGCACCAAAATGACAGCACAGAATTGTAATTAAAGGATTATAAAAAGGTTGACCATCCCTCAAGTGGAAAACCTTCTAAGCTGTATTAAATTTTATGCTGTGATAGGAAGGTTCATAAGTACTCTAAATGGGCCTTGAAGGGCAAATTGGATGAAGTGGGCTTAATGGTATTTCTTTAGTGCAGAATGTTACATTAAGACCTTCCTGAAAACCCCTCTTTGAAATACACTGCCCCACCATCCTCATAATAATCTTGCATTTATCAGGCCTTGATTCTGTGGTGTAAAGAGTTACATTTCTTACCCCATATTACACATGACAACTTCTTTTGGCTAGAGACAAAAGTGATCTCAGGTATAGTTAAAGCAAATGTATAATGAGAGTGATAATGTACAACAACTGATAAATATCATGCCCAACACATTTATTAGATGTCCTTACATATCTCTTGAAAGTACTAATGTTGGAATGGGTGATAAATTGACTTAAGGTTGAACACTAGTGTGAAAATTGAGAAGTCCTAGATAGAACTGGAGAGCAGGGAGCTTTGAAAGACTAGAGAAGAAAGGATGAATGAGAAATACAAATATACAGGACTTCCCTGGTGGCACAGTCGTTAAGAATACGCCTGCTAATGCAGGGGACACGGGTTCGAGCCCTGGTCCGGGAAGAACCCACATGCCGCAGAGCAACTAAGCCCATGCGCCACAACTGCTGAGCTTGTGCTCTAGAGCCCTCAAGCCACAACTACTGAGCCTGCGTGCCACGACTACTGAAGCCAGCGTAACCAGAGCCCATGCTCCGCAACGAGAAACCACCACAATAAGAAGCCCACGCACCACAACGAAAAGTAGACCCACTCGCCGCAACTAAAGAAAGCCCATGCGCAGCAACGAACCCAACACCGCCAAAACTAAATAAATAAATGTATATATTAAAAAAGGAAATACAAATATACGATGGAGTTTTCTAAAAATAAAGTAATAAGAAAAATATAAAACCTACAAAAGAGCTTGATAAAGTCAAAGGGATGCCTAAGGAGACAGAGTATCAGAAAGCTTCAGGCACCATCCTCAACTTGAGAGTTAGGCTTGCTCTCTACAAGCTATGGCTATCCGAATTTAGTAAAGCCACATGGTGGAAACTATCCTAAATCAACTGGCATAGTGGATATTGATTATAGCAAAACCCTTGATACAGTCTTTCAGGATAAATTTGTAGATGAAATAATGATCACAGACCATGTTTTATTTTTTCCCAAGACCTATCATATTGCCTGATATATAGAAGGCACTTAATAAATTGAAAGAATCAGGAATGTGACCTAAGGAATACAACACTAAATGGATTCATTGCTGGCTGGAATATATTTATCAATCAGCGCATTACTAACATCCCTATTGAACTCTAAATAGGGCAGAGACCATGTAATATTCTTTATCTTTGCATCCCAAGGCTGAGCAGAGAATGCACAATAAGTATTTTCAGATCAGCTGAACTTTGAGGGAGATGCTCAGTGGCTCATCACAGAACTCAAATGCTCAACGTTTTTATCTGTGATGTGAATGAATACCTTAGAGGTTTAAGCTAGTCAAATGTGCAGATGATACAACTTTTGGATGGTTATCATTACATAAAATGCTCAAATACTTTATTATCAATAGAGCATCTTAATACATATTAAATATAGCAGTTAATGGGGTGGTAGCAGCAATATTAATTGAGTAAAGTCAGAACCATTAGAAACAACTAGATCCAAAGGTAAATTTAGGGAAAACTGTGTTACCTACTCTCAAACAAGATTACTTTATTTTCCCCCTCTGGATGCCATTTAAATAGGTAGTGAAAATTTGAAATAGAGTCTAATGTAAATATGTAATATATTTAATTATGTCTGATTTAAAATTTTGGGTGAGTTTGAAAAAAAGGTTTGAAAACTTGATCTGAAAGCATTTAAAGGAGCCATTTCATGACAGTGCCCAAAAAGTAATTTGGCAAAAATAACACTTATTGAGTGGTCACAAAAAACATGTGCTGAATGATCATCTAATTAAAAACAAAAATTGTTAAAATTACAGCATAAAATAGGTTGTGAATAGGCCCTTGGCTGGGAATGCACCAAATTAGAACACAGGGTCCAACTGGCAATCTCTGAACCTGAGCCAGGGCCATGAAAACCAAGAGACTCCGCCCTACATTTGGCGGCAGTTCTACTTCCTAAGCAAGAGGATCTCAGGAGGCCTCTGAATCTGTAGGGCGATGGGGACCAAGATGTGGGGACAGTGTTCCTGGGCCATGATTCAGCGAGGAGAGCCCATTTCACATCACACGAAGATCACAACAGTAAAGATGATGGCCCTAGCCTCCACATTTTTTTTTTGTTTAAACAGTTTCTTTCCTGCCATTTCCCACAAAATAAAAAGATGTATTCAGAGGTAAATTTCTATAGTAGAAATTTCTGACATATGCAGAAACGTGCACAGAGTTAGATTCTGACTGTGTAATTTTATCCTGTCTTCAGCAAGAAATTTGGAATTTTCTCCAAACTCATAATTTTTTGAGAACACTGTCATCTCACCATGACAGCAACTTGAAGGAGTAAAAAAATTTGAGGGAAGGAAAATTAAAACATTATTTTAAAAGACTAAGGATTGCTATGGAGCAGTCAGAGGAGTTTAGAAAAATAGTCCAGTGACTAGCATTTTGCCAGATCATTTGCCAAAATGTTGACATGAAAGTTCCCTGAAATCTTTGTCTTAGGTTTCCGAAAATTTCTCTGAGGAAATTGCTAAAAGAATAAACAATCAGTTCAATTGCATACAGTGAAGAATAAAGTCCACATCCAATGTGCATATTCTGTTTATAGCTGGGAAAAATTTAAATTACTTGCCTAGCACTCCTTTTTTCTTTTCAAGTATAAACTAACTCAAAAAATTAAGTAAAAATTGATGATCTAGCAATGTTTCTCTGGCTGCCATACAGTACGGGCAATGAGTTCTAGACTCCAATTTATAGGTTTGTCAGAAAGTTTGGTTATTTTCATCAATTTAGCTTTACATTTAACATTCCTCCACTTAATTGAAACCATGCGGACACATTTGGTTAGCATCCACATTCCTACAAAAGTAAAAAGGGTACTTTGTTTCAAATTCTGCACAGTTTACTAGTAAATTCTATTTTTCTTGCAGTAACAATTAAACACAGTTGGCACTTAATAGCGAAAGCCTCCTAATCCCTATTGTCAATGGGTACAACTCAGCTTTAGCAAATATCCAGTCAGGTGGAGGAAAAAGCATTATCCATAACTTTGTCTTAATAATTGAATAAATGATTTTCCAGGGACTAATCCCAGGGTTTCAAAGCATGGCCCTTGGAAAATTATAGCAGTTTTGAAGTTTATTTAACCCCCATTCTCTACTTCTTGCCCTCCTGGGATCCTGCACCAAAGTGCTAGCTGAAGGATGGGATCTGAAGGGTAAGCTAGTAAGTGCTACGCTTCTTTACTGACTGTTCTTTCTTTCTCAATCCCATTGTGGAAAATGACTCTGGACTGGTTTATGAAGCGAGTTTAGAGAGTAACAGGTTTCTAGGATTTGTACTTTCTCTGCTTTGGCAAAGTAATTCCAAAAAGCCCAAGATACAACAGCAGGATAACATGCATCGCTAAAATAACAATATTTTGAGGTTGACTAACTAATGAAAAAATGATGTCCAACCGCCTTTCCCTGTTAGGAAATAATGCAAAGAATAAGGAGAAAAAAAGAGAAGAAAGTATGAATTAAAATGACTCCTAATTGACAATGACAAGGTTGTAGCAGTTAGAATTACCCTCGGGTATTTACGGATGGGTCCACTGTTGCAGGCAGAGCTCTCCTTCTTTCAGCAAGTATTTGCTGAGCACCTACTATATACTACTCCCCTAGACGCTATTGCTACACGTTGCCACTTCTGTAGCCACAAAGAGATGGACATGACCTGCCCTCTCACATCTTACATTAGAGTCACCTCCACCCTCTCCCTCCTCTTTCTCTTCTTCCTCAGGCACCCATGTGACCAGGCACTGAGACCAGTGCATCTTTCTTGCCAGAGACAGGAGCAGGGAGGCCACACCTGATGTGAAGAAAGCCAATAAGACCTGAGTGGCTAAGCGAGTCAAGAGAGGTCCAGGGGGTCAAGAGAGGAAGGAGTCAGGGAGAGTGCCAAGTGCAAGAGTGAGGACAGAAGACAGGCCACATGTCAAGGTAATAGTCTTCACTAGTGAACCCACTGGCTGGCCTCCTGTCTCTGACTTGTTGGATTTCTCCCCTTTGCACAAAACCAGAGCTCTTCCGGTGTGTGAATACAATCCTGTCACCCTTCCTTAAAATATGTGATTTCCTATTCATTGTCCCAAAGATAAAATAAAAATCCATGGCTTACAACGCCTTTATGACCAGAGCCTTTCCCGTTGCTTCCACCCTTGTACTCAATACTGCAGCCGTTCTGAACTTCTCTCCCTTAACTTCTGTGCCTTTGCCCACAATGTTCCCTCTGAGAAGAATAATCTCCTACTCCATTCTGCTCTCTCCATCTCCTTGCCTACAGGAACTAAAATTTCACATCTTGGTTTAAATGTTACTTCTTCTAGATGACCTTCCCTGACCCTCCAAATCAGAGTTTCTCAGACAGCAGACCTGAAGTGCTTGTATAAAATATTTCTGGGTCCACTCCATGTTAACTGAATCAAACTCTCTGGGCTGGGGTCCAAGAAACCACATTTTTAGCAAGCATTCCACTTATTCTAGTGCATATTAATGTTTCAGGACCAATGATTTAGACTCTGGGATGATATAAATAATAATAAACAACCCATACAGCACAATTAATTCTCCACCAATCAGAATGGACATACTGGGCTTCCCTGGTGGCGCAGTGGTTGAGAGTCCGCCTGCCGATGCAGGGGACACGGGTTCGTGCCCCAGTCCGGGAAGATCCCACATGCCGCGGAGCGGCTGGGCCCGTGAGCCATGGCCACTGAGCCTGCGCATCCAGAGCCTGTGCTCCGCAACGGCAGAGGCCCGCGTACCGCAAAAAAAAAAAAAAAAATGGACGTACTGGCCAATCAGGACGGATGCCATGACCAGTCAAAGTGGACTCTGGCTATCAGACTCTCATATGTACTAGTCTGTAACAACAATAATCGGCTGGCCCATGCTCTGTTTCATTGCACCCCACCTTTCCTCTGGGCTGGAATATATTAGCTGATATTTACTGAGTACTTCCTTTGTGCCAGGTATTGTTCTAAGCACTTTTCTTACATCATTTCAATTAACTTTCAAGATAATCCTATAAATTAGGTGCTATTATTATTTTCTTTCTTTAGAAACTGTTTATTTTCCATCAACCTGTTTCCATTTTGAGTTTGTGGAACAGCAGCTTAAGACCACTCAGTGGTTGTTCCTACCCATTCAGTGGCCTGAGCAGTGGTGGGCTGAGCACTCCAGTCTCCAGTGGCGAACTGCAGAATAGGCCCAGAGGGCACCTGCACACCTTCGGAGCCGTCCGCCGCCTCAGGCTGAGGAGCAGTGAACTCAGGAGCTGGAGCAGCCCATTCACCCTGAAATTCCTCCTTGGTCACAGCCTTCTCAGCTGCCGCCTGCTCTTCCTTTTCAACCTCTTCAGGATCTCTGTAGAAGGAGACATCAGGCATGACCTCCCATGGGTGTTCACGGGAGATGGTGCCACACGCATGCACAGAACCTCCCGGGCAAGCATCCACCACATCAGACCCAATGAGTGAGCTCCCCTGTTGCACAGGATGGCAATGTCCACATAACACAGAGGAGAGTCTGTGTTACACAGAGCAATGGTAGGCAGGTTAACGTAAGAGGCCTCTGTGAGAGGCTGGTGGGCAGCCCTGGGATCAGTAACCACTGGAAGTCTTGGCTCCCAGAAGGCTGCCTGGATCTGGTTAGTGAAGGTTCCAGGAGTGAAGCAGCCAGCAATAGGAGTGGCTCCAGTGACAGCAGCAAACTTCAGCCCAGCTCGCTGGCCAGTATTCCTGGAGGATACGACACTGACATCAGCTGGGTTTTCAATGGCAACAGTGGCACGAGCTGCCAACAGAAGCTTCTCCCAGGTCCTCTTCAGATTTATGATGTGGATGCCATCACTTTTCCTTTTGTAGATGTACTGTTCCATTTGGGAGTCAAGGTTGGTGCCACCTAAGTAGGTTCCTGCTGCAAGGAATGAGGACATCCTGCTGCTTCATTTTCAGGACATCAAGGGCTCTGGACATTGTGAGAGCTTCCCTTTAAGTTACAATGAGAATGCAGAACAAGCCATGTGGACCCCTGTCTGGGTAGTGTGGAAAGGCGGTGCTATTATTATTTTCATTTACAGATAGCAAAACGGAGACACAGAGATGTTAAGTTACCTGGCCAACATTACACAGCCAGTAAGTGGCAGAGCTAGAGTTCAAATGCAGTCTGGCTCCAGAGCCCTAACCTACACTGCACCTGTCATGGTATGTATGAGGCTTTATTTTATTGTCAGTCTGGTTATTTGACTTTCTCACTACCCTGTGTTCTCCATGGGGGTAAACCTGATACATAATAGGCTGTCAATAAAAAGTTGGAGAATAAATGAGATCATGCTAATTTAGTTCAGGATCAAGAAGAGGGGACAGTAGAAGCCTGACCAATTGCTTACATTATCTCCTAGGGTTTTGAGGCTTGCTTTTAAAGAACTTCAAGGACAAGAAGTTTGGGAGCTTGCAGGAATTATGGTGTGGCAACCATCTGAGGCCACTGAAATCCATGCACCTAGAAAGCCCCGGCCATAGAATTGGTTTTCCTGCTCCAAACATTTTCAACCAAAGTGATGAATATAAAACTGACATGCATACTCTTGGCAAGTAAAATCATGTCAGAAAGATTAGAACCAACAGAGAGGTGACAGGCCTCAATATTCCATGGAGTTAATTTCTTAGAAAAACCTTTTCAGAATGCCTGTTAGTGGAGCCAGCTGGAGCCCAAAGCCTCAGTAATGAAACTAGCTGTGTCATGCAGATTCATCACACAAAACCAAGAACTGAGTTGCTTTCTCCAAATGTATAAAGTCGGTTTCTTCTCCCAGGGTGGAGCACTATGATGGTCACTCCCCAAAACCCAGATTATTTTTTTTTTAATTTTTATTGGAGTATAGCTAATTTACAATGTCATGTTAGTTTCTGCTGTAGAGAAAAGTGAATCAGTTATACATATACATATAACCACTCTTTTTTAGATTCTTTTCCCATATAGGTCATCACAGAGGTTTAGGAAATTTACCTGTCTAGCAGAAATGCAGTTTGGCTTGGAGAGTAGCAAAACTGGAGTCAGGGAAGCCATTGAGGAGAAATCCAGGTAGGGTGACAAAGGCCTAGGGAAGGTAAGATGGGTAAGAGGATGAAGCGAGGTAGCACTTTTTTTGTGTTGCAGCAGTTTTGAAAGAAAGGTTCAACACAGGACCTCAGTTACGAATAATTGGGGAGGGGGCATACATACCCTTCTTACCTTCCCTAATTCAACGTGTAATGAGAATAAAACCGTTCTCTTAGTGGCCTCTTGCTACCTTAAAATTATTCAGGTATTTGAGGAAAATACGGCAGTATTTCTTGACTGTAATTCTTCTAATAAAAATCAGCATCTTGGCATCCATGTCAAGGGAGAAATCCAGAAATCAGTGTACAGAAGAATTATCTGGTAGACTTCTGGGGTTGCAGTGAGACATGGAAGGAGAGGAACTAACCATGGACCAGAATGAGGAGTTTTGACAATGTTCAGAAGTTATTGTATGTTCTTCCAGCTACCCAGGGAAGCCACATTCCTTCCTACCCATCCAAATACCTCATGGTTCCCACATTGTTATCCAAGTCACAAAACTTTGGGATTAGGTCCTGTTCTCTTTTTTTTTTGTCCAAGCTCAGTTTCCAAAAGAAATGCTTGAAGGATCCAGCTCTGCCTCTAACACTGAGTACCCCTCACCTTAATCCTGGACAGCTCCCATCTTAGTCCTCTGAGTTTCCATTGTTTTCCATGGCTGGAGGGGACCTGGACTACTATATTATCTTGTCCCTGTTTGGATTTGGTCTCATAACTGGCCCTCTCCCAGAGTGGGGAAACAATTAGGAAGAGAGGAGATTTGGGGACATAAGAGTTAAAAGATTCACTTCCTTAATGTCACTTTGACCTGAGAGTCTATTAGCTCCCGGCTAATGGTCCATTTCTGAGCCTCCCTTACCCACTACCGCTGCCCACCCCTAATCCTCACTGTTGCTTGCACCAAGCTTTGGTGCCTGTGCCACCCAGAACTGGGATCTAAGGCAATGATGGAAAGGAGCAAAGCTGATCTAAATAGAGAACTTGAATGTTAGGAATAAACAAAATTCGTACATTACACTGGCATAAGCAAGTATCAAAACTATAGAAGTTTGTTTGTTTGTTTTTTTTTGGTTTTGGTTTTGGTTTTGGTTTTACGAATGGGTTGCATTGCTTTCAGAAGTAGGAAGAGAGAAAGTGTTGAGTTCTAAGTGGAAAATTCCAGTTGGATGAAAAGACTAGGGAAGACTTGTAAGTAACACGGTGACTACCTAGAAAGATTCATTTCGATAGCTGCAAGATTTTTAGTCTGATGCTAAAGCACACATTTCTATTATAATCCTGTTCACTGCTTTTAATGAGCTACTTGTTCATAGAGCAAAGATTAACTGACATCTAGCCCATGTTTGAGTTGCCACAGATCTTTTATCCCCTGATCTAAATAAAAATTTTCACTCTGTTACCTAATGAATCAGAGAAACTAAAAACTAGTAGGAGGGACAATCAACAATAATTCCAAATGCCACTCTAGCCCTCTGGTGATTGGCCTTTCCTGCAATGTCCTCTACCACCCAGAGTTCACACCTCAAGATCATCTCTGGCCTACACTTCAGTATTTGGTTAGCCCTTTCCAGAAGGCAATTCTGTTTCACATATACATTTAATACAGATATGCCTTTTAAAAAGCAAATTATTATAATGAAAAACATATACACACTTAAGGAGTTCTTATGTGCCTCAAGTTTTATCTACTTAGTGTTACTGACACTGAAAAACCACTCGACTTTGGGGATTTTTTCGTTTACAAGGTCATTAGGCAAGTTCAGTGGAAATACAGCCTATTTGTACAGTGGGGCACATTTGAAGATCCTTATAATTTGTCAATAATTAGACTCCTCCAAAGAAATATTTTACATTTCTTAAGGACTTGACTCCCCCAAATCTTCTGATTATATTACCTACTATAAGAATAAAATCTGGGCAGTTTATCATTGTCAATAGGCTTTTCCCAGGAGAATAATTTTTCTGAAAAATAATATCACCCATTTATGTTGGTAACTTGGTTCTATACCAGATGAATTAGAATTTCTAATTTCTAAATTATCCATGTTAGGTAGAGATACAATTAAGAAAGTTTTTGTCAATTTGAAAACTCTGGGATGAGGGAAGAGGTTGGAATAAAAGTTAAGACCATTTAAAACCTAAAATAAATGTCTAATTAATTTATGAAAAAGTATGCAGTACACATTATTGCCACAGCCAGTCAGTATGAATACTTAAATGGCAGTTTCTCCAAACTATTATCTTCTGTATTTTTATTTGTGTTTTTGGCCACTTCACTCTCTACAATCAGGAAATCAGTTATAATGTTTAAAAGGATCATACAAAATACATTTCAAAGTTTACTATCTTAAAAATATGACTCCCTTCGGGGAGTTGAATATGGCTTTCTTGGATTCTTGCCTTTATTGATATTTCCTGAGGGCTACATCCATGAGTGAGGTCTTGGAAATCGGGTAACCAACCCATTTTTCATGACACAGTGTAACTCCCTTAGCAACGTGGTGCTAAAACCGGGAAAGTGACATTTCCTCCATTGTCTTTGGCTGTAGCTATGAGTTTCCTTTCGAAGAGACCACAAAGCAGGACCCAGCCAGTTTAATAATCCTGATAGAACCAGCATGAGTGAAAGTTATAAGCACAGACGGAGAAGCTTGGGAAAAGTAAAACGGTAGGGAAGGCAGTCAGCACATGGAGGCAAAGACCATCAGTCACCAGCATCAATTTTCCACTGGTTTATAAACCAGGATATTGGGGAGAGTGGGGTTTGAGAATAGGAGCTGGGAGGAGAGTCGTTTTTAATATACTGTTTTTCCTTTCGGTTCTTCCTTTTAATCCTGTGGTGTTGAAAGCACAGCTTTCTCAAAGACAATCTGACCTATAGTCAACATTATAAATCACTCTCTAACCTCATAAACTGAGGGTCTGCAATGAAGATCTGTAATCAACACTGTAACTCATTCTTCTAACCACATAAGTTAAAAAAAACAGACCCTCTAACATCCTTATGGTCAATTCTAGAAAACAAATACAAAGATAAGGTAGGTGTTTTTTTTTTTTCTCGGAAAACTTTTTATGCATCAACACTACTTGAAGCTATTACTTGTTAGTTCAGGGCTTAATATATTGAACATGGATCCCCACCAACACTTTCTGAAATCAATAAATGTAGGGTACACAGTAATGAGAATACTGTGAACAGCATGGTTAACTATTGGATTACCCCTCAAAATCTAAAACAGAATGAAAATCCTGCTTTTAAAATTCCAATTAATGTAATCAGAGTTTTTCCAGTTAATCTGGAACTATTCCTGGATGTAGCATCATATCAACCTACCAACGTACTAGTAAATTGGCTAATTTCTGCCTACCACTTATACCAACAAGCATGAATCTGTAGGATAGGATGTAAAAAACTCTAAGATACAGAGCAGCCCAAGCAAGGTGCCAGGCAAGTGCCAAAGACAACAGCTCCAAGTAAGAACATAAATAAGAAAATATATAACAGGACTGTGAAGTAACAGTATGGTTCCAGAGGTAGGAAACTTTTAGTGTCATTCTATTCTATGTGGATCAGAACAACACTAAATGCCTGGATCTGGGTGTTACATCTTTAAATAGACAATACAAAATAAGTGTCTACTGGAGACCAATCAGTTTAGAAACCATTAGCTATGAAGAAAAGTTACACGAACTAATTTTCGTGACAACTTGGCAAAGAAAAGATGGTGATAGACTATGGTGATATATATCAAAAATTGGAAGAGTAGACCAGTCTCTGTAACTTCAGAGAACGCAACCGAGCAGTTTTGCTAATATATTTTACTCCACATAGAGCAAAAACGAAGTGGTAAAAAATAAATAGAGGTGGCTGAGTATTACTACTTCGAGCATCCAAGCAGAGATCGTGTGATCATGTGCCAAGGGGGATGATGAAGAAATTCTTAACTTTTCACCCAGCACTGTGATTTCGTAGATCTCAATGCATGATCCTTTGCCAAACATAACTTTTTATTTAAAATTTTTAGAGATTAAAAAGCCAGAAATCACTTAAAAGTTTAAATCCAGCCTATGACAAGATGCATATCCATCCTTTAATATTCATTAAGTTTATTCTGGGCTTATGATACAGTTCACTGCACATTAGATACTGTTACAACTTATACACTTAAGATAAAATAATAAGGAAAGGCAATAGAGTCAACAGCACTTAGATTTTGAAACATGTTGATAACAGCTTAGTAACAATACTTCCTAGCAGGTGGAGACTGTATTGCATGCAGTGTAAAATGAGAAAAAATTTTAAACAGTGGCACAGAATTTGAAGTTGGCAAGACTGATGCTATCACTAACATTGCATAGGAGATTTCCATATGCTATTTCTGCATATAAAAAAGGGTCACAAATTTGCTTAGATTGGACCACACACACAGAGGGATAATTCAAATTCCCTTGCTCTTTATAATCTCTTCTCCATGTCACTAATTAATCCACTTAGTCAACATTTATCTAAACATATGTACGCCCTCACTATCGAAGGGCATCATTTAAATCCATCTCCTTGGACTCCACATGCTTTAAAAGCATTAATGTCCTACTACATCAGGCCGTAATTTTAATAATATTTTCCACTGTATTTAAGGAATTACTTGGTGGGAATGGATTAGAAGTTTCAAAATTAGCATGTTCTTTTTGCATAACTTATTTGCAAAAGCCCCTCTGTCTTGTACTGGTGATTACATTCCCTGCACGTTAGTGAGCGCTCCCAGAGCTGGATGCATGCTGAGGACAACAGCAATCATTAATGTTTATGATCTACATAGCATTCCGTGTTTGTCTCTCATCCTTTTCCCTTGATAATTTTTCTTCATAGCGCTTAGCAACCCTGACCACAGATCTGTATCCCTTACCCAAAACCTTTGGGACCATCTATGCTTCCAAATTTAATTGTTTTAGAATTTTTAGGAAGGCTTTATGGCATACTCCCATCAAGTTTTGTGACAGCTCCTCATAAGCAAACATTAACAGTTCTTCAATGCAGTTCACGGGAATTCATACCAAGAGGGATAAACAAAGACTACAAATAGCTTCATCTTTCCCCAGGTCACGTTCTGCTGCCAGAGAAGTTCAAGTCAGGTCAGGTTTTGCTGCCAACTGAGTTAGGAAATACCTTTCAGTTTGAAGAGCTTTTTGAATTTCAGAATTGCAGATAAAAGATTGTGGACTTGTAAATATTTATCCTTTGTCTATTTTCTGTCCAGATTTAAGAGCTGTGGAGACCTGAATATTTTGTTTATCTTCTTTGTTGTGTTTCCAAAGTCCAGAATAATGACAGACACAAAATCTCAGTAAACAGTTGTTGAATGAATGAATGAATGAATGAATGAGATGGTCTGGCACTAGAGCTCTGCCTAATGGAAGAACTCTATAATGTCTACCAGATCATCTCTTAGGGATTTTAAATAGTAATACACAGAGTGGGATACAGGCCGTGAACTATGCAGAACCTGAGAAACAAGACAAAACGAAACGAAACTACCAATGGAAAGGAAAGGCATTAAGCAAAAGCAGTTAGGCAAGAAAAGATGTAAGCAGAAGCCATGAGGTAGAAAGAGAGAAGGTCCTTCTTTAGTCAGAAGTATTAGAAATAACAGAGATAGTGGAAAAGATGCCAGAGTCCACACAATAGATTCTAAGACTTGGTATCAGTGACACCACACAAAATGTCCATTAACTAAATCGTTGTTTGACTTTGTTTCTTGCAACTTGAAACACCACCTTAGATGAACTATATAACTTCTCTGAGCCTAAATCTTTACCTATTAAATGACGAGTTTGGAGAGAGGATGCCAAAATTTCCTTCCAAACAAAATAATTGTGTACAGCGGTGGTTCTCAAACATTAGTATACAGAATCACTTGGAGGGATTGTTTAAACTCAGATCACTAGACTCCACCCCCAGAGGTTTTTTGTTTGTTTGTTTGTTTTCTTTGGCTGCGCTGCACAGCTTGTGGGATCTTAGTTCCCCCACCGGGGATCGAACCAGGCCCCGGCAGCAAAAGCACCGAGTCCTAACCACTGGACTGCCAGGGAATTCCCCAGGGTTTTTGCTGTAAGATGATTTGGGTGGTGCTTGAGAATTTGCCTTCCTCAGATGAAGGTGATGCTAATACACTGGTTCAGGGACCACAGTTTTGAGGGCTGCTGGTCTACTACACAAGCAGCATTTATTTTACAAAACACATGTAAGCCATTATCCAAATTCTGGTGCCCTCTGCAAATTGTTTGAGTTTGTCCATCTACAAAGCTATGTGCAAGCTTCCCATCCACTCTTGATATTCAATTTGATTTGCAGCCCTGAAATGCGAAAAACAATGACAGAATTTCTTTTCATCGTGACGGCTATTTAACCATAAAGTTAACGTTTTTGAAATTAAATGAAACTGATGTTTAATACTGTCTCACAGACACCCAGAGACAGGCTTGAAAGAAGAGAAATTTCAGTATTTTTATTCCCTTTGGACCTACTTGTGGCAGCTGCTTATTTTCTGGCATTCAGAAATTTTTAACTTCAAATGACACGGCACGGCCAATCTATGTCCGAGTTTAAGGCACAAAGTTGCTCACTTCCCTAGCAAGTTTTTATGAACTAAAAACTTTACAGAATAATTCTGATTACTCTTACCAGTGCAACAAAGAAGCTACACAGCTTGGTGGGTTTTTTTTGGTCAGATCAAAATTATCATTAGAAAAACGGATTTCCAGTGGGGCAGGTTCAAAAGTAAAGTCTCAGAAAATCTAGAGCCACCAAATTAATAGAGTGACTTCTTCGGGCATAATTATACTTCAAAGAAAGTAAATGCTATTACTCGCTTGCAAAGACAAGAAAATAGGTACAGACCGCTGTAAGTGCTCCACAGCTCACTAGAAAACATCTTGGAAAAATCTTTTATTACCAAATGACACCTTGGCAAAGCTATCCACCCTGCTGTCCTGGGGGAGGAAAATGGTGGTGGGGGCAGAGATAACCTGGGGCAGTGTTGTAGCTGACTGATCCATGCACGATTATCACGTACAAATATGGGTGTGACAAAGCATGTAAAAGGCACTCAAAGTGCACGTGTGGGTCACCTGACGCTCTTCCAGAAATGAACAATGGATCCCTGAAGACTGAACTATGCATGGTACCACAGTCAGGAAAAAGAAGATGGAAAAGGAAGGATTAAAAGGTTGACAATGATTTTTTTTTTCTGAAGCCAGTTTATTTTTCTTTGAGCTAAAAGTGTTCTGCCTCAAGGCTGGCATAAAGCAGCCTTTCCAGGAAGCCACATTTATCACACCAAAGAAAAGCACCACGAAGGAGACAGCATGATAAATACCTGGTTTGGGGATCCCAGGATAGAGTGTCCAGAAATGAGGATAAGAATTTATCTCCTTGAAGCCTGGGCTCTAGCTCAAATAATATTCTCAGCAAAATTTGCTTCAAAATACCCAAATCTACTCATTGGTTTAAGACATTAGATATATTAATTACATGATGCTTCATCATATTCTAAAAAAGGTTTATAGAGTTGTCCTCTGATCTAAGACACACATGCAAGTTATTTGTTATGGTGACTGCTTGCTTTGCAGAGTCTCTGCCCTTGATCCAGTCCTATAGATCAATGTCAGGCCAAGTGAGATCTCCAGAAAGGGACAGCATGAACCCTCTCGCCAAGGTTAGGCTTTTGAAGCTAAAAGTTGGTCCCTGACTCTGGGATCAGGCTGACTTGGGTTTGAATTTTATCTCCAAACTGAAAGTTGTATGACCTTAAGTGACTTAACCTCTGGAAGTCTCAATTCCCTCCAGCGTAAAAGGAGGCTAATTATAAATCATGCCTCAAAGGATGTTTGTGAGTGAAAGTGAGGTATGATAATATACACACGTGTTTATGTCTGGCACACAGTAAGTGTTCAATACATATCAGTTACTATTACTATTATTAATACCACTGTTTTTATAATAGAACTTCTCTCAATGACCTTCCATTAACTGATTTGCCAGATTAATTCACCATACTATCCATTCCTCCTGTTAAGCATAAAGACTGATGTCCACAGCACTCTGAATGCTCTCGACAGCAACCTACATCTCGGAAACCTGTACACTGAGTTTTATGCTTAACAAAAGCCACATAAACTTATTGCCAAACTTGATTGTGACCATTGTAATAGTTATTGGAATTTTGTAATTTAATAAATATTATGTAAACTTATAAAGCCTAAGAGCAAAAACAAAGAGTTGTTATCTCTGTGGAAGCTAAGTGAAATGCTTTGGAAAGATAAGTAGAAAAACAATTTCTGCCAAATTAAGTGACAAAACTACAGAAGGTTAGGGGAAAAGATCACAATAATCTAGAAAGTACTGCACGTAGATTGCCTCATATGTATATTTAAGATCATTCTACATTTTAAAGAAATACAAGTGGAAATTGTAAAGAAGGCATTTTGTTAAATTCCATATATATGTGTTAGCATACTGTATTTGTCTTTTTCGTTCTGACTTACTTCACTGTGTATGACAGACTCTAGGTCTATCCACCTCAAAAAAAAGTGTCATGAAGAACCTAGGGGTAAGGCAGGAATAAAGACGCAGACCTCCTAGAGAACGGACTTGAGGTTATGGGGAGGGGGAAGGGTGAGCTGTGACGGGGCGAGAGAGAGTCATGGACATATACACACTAACAAACGTAGTAAGGTAGATAGCTAGAGGGAAGCAGCCGCATGGCACGGGGATATTGGCTCGGTGCTCTGTGACAGCCTGGAGGGGTGGGATAGGGAGGGTGGGAGGGAGGGAGACGCAAGAGGGAAGAGATATGGGAACATATGTATATGTATAACTGATTCACTTTGTTATAAAGCAGAAACTAACACATCATTGTAAAGTAATTATACCCCAATAAAGATGTTAAAAAAAAAATAAAAAAAAATAAAAAAAAATAAAAAAAAAAAAAAAGAAGGCATTTTGGATGTTGCTTATGAAAGATACTGGAGAGCTCTAATCAGCAGACCAGTATGTCAAGAAAACACTCTGGCCCTACATCAAAAGATGACAATGGAATGTCCGTACATATTTTTTAAGTTAAAATGTTTGGTGTATGAATATATCATTCCCCCCCCTACCCAGTTGCTATTTTTGAAAGCAAACAATACAACACCAAGAGTGAACTCTAAGGTAAACTATGGACTTTGGGTGATGATGATGTGTCACTATAGGTTCATCAATTAATTGTAACAAATGCATCACTCTGGTGAGGGATGCTGAAAGCGGGGGATGCGATGCATGTGTGTGGGCAGGGAGTATATGGGATATTTATGTCCCTTCCTCTCAGTTTTGCTGTGTACCTAAAACTACTCTTAAAAAAATAAAAGTCTTAAAAAAAAAAGAAAAACGAAAAGTAAATGACCATTGCTGGTCCCAACTGACTTAGATACATCATTATTCAAGTACCCTTACTCACTAAGCCGCTTTTCAGAGTTCTAAATTTAAATACATTAGGGAAAGGGAACTACTTCAGCAAGTAGGTAGGGACTTGTTTTTGTGATTTACCCACACCATATTCAGTCACACAAAATAGCATTTCCTGTAATACATGAGATCCAGGCCAAGAAGTGTTGCCCTGAGGTAGCAAAAGAGGGGCATTTGGAATAGAAGTTTACAAGCGCTGCTCTACTAACTGGCATCCTCAAAACTGTCAGGAGAGCTTTCTAAAAGTACAGATTCCTAAGACCCATGTCCAGTATTTGGAAATCGTAGGTCTGGGGTAGGACCCAGGAAACTGTGGGTTTTTTTTAAGTTTCCTAGATGCTTCTGATGGGTAACCAGGTTTGAGAAAGATTGATGTTGAGCAGTGCTGTCTAACCTAAATATAATGCAAGCCACATTTTCTGGTAGCTACATTTTCCAAAGGATTTTCTAGTAGCCTCGTTTAAAAAAGAAAACTTAAGACATTTTATTTAAATCAATAAGCTCAAAATAATTCAACATGTAATCAACATAAAAATTATTAATAAAATATTTTACGTCCTTTTTATTTGTACTAAGTCTTTGAAACCCAGTGTGTGTTTTACACTCAGTGCATCTCAGTTTGGACCAGCCCCACTGCCAGTGCTCAACAGCCACCTAGGGCTACCGGCAGCCACACTGGGAAGAACAGATCCGGGGTGTAAAGCGGTATTCATCTTAGCGATGTACGCTGTCTTGGTGATGGTACTATACTTTGATGGTTCACAACTACTAAGTGATGGAGGAAAGAAGGTGATTAGAAAAGTCAAAAAGGAGAATGAAACAGCATGAAAAATGAAGGATGAATATGACACTTAACTCTTTAACTGGGAGGGTTTTGTACTGTAAGTGAAGGAAGCACACATAAATATTCAAGGAAAAACAAATAAAACTGATGTCTGTGTACGCAAGAAGGGGAAAAGCTGGACAATTCAATTAGACAAGAGTAAAAACTGTCTACCACACAACTCCAGTTTTTAAGTCCAAAAATAGAATTCCTACGGAACTCATGTTCACCTTTCAGAACCTGTGCGACAGTAGAGTATGGAATAAATACCTTTATGGAAAAAGTAAACTGCCCAGCATAAAAGTAACTTATCGAAGCATTTCCAAATGTTTTAAGCTGTGCACACACTTTTTCATCTATCACGCTATAATGTTAGTGAAAACACATTTTGGAGGCTGAAATCATAAATCTGAACAAAGAGCTTAACATAGAACTGATGCACATTATCCTTTGGGAATTTAACTAATTTTTTTTTTTTTAAGATTTCAACAGTAAAGTATTCTAACCAGGACTATCACAGCCAAAAATGCTGTAAATCAAACAAAACATTTGTGAAGGAAAGCTCCTTAATTCCTCACCAAACACTTGTATCAATGAAAAAACAATCAGAATAGAACAAATTCCGTGTCAGAGGTTAATGGGGACGTGTGAGGTATCATATTGCAGACTTTTATTATACACTATGTAAAAAATTCTATAGGAGCCAAGTGTTTCTTCTGAAGCCTACAACTGCACTCAATTTACGTATGAATTTAACATATGAAATACATTTTTTCATTTTCCTCTTACCTAGTGACTTCAGATGGCTCAAAATCAGCTTTTGGAGCAACCAGAGAGGCAATGATAAAGTTCTAACAATTCAATTTAAAACTGAATTCTTTAACATGCCAATTCAAAAATACATAAAATGATGTTCTTGATCCTCCATTTGGAGACACATCTTTTACTCATTCATCCAATAGAGGCATTGGATTTTCACTGCTCTGCCATCTATACTTTTGCTCAGGTTAGAAGTGGCCAAGGAAACTCAGGATCCAAATTATAAATAAGCAGTAACTTGACAACATGAGCATCTAGTTTGTATATTTATACACCTAAGTCACAATGGCTGTATTATTAATGATTAACAAATGAATAGATTTTTCTGTAACTTCTTTAGGGATAGATCCAAAAGGTGTTTGAAATCACAGCAATTAACTTTTAGCTACGAAAACAGATATGTATCTCAATGTATCTCTTGGATAGGTTAAATTATTGACTATTAATCAACTATTTTCAATTAACAGATTCAATCAAGACAGCAGTTAAATAAGAAAAACATTACACTGATAACAAGTGTTAATTTATTAATATGCTGTAGTTTATGCTCATTTTTCAGTAGATTTTTATTCATTCAACTAGTGCTTGCATTTTTAATATGCAAAGCCCTTTGTTAGGTGCTGTACTAAGTTAAAATTATAATAAAGAACAATTTGTTCTTTTTAATTTAAAAAAAATTTTTGTACTTATTTATGGCATGCGAAATCTCAGTTCCCCAACCAGGGATTGAACGCGTGCCCCCTGCAGTGGAAGCCAAGAGTCTTAAATCACTGGACCACCAGGAAAGTTCCATAATAAAGAACCATTTGTTCTTTATGTCCAGTCTATGAGCACTGTGCATACTCGCAAATACAAACACAAGACCAACACACACATATTTGAAAAACTATACCTACTGATCCCCTAAGTGCCCAGCCTGCTGCTGTCCCTATCACAGGTGAATATGAGATTTTCTCCTGAATTTCCCTCTAACTTTGTAGAACTGATATAAAATTGCTTCCCAAGTTCTGCAGCATCTCAGGGTTTTTTTTTTTTTCCCCTTCTGTTTATTTTAGGTTCCTCTGGCCATGTAAGTGCCTCTCATTTATCCTCCGCAGATGGCTTCTCCTTTAGAGCTATTCTGACACAGGTGAACTGGTGGTGGCCTGTTTGTTACTCCTATTTACAAATCAATATCATGCAATCATAGGACATGCTAAATAAATGTAACAATGAAGGAGATATTAAGGTTGGACAGCGTAGATGCCAAAGAACTAGAAAAAGTGAGTTATTATCACCTTTCTGTGAACATTTGACTGGCTGGAGCTTGATATTGAGAAAAAGGCAACATCGGTCTATCAACTTCTCCAAAATGTATCCTAATTCCTGTTCCTACCTTTGTGATGATCAGCATGGATTTGGACCATGTGACATCTGGCTGCTCTATTTTCTATGTGAAGGGGTAAGAGATGACCACATGTTGACTGTATCTTGAAGGTAAAAACAGGATACTCTGACAGAACCGAATGTGCAGTATACAGGAGAGAGAGGAGGCAAGCTTGACTCCCAAGCTTTTATCTTGAGCAATTAAGAGGATAAAGTTGTGATTTCCTGCAATGGGGAGGAATCAGGAGTAAGTTTTTTGAGGAAATATCAGAAGTTTGATTAAAGAAGCCTGTTTCATATTCAAGTAGAGATGTCAAGTGAGCAGTTGGGTAAATGCTTTTGGAGTTCAAGGGAAAGGTCTGTGACCGAGATATAAATTGGAAGCCCTCCACATCTATATGGATGAGACCACCAAGAGAGTGGGTGGATAAGAAGAGATCCAGGGAATGAAAGCTGAGTTCTCCAAGACTGGGTCAGACAGGATGAAGAATTAGTAATGCAGACCAAGAAGGAAGAGCCAATGAAGTAGCAAAAAACAGAAGACCAGAAAGTACTTCAGAGGAGGGAGTGGTCAACTGTCAAATGTCACTGAAAAAAAGTTAAGGACTGAGAATTGACCATTAAGTTTAACAGCATGTAATTCACCAGTGCCCTTGACAAGAGACATTTCAGGGGAATTTTGAGTGATTACCCGATTGGAGTGGTTTTAAGATGAACTGTGGAAGCAGTACTGAAGATGGAGAGTATACACAACTCTTGCGGGTAGTTCTGCTGTAAATGGGAATTGAGAAATGGGGACAGTATCTGAAGGGGATGTGGGATCACATGCTTTTTGCCCTTTCACTCTGTCACTCTCCTCTCACCTCAAATCTTCATCACCGCCTCCCCTCATGCTGATTCTAGCTGGTAACTTTGCTTTCTTATTTCAATGAGAGAAAACAGAAACAATCAGGAAGAATTACACCAAGTTGCTACCACAATTTCTAACCTCCTACCTGCATCCATATTCAATATGAAACTAGTTGGTTTGGTTGTGTGCTGTTCTGTGATGGTGTTTAGCTATGTGGGTGCAGGGATGGACCAGAACTATTGTATTATCCAGGGTTGGGGTTTTGCTAGGGGAGAATGAAGAGTGCTGGGGACAAGAACAAAACAATTATAACTGATACATTATTTTTGATTCCTAAAAATATAAGAACTGTCCTACTGTCAAAGCCAGGGCCCTGCCAGTTTAATAGAATGACTCAATCTTGGCAGAAATGCCATAAGATGGCAGCAGCTCACATTAGCTTTAAAGTTCAGATTTCTTAAAACTCACAGCTTCCCTCAACTATTCCTTCTACATCTTGCCTCTACACTTAACCAAACTTACTCTTTTCAGCCCATATCACCTCTTGGAGTAACATGTTATCTACTCAATATGTAAAGTAGCTGTTTAATTTCTTTTCTAAATTAGCTGAAATTAAAGACTGTGTTTGTTAATCTGTACCATACATATTCCCTATCATAGTATTCAGTTGTCATCTTTCCAGGATCCTTGGCGGTGCTCACATCCCTAATACATAAAATATACAGTTCATATTCACGTCCTCATTTTTTAAGCACTATTTGAACAAAACATCTTATTAGGCATTAGGGAAAGCACATAAGAAGAGTGTTTCCTACCTTCAAGAAACTCAAGTATGCAATCTATAAGCTAACATGGGCAGTGCAAATGGGCAACCAGAATGAAGGGCAGGGAAAGAATGATTATCTGACCTCGTTGCTCCAAGACCTAAATTGTAGTTGAAAGAAAGCACAAAGGACCCAAAATCAAAGAGCTTTCAAGTAAGAAGACCTAGATTTTCAAAATACTTAAACTCATTTTGTTTCTTAGGTAAAAAACAACAACAAAGAGATTCTAACAGAATTAAAATGAACACATTGTGTTAAACATAGAGTATGTTAGCATAGTGCAAAAGTTTCCTGTTCGGGAAATACTGTTCAGGATAAAAGCTCCAAACGGCCACAACCAATGCTCTTAAATGAACATGCTATCTATGGAGGCACAAAGCCACAGTTGAGAGCTGAAGCCAAGAACAGGAGTCTGAACAGACATAAACTCCCACTGGGCAGAACAGTTTTCTATAATCTTTCTAAATAATCTTTAGACCAGCTTCGATGAATCCCGTAGGATTGGGACCCTAATAAAGTCCATGGCCTATGAAAGCTATTTATAAAACTTTTCTGAGAAGGTTACACATACATATTGTCTCAAGCACTGTGTAACAAAAAGTTATAACCTATTCCTTAGGGGATACCTGAGTTTTTAACAGATCTTAAAGCTATCTTTATGTAGGTTAGGGATTTGGAAGGAAAAAGTAGTCTGATTATACTTGCTGTATGTATTTAAATCTGCTGTGCTAATTCTATTATCACCATAATAACCACCATCATTTATGTTCTGGACAGTGGACTAAGCACTTTACACATTATCTCAGTTAATTTTCACAAAAACAAGAAAACTCTAAGATGGTATTAGTATTCCTATTTTAGAGAAAAAGAATTGGGATTTAAATAAGCTAAATAGGGCTTCCCTGGTGGCGCAATGGTTAAGAATCCACCTGTCAATGCAGGGGACATGGATTCAAGCCCTGGTCCAGGAAGATCCCATATGCCACGGAGCAACTAAGCTGTTCACCACAACTACTGAGCCTGTGCTCTAGAGCCCACAAGCCACAACTACTGAACCCACGTGCCACAGCTACTGAAGCCTGTGTGCCTAGAGCCTGTGCTCCACAACAAGAGAAGCCAATGCAATGAGAAGCCTGTGCACCTCGACAAAGAGTAGCCCCCGCTCGCTGCAACTAGAGAAAGCCCGCACACAGCAACGAAGACCCAACGCAGCCAATAATAAATAAATAAAATAAATTCAAAAATAAATAAATAAGCTAAATGACTTTTCTAGGGTCTCACAATCACTAACTGGCAAAGCCAGGATTCACACCCAAGGACTCCACCCACTCACCTGACTATAAAGCCAGTGTGGGCTGAACAACCACTACAACGTATGTGTCTCTGTGTGTGTGTGTGTGCGTGCGCGCACGTGTGTGCACCACTGCCATCCCCTTTTCAAGGGGATTGGTACAGACACTATAACAACCTTTAGTAACCAATCTGATGCCCAGCAGTCGGCCCTACAGACACACCAAAAACCTGTCAAATCCCATTTTGAAGTCCTTAGTATGTCAAAAGGGATGAAAATTAGTACCAGTGTCTTTGTTCACAATTATTTAATGAGACCCAGCATACTGAAAAAAGGTGAAATGGGTTTTAACATTAGATATTCCCTCCCTACTATGTATGGAGGCCAGGATAAACCTCTGACTGCATTGTGATTCAACATCTATGGTTTTCACTCATTCAAATTCACACTCAAGTCATTATTTCTGATGTAGTAACCCTGCCAGGGATATAAGCCACCAAGCGGTAGATGAAATTTCAGGTTCACCTTTGGATCTCTGCTGAATCCATAAGTGCTGTATTATGCATTTGTTAGCCAAGGATTTTAATGGAAAGTGAGCATATTAAAAATGTTCTGTTCAGTGCACAAAAGTCAAATTTATGCCATTACAAAAGGGTTGCTTTCTCAAATTGGTGGGGTGTGGGAAGAAACAGCAAGCATTGCCCAAAGCAGATTATATTCAGACATGAGGAAATTAAAGCTCAAAAGTTAATGCAAATGAGCAACAGAGATCCATATTTTAGAGGTCAGATTTTCGGAAATTATCTCCTAAACGAGATTTCTAAGAATATAGAATTTTTAAGTGAAAGTTGAGGCTGGAATGCAACTCGTCAATTTAAAATAATCCTTTGAATCTTTTCTTTCCTAACCAGGGTAAAGACATAACATAAGCAGCAAGAAAACTTTCATATTTAGGCCTTCATTTTCTCCTCTTTTTTCTTAAAGCCAATACATGTTGATTCTCCAGGAACTTTTCCAATAGCTGGTTAAATTTCCTGAAGGAAGCTAAGAAAGAATACAAGTTCTTTATACACATGCGTAAATTTATTTACACACACACACACACACACACACACACACACACACATTCCAGCAAAATATATCCAGGTTGCACACTGCAGGTTTGTACTCCCTGGAGGCTGCCTCCTCAAGGAGAGGTACAAACTGGATGTTAAACAGAAGCTGAGGTCTTAAGACCTTGAGATCCATGGATTTACCAATCTAACCTTTTCTCTCCTGCACTAATACTACAACAAAACAGACAGTAGCAGTTCAGGTGCATATATGTACTTTTACTGACCTGAGATCTGGTTACTTATTATTATTAAAATTGGTTCAGAAATTTGAGAAGAAATAAGGAAGATGAGTGTCTAGTATTATTAGAAAATTACTACTCCATAAAAAAAATAGAGATCAGAAAACCCACAGCTGTAGAGCCAAGTTCTTTGTTAGGCATGTACAGCTTTCTAAATCCCATAAAAATCTCAACATCTGACCCATTTCATTTTTACAAGGGAAGGGGCTATTACTCTGGAAAATACGCGTAAAACTCCGCAGCATTCAGAGGCATTAAACAGTTTTACTTCACATTTGTTTCCTGTGTATCCTGCTTGATAGACACACTGCAGCACCTGCTGCTATAACTCTGCTCTTCATCAGCTCCCAGCCTTCTCTGTTCAGAAAGACTGGTTTGCACTGCTTTTCCAACAGCTGAGGTTATGCTGCCCTCTCCTGTTCACTGCACAGAATGTACTGAAATGACGCTCAAAAGGAACGCAAAGTGGTGTTGGATAAAACTAACAACTAGAGATTGTTCACTCTTTATTATAAAGGTTTTTTAAGCCAGTAAATCAAAACCAATTTTAATCAAGATGGCAATGCCATAGTAATTTTAAATTTGGTTTTAGATAGAAGCTATTCCAGAGAATTTCTGAAGTCTTTATTTAAACATTAAACTGGTAGTTGACTTTTCTGAATATTGTTTTCATATTACCTAAATTGTAATGATCTATTTTGTACAATAAAATATTTTAAAACATTAAAATAAAACATTTTAAACATATAAAAATAAAACATTTTAAAACATTAAAAATAACATATATGTTAAATTTTAATATTAGCTAAAGAATTCTCAGGAAATCGATTTCTCTCCAATGAATCCAAATTTAGAAACACTCAAAAAGAAGCAAGTAAGGGCTTCCCTGTTGGCACAGTGGTTAAGAATCCGCCTGCCAATGCAGGGGACATGGATTCGAGCCCTGGTCCGGGAAGATCCCACATGCCGCAGAGCAACTAAGCCCGTGCACAACTACTGAGCCCACGCGCCACAACTACTGAAGCCTGCGAGCCCTAGAGCCCGTGCTCTGCAACTAGAAGCCACCACAATGAGAAGCCTGGGCATAACAATTAAGAGTAGCCCCTGTTCACCGCAACTAGAGAAAGCCCGCACACACCAATGAAGACCCAACACAGCCAAAAATAAATTTGGTTAATTTTTTTTTTAAAAAAGCAAGTAAGTGGATGAGAAAAGCTAACAACAGAAATTAGTCTTCCTTTGGAATTTTACCGAAGCACACATACAAGAAAATAAAGGAAGTTTTCAAAAGGTTCTTTTCATCTCTAAATTTCAGAATCTGAAAACATACCCACCAGAATTCCGTATCTCCAAAAAGTAGTTTTTCTTCTGCTCTCAGAATCAACTATAAATCAGTAACACTGGCGTGTTAATGCAATTGTCTCCCCAGATTTTTGTGGACAGGAACTGCACTGTAGTCTAGGATGAGAATCTGCATCTTATGCTCATTCATCTTAAAGAGATCTTTAAGAAGCAGGTTCTTCTCTGCCAACACTATAGAATGGATACCTAATCCAGGATTATTTTTAAGGCCAATTACCCTACCAACCAACTATAGATAACGATACTCCTTTAAAGTTATTTATAACTGCTTCTGAAAATTAACATTAATTTATTAACTTTAATGGCAAGGCAAAGAACTAGCTGCAATCTTTTGTAAAATACACTCATTATTCACTTTGAGACAGGTTTTCTTCAAATCACGTTCTTATGGACAAATGCCTCCCCTTGTCTTCCCTTCTCTTTTAAGACACATCCTCGGATCTGCTAGTTCACCTGTGTATTAGGGGCCCAACAAGGGTTCCGTGGTAGATCCCTAGTTCTGGAGACTTCATCGCTCTACATCACTGTTGGTGGCCTAAATTAATGGGACAAGTACAGATCAGGAAACACTGCACAAACTCAAAGTGCACAGTGCAAATGACCTGTGGGAGATGATGCTTGTGTATTCTGGCTTTGTATAAACATTCTTCCACATCTGTACACACCTCTTGTGGAAGCCAATATATTGCCCTTGTTAGCTTATTTTTCATGCACTAAAAAGTGTCTCTGGGGCTTCCCTGATGGGGGTCCGCCTGCCGATGCAGGGGGTGTGAGTTCGTGCCCCAGTCCGGTCCGGGAAGATCCCAGGTGCCGCGGAGCGGCTGGGCCCGTGAGCCATGGCCGCTGGGCCTGCGCGTCCGGAGCCTGTGCTCCGCAGCGGGAGGAGCCGCGGCTGTGAGAGGCCCGCGTAACTCAAAAAAAAAAAAGTGTTTCTGGACTCATAGTACGTTTGTTTAAGTCCTCATCCCTGATATTCTTCACCAATACACCCATATCAATTTACAAAGTCTATTCCTTCCATATATATTAAAGATAGAATATTTTAATCTTCAACAAAATGACAAATCCTATAATCAGTTTACCCACATGTCCAAGTCTGCTTGGAGCATATCCTGGGATGTGGAGGCTCTGTCTTCTCAGCCGGAAAATGAGGGAACCAAATGAGATCATTTTTCAGGTCCTTCCAACTGAAAAATTCAGATTCTAACTGCAAGTAGAGTCTGCAATGCGAGACTCATCACTTCAGGCCTAAACTCCCAGCCCAATTCTCTCTGGGCAAGAGAGAGCATCTTCTCCAGAAATACAGCAAGAAAGTAGCAAGGCCACATTTTGGTCAGGCCACAGTTACTTCTAGAAAATAACACAACCAGTAATGATACTACTAACTCTAGAAAGTAATTTACCACAATCATCATTAATGATTGCTTTAGATGACAGTATTAAAGAATATCACTTGTGTTATTAAGTAGAAGACTAATCATTTGTTTTAATTCCCTAAATTTTGTATCATTTAGCAATAAACTAAGTTTGAGAGGTAATCATGTAGATATTATAGAAACATACTTTTTTTTTTACAGAGCCCAGAATTACATAAGAGCCCCTTCCTGGTAGGGCCTCTTCAAAGGACTAAAATCAAACATGAAGCAGGTTGGGCTTCCCTGGCAGCGCAGTGATTAAGAATACACCTGCCAATGCAGGGGACACAGGCTCGAGCCCTGGTCCGGGAAGATCCCATATGCCACGGAGCAACTAAGCCCGTGCGCCACAACTACTGAACCTGTACTCTAGAGCCTGCAAGCCACAATTACTGAAGCCCACGTGCCTAGAGCCCGTGCTCTGCAACAGAAGCCACCGCAATGAGAAGCCCACACTCACTGCAACGAGAAAGCCCGTGTACAGCAACAAAGACCCAACGCAGCCAAAAATTAATTTTTTTAAAAAAACAGAAAACAAAAAACATGAAGCACGTTGAGGGACAGGGGCGTGGGTTCGATCCCTGGTCAGGGAAGTTCTCCATGCCCCGTGGTGCGGACAAAAACAAAACCAAAAACATGAAGCAGTTTGGGAATCGCATAGGAGAGCAAAATGTTAAAAGAAACAGCTGTATTTCTTTGCACAACTGTTTACCTTTCATTATCAAAGTATCAAAGCAAAAATCAAGGAATCAGAATTATAGGGTTAAAGGAACAGTTTACATGCTCTTCCACTCAACGCTACATAGGGGTTCTGTTTTTGTTACATATTGTTTATATGTTGGGGAGATTTTGCTTTGGTTGTTTATTTTCTAGTCTACATAAAGCAATATAAATCTTATTAAATATATCTTCTCCCTTAAATAAGAGTTTGCATCTATTATCCAAACTGGCTGTTAATTTCTAAATGTGAATGCCTTACTAGGAAGACAAGAGTTAAACTGTATAGGTAGGGTAAAATATTTTACTTTGCTGAGAAAAAATTTCAACACACAAGTACAAGTCTGGGGACTGGCAATGATTACGAGCACTTTCACTTGATTAATATACCATTTCAGTTGAGACTCACCAAAGAAAATAACTACTGGGGTTCTACCCAATGCAATAAAAGATAACTGGTCAGCTAATATTCAACTCAATTATACTTATTTTCGACTGATTTATAATGTTAAGTGAATGCTCACCTTCCAAAATCAAAGGTGAATGTTCACATTTTCTTTTTTAACTGAAGAAAATAATGTGTAGAATAAATCAATCCTTTGTACTAGTTTATAGGCAACTGAACGTCTTCTCTCCCTCCCTCCCTTCCCCTCCCATCTCCCTCCTTCCATCTCTCTCCCTGTCTCCCTCTCCTCCCCCCACTCCTCTCCCCCACCCCTCAGAAACACAGCTTGCTTTTAAAATGTTGCCTTCACTTCCCACAAATAATCTGTACTCTTACTTGCAAATGGTCATTATGCCCTGGACGGTCCTGGGATTTATCAGGCAGGCAGGTTTCTGCTTCATTGAAGAAACTTGCTGCGCACTGTTATACGGCTCTGACTGTTATACGGCTCTGACGGGAGAAACACCCTCAGCAGTTTTACCAAAACACAGAAGTTTCTTTGAAGAGCAGCTCATTTCTTACCTGCTTTATTTTTACTACCACCCAAAAGGAAAGTTTCAAACTGTAACTGAAGGTTAGCTAAACCTCCATCTGCCCTGCAGTCTATTACCCAAGACTCCACATGGCAACAATGCAACCTGCGACACTTTGAATGAGCCTCACTTCACAGGACAACACTAGGCAACAATAAAGGATATTTATGCCTTGATAAGTTATTTTAAAATGTAAAAAATTTCACATAAACTGTTTCCTCTCCACGTAGGGCTCTGAACTTTGCTTTTGCATGTTAATATCATCCACATTATCATTTTCATGTTTATTTGAAAATTAAATTTCTAGACTCTTTACGTGACAGAAAATTGGAATATAAAAGTTTGAACTGGAAAATTTAATTTCAAAACCCTAGCTTGTGGGTGGGGATAGAAAAGGTTTTATTTCTGCTTAAAAACTATACATGTACTCCCTCCTGAAACTGGGGTAACTGCAACACTTTATGACGTATGTGTGGGTAAACACCTCCCAGCAAGACACAACATGCACCTATGTAGCAAAACATCTGCTGAGCCCCGGAACTCACTAAGTATATGCAAGCATCAAATCTAAGAGAAGACAGAATGTTTAATTTGCAGCATCCTGTATGTCAATACTTCATTTTCCCCTTACGGATCTCGTATTTATGTGCATTTTGCTCCTTTTAACCTGGTGGCAACACTGTGAAATATCACAGGTCTTTTACCCCACATTTCTCTAACAAGCCATCCAGGTACAAACAGGATTTTTTATGTTTGTAAATTTTAGTTGGGAGCAGTTGAGTTGAAAGAAGGAAAAATAAAAAGCCAAATACTACATTTGTGTAAGGTTTAGTTCACATCACTCATACAATACTGTGCTGTTGGCATGTGTCTCAATAAACAAGCTTCAAAGAGAAATTACTGCAGTGTAAAAAGTTTCCCTGAATTCACATGCTTTTTACTGTTCCCAAGCCTCATACTGGCTTTTACATTTTCAGACTCTTGGAGGTGTGTACCCCATATTGTGATAGGATACGTTTCTCTACCCTGCTCCCTAGAGTAGAGCTGGAGGGATGGGAAGTTGAGACAACTTGGCACCATTCTAGTTTAGAAGAGGCCCAGCTTGAGATTCCCTTTTGTTGCCAGAAAAAAAGGAACATGAGAAATTAAAGTGTCAAAAGAGGCTGGGGAGTTTAAGCCCGAGAAGGAAACCCACAAATTAAATGACTAAACAAATAGGCAGGTCAAATCTATTCATCCAACAGATTATGAGTGCCTATTACACCAAGCACTACTCTAGGCACCAGAGATTACAGCACAGAACAATGTCAGTGCTTCCATGGAGTTATACTGTGGATTATCATCTCCAGAGTATGGCTGTTGCCTTGATGCTCTCCAAATTATGCCCATTTTTCCAGAATACGCCTGCTCTGAAACCTTTTAGTCTCCAGGTAGCTTCAGACAAATTCTCATTTAGTGGAAGAGAAAGGGGCCTAACATACAGTCCACTATCACAGAGCAAAACCTTTTCCTCTAGGAATATGTTGTAGTCTCTATTTCTTAGTTGTATATAAAATAACTAGTCACCTCTACTGACAACCTCCCAAAGCACAAGTTGAATTGACCTCACCAGCTGGGGAGTGTGGATTCTACAATATCAAGACAAAGAGCAAGAGCAACGAGAAATAGTAAACTGAAGCCCAACAATTTTCAAGGAGTGGGAGGAGAATCTTTTCCTAAGGGGAGCCTGCTGTACAGTCTGTGCTTATCTCCACTTCTTTTACTGATAGGTCCCTCTGACACTAGCTTCTTACTGCCCTCTGCTGGGTAGGTCTGAACTCCCTCTTAAAAGTGCCCTGTCATATCCAAGTGCTATTTTACCAGACAAGTAAATTCACATGTTCACAAAACATACAAAAATTTTTAGTTTTATATTAATGCTACTTAAAATTAATCCTAAGACTATCTTGTACCATTCTTTCATTTCTTTAAGAATGTTTTCTTACTACAAAAGCAATACATATTAAAGAAAAAAAAGGAAAACCAAAATACCCACCTTTCCAGAAGTAACCATTAAAACCTTAATATATATCCTTCCAAACTTTTTCTCTGAAGGCATGTGCCTTTTTTTTTTTTTTTACAAAATGTGGTCTTACTGTACGTTTTAACTATTGCTTTAAGAATACACTGACAAATACCCTTCCATTCTGTCCATAATACCCCATTATGTAGATGTATCACATTTCACCTAATTGTTCCCCTCCTTCAACCAACAAGTCCTACCAAGAGTTCTGTAGTAAGCATACTTATAGCTATAACCATTCTTTCATTTGTAATTGGTCAATGAATGGGTTAACTAAATTGATGCTTTATAATTTTTCTCACCCTTTACCAGAAAATGAAAGGTTAACAGAACCTCCCGGGTTGGTAGGGCCACAAAATAACCACCAGTCTCCACCTTCATGTTTCACAACTGAGTTTAGTCCCCAAAGAGGAAACCACAGACTCAGCTTCTACCTATAAAAGCACTTCTCTACTCTTGTTTATCCCCTTCCCAAAGCCAATTTGCCACTGGAAACAAATTAGGAATGCGGTGATGAAAGTGGTCAGTGAAAAAGGGGCAAAAGAAATGTCAAGAAACGACACTCTTAAGGCATGTTTCATAAGAGAGCTTAAAGATTGCCCCTTTAGTGCAGGTCTTAATAATTCCTAGGGTCACCCACCTCCCTCATTTTTAAGCCTTTTCAAGCAAAAGCCAGGTTGTAATGCAACTTTAATCAGCAGACTCGGCCCTGTTATGTTTTGGGTAAAAAAACTGGCTGAGACATCTCACTTGTGGTATGATAAAGCTTTAATTTAGGTGTGCTTATGCCATTTGAAGTGTAAGCCGCTGTTGTTTAAAAAGGACTGATTTCTGCCTGGGGAGCACCAGTACCACCAATCCTTCTGAACACTGATGTGTTAATATTTATGTAGCCCAAGCCCTAAATACCTGATCACCCTCTGTACAATTCTTCTTCAATTCTGACTGTGACCACCCCCCTCTGCCCCCAGCACCTGGCCACCGGCAACGAGTCGTAACGAGTCAGACTTCATCCAAGTTTCTCTCTGGGAGGCTGGGGAAGCCTGGTGGCATCTCTTGGGTACCTGCATAGCCCAGCCATGATGCCTCCATTGCTCTTGCTAGAAATTACTCCTGAAATTCCATATTGCCTTGTGGATTGGGCTTTATGAGGACCCCAGCTGGGAGGACAATGCCCTACCCCACTGAGCCATCACCCTGCCCCACCCTCAGCCTGGAATGAAGGCTGTGTTCTTACTTCCCCTCCTTGGTTAAATATCCTCTCCTTCCTCCTCTATGAAGAGGGCAGGAAGACGCAAAGCTTGCCTGTGCTTAACATATTCCTTGAGCCCAACTTTTTGCACTCTCATCCATAAAGAAAAAAGAAATTCAAGCTCCATTTAAAGGGCTAGTCTTCAGTAAGACAGATGTTTCCACATTTCTAGGTTCATAACACCTCTGCCTATGTTTTCATTGCCTCAACAACCCAGTTTAAGATAAATTCTTGTTTTTAATGGACACCCACCTAATACAGCCTTTTTACAATTTTTCTATGGATGTCCTGATTATTTTTAAAAGAATTTAAAGTGGTTTACCAAAAACACACATAATAGAAATTTTAATATAATCAGGACCAGGCAAAAATTTTTTAAGTGTAAGAGTTAAGAACAAAGAAAATGGATTTGGCTTGGAGGTTTTCTTGCAACCCAGTGAAAGGGGAGTCTCATGAGGGATGCCCTCAAACTATTATTTTCCCCAGTAAGAGAATGAAGACATCTGCTTCTGCCCTGGCACCTTTGCATGGATGGCCTCCCTCATGAATCCCATAGAAGCTATAGACAAGTCACAATTTCAAGGCTAAAGCTATGTTCCTTTGAGCTGGGTTTTGAAGACTGCCAGGTAGACAAAAAAGAAAGGTACTTCAGGCAAAGGCAGAAAGACCTAATAGATTTAGTCATGAGAAAAAGGATAATCACTTCACTGCAACTGAGCAGTGCGGATGAAAAACTGGGGCCATTGCCACCTGGAGTCTACAGGCTATAAAAGGCAGAGGTGGGGCAGAGGACATCCGAGGGCTCTGGCTTGGGAAATCGACAGGAAGTAACACAAAAAAATGTTAACACTTGGTGCAGAGCTTGGCATACATTAGCAGGTCAACAGCTCTTCCCCTTCCTCTCACAAAAAGCACTGACCTTAAGGGGAAGATAAAATTCACTGAGGCACACAAAACTTGAAGGTTTTCACAGGGTGCTGTCTAGTGCGCACCATTAGTGTAGTGCTGATCAAAGACGAACAAGTGGAAACTGTCCCAGGCTGGCCTTAGAGAAGTAAATAGGACCAGTCTGAACTCTGGAACTATTACAATAGAAGGCGTGGGCAGAGGGAGAAACAAGGGACTGAGGTACAGCATGGCAAAGGCCAAAGTAGACCACAAATAAAATTTTCTAAAAAGTCAGGAAGAGGGCAAAAGAAAAAGGTCATTAAGAAGCTAGTTTGACCATAAGTGTCTTGGTGACCATAACATTCTAGCAGACAGAAGCCAGAAAACACACTGAAAGTTAATTTTCAACAATGGACTTAGCCAGGTAGTATCTACAATAAGATAAGAGTCAAGGGTAGAATATTTCTTTAAGTGTGTTTTGTAGCTCAGCTGACAGCGAATATGGAAATATCGAAAAACCAATGCTGATGTAATCCCAAATCAGAGTTAACATTCAGCAAACAGATTAGCTTCAAAAAGTCTTCCCAGCACTAATTTCAAAAAGGGGTGAATATGAAAATGCACTTTGCTGTAATCCAACAGTTTTCCCTAGCCTGAATTACACAATTTCCCATAAAGGATCAAACAAAAATATGGTTTTTCCACTGCATCAACAGACTCAAAACAGCACCAAAAACAGCATAGGGACTCAAAATGTTAAGCAGACAGTGATATAAAGAAATCACAATTAAAAGCAAACTAAATTCATTTTCCCTTCACATGTGCCCTGTAACTGTATAGTAGGACAGGCAAACCAGGGGAGAGAAACTCAGAAGTACCCCAGTTGGCAATTTACGAGGGATTCCAATTTTAAGACTTCCATTAGTCCTACCTGGCTCAACATTTCGTACTCACACAAACCCAACTTGATCCAGGCTTGAAGTACATGGGTCACCATTACTTCTCCCTACTGAGTTTCTAGAGGGACTAGAAATACATAGAAACACATCTTGTTTGTGGCTAATATTTAGGTAAATAAGACACTCTGACCTTCCCTAATGGGCATGTGCATAAGCGCACCTGGACTTCATGTACCTTCTAGTGTCCCACAGCCTAAATCCAATCCAGCTTTAGGATTTTAAGTTATTCACACCCACACTTGACTAGCCTCAACCCATTTCTCTTGGTCCTAGGATAGCCTCGTCATAGTCGTGATGAATGTCCACACCCAAGAAACCCTGTCACCAATACCTCACTGTAAGCCTATCTTCACTTGGGCTCTTCTACTTGCCAACACTGAAGTTACTTACTGGTTGGGAGAAAAGGCTTTCACTTAGAACCAGGCGACAGAGAGCATGCTTCCAGTTATTTTGCAATGAATATCTTTTGTTCTTCATTAACAGGGACCTTACTTTACTGCCCCAAATAAAAAACCAGAGATGAGGAACAAGAGCCTAGTTTTTTTATTTGATCATTTCTTGCATTTGAAGTACTCCTCGATGACATCCTTGGCCTGAGACTCTTTGCCATAGTCCTAAAAAAAACATATGTGATTTTACTAAAATTTAGAAACTCAACTAAATTGTTAGCACTAGTTATAATGAAGTTTTAAAAAAATCAGCACGTCTCGTGAAAACGCTTCCCACCATTAAAATGTCTTGTAGCCATTTTCAGGGACCTTAAAGACTTCAACGTCTTTAAGGCTCGTAACACGGCTTTCCTATTGCCAGCATTTTCTAAATTTCTGCAGAAACACATTCAGATAAGCAGATTCATTGGCTGGCTTAATTATGTCTTATTTCCCTTTTCTGCAAGGCAGAAGGCTTTTTCTAAGTTTGCTGAGGATTACGCAGTTTTTGCTTCGAAGAGATTCTTGACTTAACTCACAGTGAAGCGCATCTACCCAGCGCAGCCTTCACCCCGCACACCGGTACCGACTTACCTTAACCACCACACAGCTGCAGCCAACCACTTTACGGGGTTTCCCCTCTCTGTCAATTTTACAGAGGCCTACCCATTCCCCTAGTTTCTTGTTGTCATCAACCTATCAGGGGGGAATAAAAACAAAGATCACCACACTCCAAGGCTTTAATGCTATTGGTAACACAGTACATTATATGAAAGGGAGCTGTAGTCAGAGAGGGTGACATGGCAGTTTCCTCATATCAGTTCAGTAGAGGGAGCCAGTTGTCATCATGCACAGCACCAAGACCCCCCCATCAACACCCTACCTATCTTTTGTTCTGTACCAGCATAAAATTAGCATTTAATTCTGCAGGAATAAAAATGTTTCTAGAACTAGTTTTATCATAGCCAACAATGCCAAATTTGTGACGCTTTTCACAGCTGCAGAAAACAAAGAGCTCGTTACAAAATTTGCTCCGGTATGACAAAAATCATTATGGATAGCATTTATGTGGACACATGTCCCTAACTGGCCCAATTTCCATTAAGCTACTTTGGCTTTCAGAAAAACCAAATTCAATGAGAAACTTACCTTAATCAGGTTGATCTGGTGCTCAGCACAAAGGGCCTCCACCAGCTTGACATACATAGGCTCATCACAGTTGGATGCAAGCACACAGAGATGGGCTTGGCGCCTGAAATGCAAATCCAACAGTAGATGTTAAAATTCAGATCTAAATCCACTACTGTGCTCTAGAAGAGTTATCTTTGCACTGGCTACACTGGCAAAACATAAGCAGCCACTGAAGAATATAACTTTAGTTTGACGTAGGTACCACCAGGCATATATTCCTTAACTTCATCTACAGAATCACCCTGTCTTCAGTAACTCTTAAAACTTCAAATGTTATATATAGGAACTAGTTTGCTAAATTGTTACCTGTTACTAGCCCAGACCCTTAATATTGCAGAGTATTTTCAAGGTACAAATAGTAGACTCGTATCAGGAACTTTCCAACAAGTGCTGTCTTCACTGGATTCAACTGGCCAACCTACACCAAATTGAATAAACTTAAATTTACCTAACTTAATAACCCTTTCACAACATTTTTCAGCTCTAATAGTTAACAGCTGTTTTGCCAATGTTACCCACCCAGAGACCTCACTGAGTAAATTTACAATTATCCCACACCCACATTGGTCTCCACAGCTACTGTACAAAGTTCATACCAAAACCAGATGTTTCTGCCACTTTAATATAATGGTTTTAATTTGCAAAGTGCTAAATAAAAGTTCCCAGCTATCCCCTAAATAACAGTGAAATTAGCCCCAAAAGCTACAGGTTTGTCAGACTGCTAATTTTCACTCATAAAAGGAGTGAAGGGGTATCCGACAATTTAAGTCATCATTCAAACACTGTAGTTTCACTTTAGGAATCAAGTGCTCATCCCCATTCCAAACCCACACACTTTAAGTGGGTCATTAGAGATCTGAGTTCTGATACCTTTTCCTAGGTTTCCTGTAGAACGGATGCCATTCAGAACCTCTGTGCTAACACCATGAACTTCACGCTTTCTTCCCTCGGCTGCAGTTTTGTTCCGGTTCCAACACCCCACCGTATTGAGACTGATACACGTACTTGTCTAAGGCTTTGGCAGCTTCGCGAATTCCACGTGCTAGGCCATCGTGGATGAGGGCGGTCTTCAGCACCTCTTGCAAAGCAGTATTAACGTCCATTACACCTCCAGCAGCAATGCTGAAAGACAAAAAAATTAAGCTATTAATAAGTTCCCGCACACCATCTAACGCCTTGCACTTGGCAGTCATCAGCGAGGTAGGTCAGACGCGCTTAAGGCGCCACGGCCGACCCAGAGCCCGCACTACCGGCTCGAAGCCCACGCCTGGGCCGCACCACCACCCCGGGCCCTGGGCTCACCCTTCCTCGGCCATGGCGGTGGGTTACGGGTGGAGCCGAATCTTGAATGCACTACAATACAAAAAGCAAAAAAGTGGTTGATAAATAGATTCAACTTAGGTGCAAATATTCAACGTCAATCCCTGGCAAAAAACAGCGAGCCACGCTTCGTAAACACCACCCTAGCTTTCCGCCACTCACCCCGCGCCTCCGCCTCCGCGCGGCTCCGCGGCGGCAGGGAAAGAGAACGAACGTACCCTCAAGACGGTATTTAAGGGTTTCCCAGGACCCCTAGGCGCATGTGCACTCCCTTCCGTGCAAGAGCTGGCTCTGGCAGTGCCGGTCTCGAGAATTTCTGTTTCCGGACTGAGGTGGTTCTGAGACAGGGGTCCTGCTAGCCTTCTAGCAGGACCGGTCATGACTCTGTTCGGCGGTCATTGGACCGCACAACAGGCACTAACGCGGGCAGCCTCCCAACGTCATTCCCAGCCGGCGCCCGCGGAGAACTCGTCCTACGGAGCGCGAGAAGGGCCAAGTTCTCCTGTCTGCGCGATCTTGTAAGTCCCGCGGAACCCAGGCTCTGTCGGAACACCAGTTTTAACCCCTTCTGACACTATAATTGTAATTTCCTATCGACCCCACCAACTGGGCCTCCCTGAGCTGCACACTGTCTCCCTTCAATTTTAAGTCATTCTGAATGTTCATGAATTTTTCATTCTGTGGGTGATCTTCGCCCGCGCGCGCGTCTCTCTGTTCTCATGAAACGAAAGCTCGCTACTTCTGAGCGCATTGCAAATTCCACTTTCCCGGCGACTGTTAGTTAAGTGGAACCTCTGGCCAGCCCGGTGGTTGGTTACGGTTTCCTAATATAGTTCGTTCTAAAATAAGGTTTGTTTGTTTGTTTTCTTTTTCTTTTTAACACTAAATTGTCCCCTGGATTCGTAACCCCGTCCAAATCGGGATTTAACAGGTGCATTGAAACACCTGCAATGTTTCAGGTAGGGACAGGGACAGGGTCTGGAAATACAGAGATGAAAACGTAGTCTTTGAGAAATCCGGCGTTAATTTCGCCTTCCAGGACTGACGGAGTTAGTGCAATCTGAGAAGTCAGTTTTAACTCTGATTTTCCCGGGAAGCAACATTCTGAATTTTGCATTTATTGGCCATTCCCCTACCAGCACTTGCAACGCAAATACATGAAATACAGCCAAATGTAATCAGTACCGTCCTTTTTCTAGTGTTTTGTCTTCCTCTTCTGACAAGTCGCCAAGACAGCAATTAAGCAGTTCCTAGGTGCCAGCACTGTGCATACAGTGAACAGCGAAGAGCAAACAGGTAACGTTAGATTCTTGAGTGCTGTGAAGAAAGCAAAAATGAGTAACGTGGTAAGAGTGTGAGGTAGAGTTAGCCAGAATAGTGATATACTGGAATTTTAATAAATTAATATCGTTCATTTTTAACTATTAAGTTTTCATTTTAAAAATGTTGAAACTGCTTCTTTTCATCCATGACTCATCCTAAAATGTTGTTCACTTTACTTATTCATTTAACTATTGAACTTTTGCTTTAAAAACAAAAAGTACTGCAGGGGCTTCCCTGGTGGCACAGTGGTTAAGAATCCCCCTGCCAATGCAGAGGACACGGGTTCGAGCCCTGGTCCGGGAAGATCCCACATGCCGCGGAACAACTAAGCCCGTGCGCCACAACTACTGAGCCTGTGCTCTACAGCCCGTGCGCCACAACTACTGAGCCTGTGCTCTACAGCCCATGAGCCACAACTACTGAGCCTGCGTGCCACAACTAATGAAGCCCGGGCACCTAGAGCCCGTGCTCCACAACAAGAGAAGCCACCACAATGAGAAGCCCGCGCACCGCAACAACGAAGAGTAGTCCCCACTTGCCGCAACTAGAGAAAGCCCATGCGCAGCAACAAAGACCCAACGCAGCCGAAGATAATAAATAAATTAATTTTAAAAAATACTGCAGAGTTTATGAAGATGAGAATGTTTATTTCTGCTGCTCTCATGTTTGTGGTGGGATTAAGATTTGAGCCAAAGATGAGGATACGTAAAGGCCTCAGGGGATGTACAAAGTGGGTAGGTAAGAAGGCCTTTAGGCTGTGGCAGCGTTAGAAACTGTCTAAAAAAAAGAGAAAGAAACAAAAAAAAGAGAAAGGATTTCAAACAGGAAGGGTAGAAGGAAAGAAATTATTCTAAGTGAAGAAAAGAGTAAGGCCAAAGGCATGGATACCCCCTTGTCTTTTTTACCTTAACACGTATTTTTTTTTTTTTTTTTTTTTTTGCGCTGTACGCGGGCCTCTCACTGCTGTGGCCTCTCCCGTTGTGGAGTACAGGCTCCGGACGCGCAGGCTCAGCGGCCATGGCTCACGGGCCCAGCCGCTCCGCGGCATGCTGGATCCTCCCGGACCAGGGCACGAACCCGTGTCCCCTGCATCGGCAGGCGGACTCTCAACCACTGCGCCACCAGGGAAGCCCAACACGTATTTTTGAAAGGAAATGTGATAGTGTTTCAGCAAATTTTTCATCTAAAGTTAATAAAAGTTAATATGCTAAGCATATTAGTAGATTTCTAACCCACCCACCCCCAAAAAAATCTTAAGGAGGAGGCACGGAATTTGGTAAAGACATGGGAAAATAATCATTGCCAAACAACGTATTTATGTAGGGGAAAAATGATTAAATACCTTTTAGACTCAGGTATCATGGGCGTTAATATTTCACCTTAATAAATGCTTTTTCTATCAGTTTGAAACTTCCCTTCTTAGAACTGGAGCTGCATTTTTGTTTTGATGTCCTAGTTATATAACTGGTTCTAATCTCAGGGATAAAGTTAAAGGACACACTAGTGATTCAAGGATTCTCTAATATAGATTCTCCTACTTCACTATTTTAAGGTCACGCCCTCTCCATTTTAGATATTGCCAAAGGTGAAAGACAAACCAAATAGAACATAATAGGTAGAGTCACTCTCATACCAGCAGATCATCATACTTACATAATGTACACAAATGTGTATCTGAAATACATATGAGAAATAAATTCTAAAGTTTATTTTAGAAACAATAATGATAATAAGTAATTTTGTTTAGTACTTTCTACATGCCAGTTTGTGTGCTAAATTATTATCATATATTTTCTCCCTTAATCATTGAAATTCCATGTGATAGTGGTGGTGTTAGCCCCCTTTAACAGGGAAAGTAACTCAGAGTTGCCCAAGATCATACAGCTAGTAAATGTGGAAACTGATATTTGAGCCCAATGGACTTCAAAGCTCATGCTTCTAACCCTTCAGCCATTTGGATGATTGCCCAACTGTGGGAGGGAGATCGTAGATTTCAAAGATAACTCTTTGCACCTCACATTTGGCAACGGTATGACTGGTTCTACCTTATTGTGCTAAAAAGTCGCGCAGTTGGAGAAAGGGAATATTGGAGTGTTAGAAAAAGAGAGAGCAGTAGAAATGTGGGTTTCTGAATCATCCAAGTGTAGATGTATTAGTTAGCTAGGGCTGCCGTAACAAAGTATCACAAACTGGTAGCGTAAACAACAAAGTTATCCTCTCACAGTTTTGAAGGCAGGAAGTTTGAAATTAAGGTATCTGCAGCATTGGTTACCTATAAGGCGGTGAGGGGGAATCTGTTCCATGCCTTCCTCTTTATTTTCTGAGGTTTGCCAGCAAACTTGGTGTTCCTTGGCTTGTGGCAGTGTAACTCCAATCTTCACCTGATGTTCTCCCTGTGTACATATCTGTCTCTGTGTGCAAATTTTTTCCTTTTTATAAGGATACCATTATACTAGATTAGGGGCTCACCCTATGCCAGTATGACCTCATCTTAATTAATTACGTCTAGAACAATTCTATTTCCAAATAAGGTCTTGATATGGGGTGCTGAGGTTGGGACTTTAAGCTTTGTATTTTGGGGGGACACAATTCAACCCACGACAGATGTGAAAGAAGAAGGGGATGTAGAACAGATTAAATGATAGGAAAGATCTTTGAGTTGAACTGCAAAAAGTTTAGTTGAAAGACTAGAGCTGGCACTATGGAAAACAGTATGGAGATTCCTTAAAAAACTAAAAATAGAACTACCATATGACCCAGCAATCCCACTATTGGGCATATACCCTGAGAAAACTATAATTCAAAAAGACACATGCACCCCAATGTTCACTGCAGCACTATTTGCAATAGCCAGGTCATGGAAGCAACCTAAATGTCCATCAACAGAGGAATGGATAAAGATGTGGTACATATATACAATGGAATATTACTCAGCCATAAAAAGGAATGAGATTGGGTCATTTGTAGAGATGTGGATGGACTTAGTGTCAAACAGAGTGAAGTAAGTAAGAAAGAGAAAAACAAATACCGCATATTAATGCATATATGTGGAATCTAGAAAAATGTTATAGATGAACTTATTTGTAAAGCAGAAATAGAGACATAGACATAGAGGACAAATGTATGGATACTAAGGGGGAAGAGGAGGGTGGGAGGAATTGGGAGATTGGGATTGACATATATACACTATTGATACTATGTCTAAAATAGATAACTAATGAGAACATACTGTATAACACAGGGAACTCTACTTAATGCACTGTGGTGACCTAGATAAGAAGGAAATCCAAAAAAGAGGGGATAGATGTATATGTACAGCTGATTCATTTTGCTGTACAGTTGAAACTAACACAACATTGTAAAGCAACTATACTCCAATAAAAGCTAACTTAAAAAAAAAAAGAAAGAAAGAAAGACCAGCACTGGTAACAGAAGCTAAACCAGTACACACGAAAGATTTTATATCATGGGGTGGTGGGGTCCAGCTGAGCTGAGTTCCAATTCCAGCCCTCTCTGTGGCCTTTGGCAAATGACTTATTTTTCCGAGTCAGTAAAGTGGTGATAATACTAGAATATCGTGAAGAGTAAAAAGAGATAGTTGTTGAAAGTGTTTGCCACTGTGCCTGTTAAGTAGTTACTTACCTTATAAAGAACTTCACATGAGAATATATGGAAAGATTCTTAATATTACCTTCCTCCTGTCCTAAAGCATCTAGCATTTAGTACAGTGACTTACATATTGGAGTCATTAAACCAACATGTACTGAATGAATTCATGGAATGAAATAAGATTAAGCATCTGTGTAGTCGGCACACCAACAATAAAACCATGTTGGCAACTGTTGTCATAAATGAGTGCCTGTTGTGAGTTAGCTGGAGGCTTTGGGCATCCCAGAAAACCACTTTTCATTTGAAAACTTTTAAAATGTTCCTACCTTTGGGGGTAGAAATAAATATAATGGATGGAAATGGAAGTTAAGAAACATGAGAAAACTCAAAAATATTATCCTGCTGCAGCTCCAGAACATATAGGTCTAGCCTTGGCTTATGTAGCATATGGTTTTAAACATAGTGAAGAAAAATAGTTGTAGCTGAAAAAAGGTTTGGGCCAAAGAAAAAAGAATCCTATTATATCAAGAGATGAATCAAAGGAAAAGGAGAAAGTTGGTGAGAGGGAAGAGAATAAAAAATAAATAAAGTAGACGCATAAGAGTGGAATAGATTAATAAAGGCTGTAAGTAGTAGTTTGGAAAATTACTATTTAAAGCCTTCCATTGAAAACCCAGTTTATTAAAGGAAAAAAAAAAGGTTGTGCGGGACAGTGGGGCTAATTTATTGTATTGCCAAGTATGAAGCCTATATATTTTGAGGTTTTTGTGTAATTCTCACCTAAGTGTTCTTAAGTATTACTAACATTGTTTCCTCAGCCCTTGTTTTTCTTGCTACCAGATGCTACGCAGAGCTCTCTGGGCACCATGGCTGCTCACTACAGGGCTGATTCGGGACGTGTAGGAACAAAACGTACCGAGGAAGATAATTAGAGGCAATACTTAAAGTTTATGAATAAACTAATTATAAACCAACAACACAAGCAATTTATAAATGAAGTAAATAGTGGCTAATAGAGCAAACCCTAAATTAACATTAAACTTATTCACTTGGGGTACAAGGAGAACCTGGGTGTGCAGGACTCCGGATCCCAATGCTACTTCCTGTAGACCAGCTCTGCTGTTATCTGTGTAACTTTTTTTTGAAAAATGGGTCCTTATGATCTAACATGTGTTTGACAATTGCAGTTCTTATTGCAGAATCATTGAAATGAAGCCAGGACCACTGCTGTGCTTAAAACTAGAGCTATATTAAAGAAAAAAAAAAAAGTCCTAGTTCCATAATCACTCCTCTACCGTTTTCTGACTCTGTAGTTCTGGTCAAAACACTTCTAGTTTCTGCCTCTCAAGTGCTTCATCTGTAAAATGAAGTAGAGAATTGAATGAGATGCTTTTAAACACTCTTTTGGTTTGGATATTCTGTGTCACCACTTTGAAACAATAACTTTTTAATTAATTAATTTATATATTTATTTTTGGCTGTGTTGGGTCTTCGTTTCTGTGCGTGGGCTTTCTCTAGTTGCGGCGAGCGGGGGCCACTTTTCATCGCGGTGCGCAGGCCTCTCACTATCTCAGTCTCTCTTGTTGCGGAGCACGGGCTCCAGACGCGCAGGCTCAGCAGTTGTGGCTCACAGGCCTAGTTGCTACGTGGCATGTGGGATCTTCCCAGACCAGGGCTCGAACCCGTGTCCCCTGCATTGGCGGCATATTCTCAACTACTGCGCCACCAGGGAAGCCCTGAAACAATAATTTTAACTTTTAGTAAATGTTGAACATCTGTGTGGTCTGCCATAGTCATTTTCTGATATCATATGACTTCAGCCACAAGACACTGAGCTGTAGCTGATGCCAGCTTCCCTCCTGTGTCTCCAGGTTATAGGTGATTTCTTTATTTGTAAGTACAGCTGTTCCTTTTTTTTTTTTGGCTGTGAGCGCATCATGGGGATCTTAGTTCCCTGACCAGGAATTGAACCTGCACCGCCTGCAGTGGAAGGGCAGAGTCTTAACCACTGGACACCAGGGAAGTCCCAGCTGTTGCTTTTTTATATTAGGACAAGTAAGCATGTTCATTATAGAAAACTTGTATTTTCAATATTGTATCAATTATAGTCCTTATGTATGGAACAGAATAACTTATGGTCAACATTAAACAAACAAAAAAGTGGCTCAGGAAATAAAAGGGTTTGCTGAGCAATCAGGTTCAGGGAGTGGTAGAAACAGGATAGTTCCAGGGATCTTGGTTACAGGAACTTTTACAAAGTCTCTTAAGTTAGTGCTTCTCAAACTATCTGACTAACTGTTTGACTAAATGAAGATTTTTCACCCAGTCCGTAACAGATAATTTAATAAAATACAATAAATATTAATTACTAGTGGTTCTGCAAGACTAACCCTCTTGCAGATAATAAATGTAAGCCTAAACATTTTAGAAACAACTTCCTGAAGATACTGGAGAGTGACCAAAAGCAGACAGAACTGGAGGGCGGGGAAAAGGAATGGCACTGGCTGAATTCCCATTTTTATGGCTTTTAGTATGAGGGGAGCCCCCAGTGCCACATGGAACAACTAATAGTCAGAGGTCCTCAGTTTTACTGCCCTGAAAACCAGAGGACAGAGTTTAGAGCAATCGCAGCTGCTGAAAATGGAGGGCAGGGGGGAAATCCCAGAAAGGAGAGAGCCAGAGAGGGGCAGACCGATATTCTGTGTATAGACCCAGCTAAATCTCTGACTGGCCCCAAGCTACACATGCATGGGGTAAACTCAAAGCAGCACAATTAAAGCTAAAGAAAATATACAGAGATTTCAGCTACTTCCCATCACTGGAGAAACAGATTATAAAGTTTGAGTCAAGGTGGATTACCTCTGCTGAAATTTAAAAAGAAAAAAAAAATCAATATTCTTTGAAAGAATAAAAGAGAATCCAGAGTCTCTGCAATGTATCATTCATGATACATTATTTTTCTTATTAATTAAAAAATACATGTAAACATTTGAAGCAAAAATTATAACATTTTATTATGGACTTATATCATTTCTAGATATAATGCTTATGAAAACTAGAATATAAATGATTAGCAGCTGGCACAGCATAAGTGGACCTATATGGGGGTAAGGTTCTTATGTTTTGCATGAAGTGCTACAATATTAACTCAAAATAGATCAGAAACGTTAGAAATGTGTTTTGTAAACCCTAAGCAAACACTAAAATATAATTCAAAGAGACATACCTAAAAACACAACAGATAAATTAAAATGTAATTCCAAAACTTGTTTTCAATTAAATAAAAAGAAAAGAAAGAAGAAATTAATAAAAATAACAGATGGGGAGATATAAAACAGTAGACTTAAATCCAACCATGTCAATACTCATCTTAAATGTAAATAGACTATCTGCTCAAATTAAAAGACAGAGATCATTAGAATGGATTTTTAAAACATCAACTATATTCTGTCTATAAGAGATGCATATTTATTTATTTGGCCGCAAGTCTTGTGAGATCTAAGTTCCCCGACTAGGGACTGAAGATTGAACCCATGCCCTTGCAGTGAAAGCAGATGGCCAGGACTTTCCCTTTTTTCTTTTGGAAGAGATGCAATTTTTTAAAATTTAATTTAATTTTTTTATACAGCAGGTTCTTATTAGTTACCTATTTTATACATATTAGTGTATATATGTCAATCCCAATCTCCCAATTCATCCTACCACTTTCCCTCCTTGGTGTCCATACGTTTGTTCTCTACATCTGTGTCTCTATTTCTGTGCTGCAAACCAGTTCATCTGTACCATTTTTCTACATTCCACATATACGTGTGGAATATTTGTACGATATTTGTTTTTCTCTTGCTGACTTACTTCATTCTGTATGACAGTCTCTAGATCCATCCACGTCTCTACAAATGACAATTTTGTTCCATTTTATGGCTGAGTAATATTCCATTGTATATATGTACCACATCTTCTTTATCCATTCGTCTGTCGATGGACATTTAGGTTGCTTCCATGACCTGGCTATTGTGAATAGTGCTGCAGTGAACATTGGGGTGCATGTGTCTTTTTGAATTATGGTTTTCTCAGGGTATATGCCCAGGAGTGGGATTCCTGGGTCATATGATAATTCTGTTTTTAGTTTTCTAAGGAACCTCCATACTGTTCTCCATAGTGACTGTATCAATTTACATTCCCACCAACAGTGCAAGAGGGTTCCCTTTTCTCCACACGCTCTCCAGCATTTGTTGTTTGTAGATTTTCTGATGATGCCCATTCTAACTGGTGTGAGGTGATACCTCATTGTAGTTTTGATTTGAATTTCTCTAATAATTAGTGATGTTGAGCAGCTTTTCATGTGCTTCTTGGCCATCTGTATGTTTTCTTTGGAGAAATGTCTATTTAGGTCTTCTGCCCATTTTTGGATTGGGTTGTTTGTTTCTTTAATATTGAGCTGCATGAACTGTTTATATATTTTGGAGATTAATCCTTTGTCCGTTGATTCGTTTGCAAATATTTTCTCCCATTCTGAGGGTTCTCTTTTCACCTTGTTTGTAATTTCCTTTGCTTTGCAAAAGCTTTTAAGTTTCATTAGGTCCCATTTGTTTATTTTTGTTTTTATTTCCATTGCTCTAGGAGGTAGATCAAAAAAGATCTTGCTGTGATTTATGTCAAAGAATGTTCTTCCTATGGTTTCCTCTAAGAGTTTCATAGTGTCCGGTCTTACATTTAGGTCTCTAATCTACTTTGAGTTTATTTTTGTGTATGGTGTTAGGGAATGTTCTAATTTCATTCTTTTACATGTAGCTGTCCAGTTTTCCCAGCACCACTTATTGAAGAGACTGTCTTTTCTCCATTGTATATCCTTGCCTTTTTTGTCATAGATTACTTGACCATAGGTGCGTGGGTTTATCTCTGGGCTTTCTATCCTGTTCCATTGATCTATACTTCTGGTTTTGTGCCAGTACCATATTGTCATGATTACTGTAGCTTTGTAGTATAGTCTGAAGTCAGGGAGTCTGATTCCTCTAGCTCCATTTTTTTCCCTCAAGACTGCTTTGGCTATTCGGGGTCTTTTGTGCCTCTATACAAATGTTAAGATATTTTGTTCTAGTTCTGTAAAAAATGTCATTGGTAATTTGATAGGGATTGCATTGACTCTGTAGATTGCTTTGGGTAGTATAGTCATTTTCACAATATTGATTCTTCCAATCCAAGAACACGGTATATCTCTCCATCTGCTGGTATCATCTTTAATTTCTTTCATCAGTGTCTTATAGTTTTCTGCATACAGGTCTTTTGTCTCCCTAGGTAGGTTTATTCCTAGGTATTTTATTCTTTTTGTTGCAATGGTAAATGGGAGTGTTTCCTTAATTTCTCTTTCAGATTTTTTATTATTAGTGTATAGGAATGCAAGAGATATCTGTGCATTAATTTTGTATCCTGCAACTTTACCAAATTCATTGATTAGCTCTGGTAGTTTTCTGGCTTCTTTAGGATTCTCTGTGTATAGTATCATGTTATCTGCAAACAGTGAGAGCTGTACTTCTTCTTTTCTGATTTGGATTCCTTTTATTTCTTTTTCTTCTCTGATTGCTGTGTCTAAACCTTCCAAAACTATGTTGAATAATAGTGGTGAGAGTGGGCAACCTTATCTTGTTCCTGATCTTAGTGGAAATGGTTTCAGGTTTTCTCCATTGAGAATGATGTTGGCTGTGGATTTGTCATATATGGCCTTTATTATATTGAGGTAGGTTCCCTCTATGCCTACTTTCTGGAGAGCTTTTATCATAAATGGGTGTGGAATTTTTTCAAAAACTTCTCTGCATCTATTGAGATTATCAAATAGTTTTTATCCTTCAATTTGTTAATATGGTGTATCACATTGATTGATTTGCGTATATTGAAGAATCCTTGCATCCCTGGGATAAATCCTACTTGATCATGGTGTATGATCCTTTTAATGTGTTGTTGGATTCTGTCTGCTAGTATTTTGTTGAGGATTTTTACATCTATACTCCTCAGTGATATTCGTTTGTAATTTTCTTTTTTTTTTGTAGTATCCTTATCATGTTTTGGTATCAGGGTGATGGTGACCTCATAGAATGAGTTTGGGAGTGTTCCTTCCTCTGCAGTTTTTTGGAAGAGTTTGAGAAGGATCGATGTTAGCTCTTCTCTACATGTTTGATGGAATTCGCCTATGAAGCCATCTGGTCCTGGGTGTTTGTTTGTTGGAAGATTTTTAATCACAGTTTCAATTTCATTACTTGTGATTGGTCTGTTCATATTCCCTATTTCTTCCTTGTTCAGTCTTGGAAGGTTATATCTTTCTAAGAATTTGTCCATTTCTTCCAGGTTGTCCATTTTATTGGCATAGAATTGCTTGTAGTAGTCTCTTTGGATGCTTTGTATTTCTGCGGTGTCCGCAGTAACTTCTCCTTTTTCACTTCTAATCTTACTGATTTGAGTCCTTTCCCTCTTTTTCTTGTTGAGTCTGGCTAAAGGTTTATCAATTTTGTTTGTCTTCTCAAAGAACCAGCTTTTAGTTTTATTGATCTTTGCTATTGTTTTCTTTGTTTCTATTTCATTTATGTCTGCTCTGATCTTTATGATTTCTTTCCTTCTGCTAACTTTGGGTTTTGTTTGTTCTTCTTTCTCTAGTTCCTTTAGGTGTAAGGTTAGATTGTTTATTTCAGATTTTTCTTGTTTCTTGAGGTAGGCTTGTATTGCTATAAACTTCCCTCTTAGAACTGCTTTTGCTCCATCCCATAGGTTTGGATTGTCATGTTTTCTTTGTCATTTGTCTCTAGGTATTTTTTTATTTACTTTTTGATTTCTTCAGTGATCTCTTGGTTATTTAGTAACATATTGTTTAGCCTCCATATGTTTGTGTTTTTTACACTTTTTTCCCTGTAATTGATTTCTAATCTCATAGCGTTGTGGTCAGAACAGATGCTTGATATGATTTCAATTTTCCTAAATTTACTGAGGCTTTGTTTGTGACCCAAGATGTGTTCTATCCTGGAGAATGTTCCGTGTGCACTTGAAAAGAAAGTGTAATCTGCTGGTTTTGGATGGAATGTCCTATAAATATCAATTAAATCTATCTGGTCTATTGTGTCATTTAAAGCTTGTGTTTCCTTATTAATTTTCTGTCTGGATGATCTGTCCATTGGTGTAAGTGAGGTGTTAAAGTCCCCCACTATTATTGTGTTACTGTCGATTTCCTCTTTTATAGCTGTTAGCATTTGCCTTGTGTATTGAGGTGCTCCTATGTTGGGTGCATATATATTTATAATTGTAACCTTTTTTATTTTAAAGTCTATTTTATCTGATATGACTATTGCTACTCCAGCTTTCTTTTGATTTCCATTTGCATGGAATATCTTTTTCCATCCTCTCACTTTCAGTCTGTATGTGTCCCTAGGTCTGAAGTGGGTCTCTTGTAGACAGCATATATATGGGTCTTGTTTTTGTATCCTTTCAATGAGCCTGTCTTTTGGTTGGAGCATTTAATCCATTCACATTTAAGGTAATTATCAATATGTATGTTTCTATAACCATTTTCTTAATAATTATAGGTTTGTTTTGCAGGTCCTTTTCTTCTCTTGTGTTTCTCACTTAGAGAAGTTCCTTTAGCATTTGTTGTAGAGGTGGTTTGGTGGTGCAGAATTCTCTTAGCTTTTGCTTCTGTGTAAAGCTTTTGATTTCTCCATCGAATCTGAATGAGATCCTTGCCGGGTAGAGTAATCTTGGTTGTAGGTTCTTCGCTTTCATCACCTTAAGTATATTGTGCCACTCCCTTCTGGCTTGTAGAGTTTCTGCTGAGAAATCAGCTGTTAACCCTATGGGAGTTCCCTTGTATGTTATTTGTCATTTGTCCCTTGTTGCTTTTAATACTTTTTCTTTGTCTTTAATTTTTGTCAATTTGATTACTATGTGTCTCGGCATGTTTATCCTTGGGTTTATCCTGCCAGGGACTCTCTGCACTTCCTGGACTTGGGTGGCTACTTCCTTTCCCATGTTAGGGAAGTTTTTCACTATAATCTCTTCAAATATTTTCTCGGGTCCTTTCTCTCTCTCTTCTCCTTCTGGGACCCCTCTAATGCAAATCTTGTTGCATTTAATGTTGTCCCAGAGGTCTCTTAGGCTGTCTTCATTTCTTTTCATTCTTTTTTCTTTATTCTGTTCTGCAGCAGTGAATTCCACCGTTCTGTCTTCCAGATCACTTATCCATTCTTCTGCCTCAGTTATTCTGCTATTGATTCTTTCTAGTGTATTTTTCATTTCAGTTATTGTATTGTTCATCTCTGTTTGTTTGTTCTTTAATTCTTCTAGGTCTTTGTTAAACATTTTTTGCATCTTCTCGATCTTTGCCTCCATTCTTTTTCCGAGGTCCTGGATCATCTTCACTATCATTATTCTGAATTCTTTTTCTGGAAGATTGCGTATCTCCACTTCATTTAGTTGTTTTTCTGGGTTTTTATCTTGTTCCTTCATCTGATACAAAGTCCTCTGCCTTTTCATCTTGTCTGTCTTCCTGTGAATGTGGTTTTTGATCCACAGGCTGCAGAATTATAGTTCTTCTTGCTTTTGCTGTCTGCCCTCTGGTGGATGAGGCTATCTCAGAGGCTTGTGCAAGCTTCCTGATGGGCAGGACTGGTGGTGGGTAGAGCTGTGTGTTGATCTGGTGGGCAGAGCTCAGTAAAACTTTAATCCACTTGTCAGCCGATGGGTGGGGCTGGGTTCCCTCCCTGTTGGTTGTTTGGCCTGAGGCGACCCAACACTGGAGCCTACCCAGCTCTTTGGTGGGGCTAATGGTGGGCTCTGAGAGGGCTCACGCCAAGGTGTACTTCCCAGAGCTTCTGCTGTCAATGTCCTTGTCCTCACAGTGAGCCACAGCCACCCCCCGCCTCTGCAGGAGACCCTCCAACACTAGCAGGTAGGTCTGGTTCAGTCTCCCCCGGGGTCACTGCTCCTTCCCCTGGGTCCCGATGCACACACTACTTTGTGTGTGCCCTCCAAGAGTGGAGTCTCTGTTTCCCCAAGTCCTGTCAAAGTCCTGCAATGAAATCCCACTAGACTTCAAAATCTGATTCTCTAGGAATTCCTCCTCCCGTTGCCGGACCCCCAGGTTGGGAAACCAGATGTGGGGCTCAGAACCTTCACTCCAGTGGGTAGACTTCTGTGGTATAAGTGTTCTCCAGTTTGTAAGTCACCCACCCAGCAGTTATAGGATTTTATTTTATTGTGATTGCGCTCCTCCTACCGTCTCACTGTGGCTTCTCCTTTGTCTTTGGATGTGGGGTATCTTTTTTGGTGAGTTCCAGTGTCTTCCTGTTGTTGATTGTTCAGCAGTTAGTTGTGGTTCCGGTGCTCTCACAAGACGGAGTGAGCACATGTCCTTCTATTCTGCCATCTTGAACCAATCTTGAAACTGGAAGAGATGCATTTTTAAATAGTTTAAGAATAAAAGGATGAGAAAAGATATACCATGCAACCAATAAACAAAAAGGCTGTAGTGACTATGTTAATATCAGATAAAATATACTTCCAAACTATTACTAATGATAGAGGTATTTCACAATCAGAAATGACAAATGAGCAAGTTCACTGGGGAGACATAACAAATATATATATATATATATATATATATATATATATATATATGCAGAAATTAAATGGTATGAGAAACAAACTCAAAATTATGGTTGGAGATTTGAACATCTCCCTCTTAGCAATTGACAGAAAAATTAGACAAAATAAGTAAGATCATAGAAAGTATGAAAAAATCTATCACTCTGACCTAATAACTTTTATAAAATACTACATCCAACAACAGTAGAATATTATTATTTTTAAGTGCACATGATACGGTTTACAAAGATGGATGCATGCCATGCTATAAGACAACTTGCAATAAATTTTAAGAGATTGAAATTTCCAGGATAGAAATATTCCACAATAAAATTAAATCAGAAATCAATAATATAAAGATATCTGGAAAATCCCCCAATAATTGAAAATTAGAAACACACTTCTTATTAATCCATGGGAAAAATAAATAAATAAGGAAAATTAGAAAATATTTCAAATTATATGATAATTTGCAGGATGTAGTGCATAGAGAGAAATTTAAAACCTTTTGTGCTAATATTAGAAAAGAAGAAAGGGCTAACATCAATGATATGTTTCTAAAGTATAAAAAATAAGGGCAAAATAAGTCAAAAGAAAGTGAAAGCAGTGGTTTCGCTGGTGAATTCTATCAGACATTTAAGGAAAAAATAACACTAATCTCATACAAACTCATCCAGAAAATATTGGGAGTAGGCAAAACTTCCATCTTGTTTTACAAGTCCAGGATTACCATGATACCAAAACCTGACAAAAGAAAAGAAAATTACAAGACAACATTACTCATAAGCATAGGTAAAAAATCCTTATCCAATTTAGCAAATTGAACCCACCTTATATAAAAAAGATAATACTGTATGTCCTAAATTGGGTTTATCCCAAGAATGCAAGGTTGGATTAACAGTAGAAAATTGATCAGTTTATCATATCAGAAAAATAAATAAGAAAAATTATTTACAATAAATTCAAAAGACACTTCTGATAAAAATCCAACACCAATTCATGTTAATGTCCCTCAATACATTAGAAATATGAGAATTTCCTCAATCTGATAAAATGTACATATGAAAAATCGACAGCTAGCCTCATACTTAATGGTAGAAGACCTAGTGTTTTCTTCCTAAGATTGGGAACAAAGTGAGTATCTCCATTCTCAACCCTTCTATTCAACATTTTCCTGGTAATCCTAGTCAGTGCAATAAAGTAAGTGAAAAATGAAAGCATACACTTCAGAAAGGAAGAAGTAAAACTCATTCATATATGACATGATTATGCAGAAAATCTAAAAGAATCTATAAAACAACTGTTTGAACTAATGAGGAAATTTAGCAAGATTGCAGGATACAAAATTAATATAAAAATTAATTTACTTTTATATATAATCAACAAGTGATTGGAAAAGTTAATGTAAAAAAAATCCATTTTAATAACTTCTAAAACCAAAATATTTAGGAATAACTTGACGTGAGGCATGTCATAGATACCTCTACAATGATAACTGCAAAACATTTCTGAAAGAAATTAAAGAAGATTGATGTCAGTGGAGAGATATATCACGTTCATGAATAAAAAAACTATTAATTGGATGTCAGTTCTCTCTAAATTGATCTATAGAGTCAACAAAATCCCAATAAGAATCCCCCCCAGGTTTTTTTGGAGAAATTGAGAGCTGATTCTAACATTTCTATTGAAATTCAAAGGACCCAGAATATTTAGACTGCTCTTGAAAAAGAGCAAAGTTGGAGAATTTTCACTCCCTGACTTCAAACATACCAGATTTTGACACGTGATGGAAGCAAGTAAGTGGAAGCAGATGGCCTCACCTGAAATCCCCCCGGTGCAGGGAGGGCAGCATTCCAGGGGAGTAGGGATGAGATTCTGACTGTAGTGTCTGGTGCCTACCCAGCAGTGCTGACGCAGTCTGGGTACTGGGCCGCTCCTGTGCTGTGATTTTAGGCACGTAGCCTCTAAGTGGTGTGCATAATCCTCCTGATAACCCTGTGCCTTACCTAATAACCTGTGATACATTCAGTGTCTGCTTAAATGAGCAAAAGTTGTTTCTTTTAATAGCAACAGGGAACCCTGATTGCTACAAATGCTAGGAAGAAAAATAAAGAAGGATTAAGGGACAAAGGGTTATGGTGTCCCTTAATCCTTCTTTATTTTTCTTCCTAGCATTTGTAGCAATCAGGGTTCCCTGTTGCTATTAAAAGAAACCAACTTTTGCTCATTTAAGCAGAAAATGAAGGGTGGGATTGGGAGGGTGGGAGGGAGACACAAGGGGGAGGGGATATGGGGATATATGTATGTATATGAATAGCTGATTCACTTTGTTATATGGCAGAAACTAACACACATTGTAAAGCAGTTATACTATAATAAAGATGTTAAAAAAAAAGGTTATGGGTCTGTGTTTTGATATGGGGTAAGAATGAACTCTGAGGAAGTGACATTTAAACAGAGACGATATTATTCCATTTTAGTTTGTAAAGAAAAAATGTTTCACATGTGTATATATGTCTACATGAACATACAAAAATATGAATAGGTGATTGTGGTAGGCTGATAATTGATCCCAAAGATATGTCCATATCCTAATCCCTGCAAGTTATAAATGTTACCTTATTTGGAAAAAAGGGTGATTAAGTTAAAGATCTTGAGATGAAGAGATCATTTTGGATTTTGGCTCAGTGAAATTGATGTTGAACTGCTGGCCTGCAGAACTGCAGCTTATTTTAAGCTCCAAATTTGTGGTTATTTGTTATAGCAGCCACAGAAGACGAATGAGATAATATTTTCGACCGTAACACTAAGGATCTGGAAGGAGGATGGGAAAGAGAGGTTAGATGTGAGAGGAAGATAGGAGTATGAATATGTGTACCACAAAATCTTATTGTAAATTAAAAGTAGATGGATGTGGGCTTTCCTGGTGGCGCAGTGGTTGAGAGTCCGTCTGCCGATGCAGGGGATGCGGGTTCGTGCCCCGGTCCAGGAGGATCCCACATGCCGCGGAGCGGCTGGGCCCGTGAGCCACGGCCGCTGAGCATGCGCGTCCGGAGCCTGTGCTCCGCAACGGGAGGGGCCACAGCAGTGAGAGGCCCGCATACCGCAAAAAAAAAAAAAGTAGATGGATGCAAAACAAGAACATGCATTTTATTAAAATATATAAAAACAAAAAATTTGTATTAAACATGCAAGAAGGATTGCTGATGGGGAGGGAATGGGAATGAGGATAGAGGGAAATACATGACAACAGAAATGAAAAATTCAGTTGAAGGATTGGAACATAAAGTTAAGGAAACTTCCAATAAGATGAAGCAAAGAGAGAAAGAGATGAAAAGTAGAAGAGAAAAAGAGTAAGAAGTAAGAGGACCCAATAGTCTAGCGACCCAATAGCTACATAAAGAGCAATCCAGAAAGAGAGAGAAAAAAAAGGGGGGTGTAGTCATCAAAGAAGTAATTCAAAAAAATTCTCCTCTATAACTTGATGTTAGACTGGAGCGAGAATGCAGAATAAAATAAGATTGGGGAAACAGGCAGGGATTAGATCATAAAGATTCTGGAGGCTGCTTCAAGGAAACTTTGCTAGAGCTAATCCTGTTTAGAATGGCTCTAAAACCTCTTCTAACCTGCCTGCTCACCCAGGAATTTTTACATAATCTTCAAGACCCACTGTAACATCACTTCCTCAGGAAGCCAGCCTGGACTCATTTAGCCAAAGTAAACAGTTCTTCCAATATGTTTCTCTTATAGAACTCATTGCATTATAATAAATTGTTAATCAGTGTCTGTTTTATCTGCTAGAAGGAGGTATGTATGCTTAGGGGCAGAGGCTGGATGGGGCTCACTTATCTTTGAACTTGCAATGCTTGGCACTAGGTAGTAACTCAATGGTCTTGAGTTACTTTATTTCACCTTGGCCCCAAATTAAGAATTTCCCAGTCTTCAAACATTAACCCTTCCCAAATAGTAAATAAGTTGAAGATAAGTGAAGCCTCTTATTTTTTTGTGCCAGAAAATTGTGAGGGTGAGAGTAACATAGCAGCCGTCATGTTCGAGTGCCAAGCCCTTCACATAGTTTATCACCAGTGCTCACAGCCATCTTACAAGATAGGCATTATAATCCCAGTCACACAGATGGAGAAACTGACCTGTGGTCCAAAGTCACATACAGCTAGTACAGTCATCCCTTGGTATTAGAGGGTATCGGTTCCCCAGTGCATATGCTCAAGTCCCTTATACAAAATGGCATAGAATTTGCATATATCTTACAGCACACCCTTCCATTTGCTTTAAATCATTTCTAGATTACTTATAATACCCAATACAGTGTAAACGATGTATAAATAGTTGTAAACAGAATTTAAATGATATGTAAATCGTTGCTACTGCTTGGCAAATTCAAATTTTGTTTTTTGGAAATTTCCAAAAAAATTAAAAAATATATTTTCAGTCCCCTCCCTCCTTGGTTGAATTCGAGAAATGCAGAAGCAGGATACAGAGGGCCGACTAGTGCCTTGAACTGAACCTCAAGCCTCTGCCTCAGGGGGGATACTCCCAGCCACTCCGCCATGCGTCTTCAGCATTCCTGCAAATATTTTTCTAATCCGGGTACTTCACATCAGTTAATTCATTGCCATGTTACTAATGTCTGGCTTCAGTGATTACAAACACCACATCGTTTACCCACTACGAAAAATAACACACTTTAAATAAAAAATCTGGGCTGCTCTTGCCTTCTGAGACGGACTGCATTCTGCCTATGGAATGTGTATCTCTCTAAATAAACTTGCTTTCACTTAAAAAAAAAAAAAGGGGTCGTTATGAACCTAATTTTCTAATTCACATTTGTGTTTTTAAGTTTAGGTGTTCCCTATCTTTTCTGTGTCTACCTAGCTTCCTTTCTTACTCTTAGTATTCCTAAATTTTACTCATTTTAAGGTAGGGGGTTCAACTATATGAAATATAGACTCATCCTTTTTTTTTTTTTTTTTTTTCCTCTCATACAGAGAGAAAAAGTACAGCACATCCTAAGTGGTGGACATAAACAGCCTATGCCTTAAAAAAAAATTCCTTGCTCCGCCCTCCGCCCGCCCTCGCCCCCCCTACCGGAGCACCTCCCTATCCTCTAGGGCCGCGTGGAACTCCCGGCGGCGCTTCCCGTAGGGAATCTGGGATGCCTGGGCCCGGCTGAGCAATCGCCGCCCGCCTTTCCGCTCGTTCAAGGTCGAGTCCGAGGGTGCGGGCTTGGACCCGGGAGCTGCGGCGCAGGAGTCCGCGCACTGCCCATGGACTCGTCGGGGGACCCCGAAGGCCCACGCCCCCCAGGAGGTTACAGAGAGCAGCGAGGCCGGATGTACCTCTGTGGCTTGGGTCGTGTCTCTTTAACAGCAATTCAATTAGCTTTAGCGTGCTTTGTTTGCGAGAGATTCGAAAAGGAGGGGCCTGGCAGTGGGGCTCGGGTCAGCGTGTTTTTTCTCTCTGCAAAGGGTTAAAGTTTGCGCACTGGGGTGGTGCGGATGTGGCCTCTAATGACTTTCTCTCTGTAGCTCTACTTTTAAGTACTATGTGTTTAAGAATGCATTCAAATAAGTGTGCCTGTTCAACAAACGAAAACGAGCCCCACTGTTGTCCCTCTCGCCCCTTTAACTTTCTCTCAGTTCCCTTCCTCATCCACTACCAAAATTTTTAATTCTTAAGACTTCCTCCTGTTGCACAGATTTCTTTTTCTAGACAACAATGGCAACCTCTGAAAAAATAGAGCAATTCAAATATACTTTTCTTACTTAAATTTCTTTTATCTCAAAACCATTTAATTTAAAAATAGCAAATAGATTTACTGGATGTTTGGAACTGAGTAAATGACCTCGTGTCTTTAAATTAAATGGAAATTTAGCCCTGGGAATAAGTATTAAATTAATTGATGCAGAAGACCTGTAATTATTGTAAAACACTGATTTACAGATTCATGGCACTTGTCTTTCCAGGAGCTGCCATTGTAAGTATTAATTCTCCAGTTGAATGATTTAGCTTATTTTTCTCCTACTTACACTTCACTTGACTTCAATAGTACCCTCTTAATAAACCGCTAACATGACATGCTTAAAATGTGATTGAGTCCATGTAGCATATGAAGCTAGTAACTTGAGAAAGCACACTATACTTCAGAGAACAGTACTCTGGAGAGCACCCTGTGGCCTCATCCTTCTTGAAGGAATCTATTAAAGGTGAAAGAAATAGACCTTATGGTGAAGGCAAAACAAAGCAGATGGTTTGATAAATTGTGCACTGAAATCCTAATAGGGAATAGTATGTAAATGAAAGTGATATATTTTGAAAATTGCAGTGATATACAGGGATTGTGTTACATTTGATCAAATGTGCTATATTCAAAATAGCCCTTAGCTCAGCAAATGTTATCTTGAGTGCATTTCTGTGCACAGAAGTGACATTTCTGTACTTTGATCAGTAGCCCCAATTACATGTCTGTAATTACAGCATGTTTGCCTTCAAGGTGATGGCCCTCCAGGAGGTGCAAGGGAGACATCCAGGCAGCTTTCAAGAGAACAGATTTTTGTACTGATATCAGCAGCTTCCATTAACTTAGGTTCCATGATGTGCTATTCTATCCTTGGACCTTTTTTCCCCAAAGAGGTAAGACATTTTTATATCCTTATGAACTATTAGTGCTTTTAAAAAGCCTTTGAAATATTTCATTTGGGGATGTAAAAATCTGCATATGGCAAAGACGATGTATAGAACTTCAGCCAACAGAAGACTTCTTAGAGAATATTTGATACCAGAAAAAAAAAATTCAGTAAAAATAACATCATCTTGGGAAGTAATTCACCTAAGTATAATTGACCTTCTGAGGATTACTTTGCTTACCATGTAGTCTGATTCATGTGTTTGGTTTCTGCAACTGAAAAAAAAAAAAAAAGGAAGTGCACTGAATAACTGAGATTTTAACGTTATTGCAAAAGATCTACGTGAAGACAGTGTTTCCTGGAGTTTGGGTTTATTAATATTTTGGAATTAGGAAGGCATGGTCCACTAAATGCCCTTTTCTGACTTGAATTTCATATGGAATGTAGTGGCAGTGTTTGTGCCAAGGAGGAATTCTGATTAGTATTGATTAGGTCCTTCTAATCATAGTGTTTTATGTGGTGTTAGGGTCTATGGATAATGGCACAGACTCGAAGGAATAACCCCTAGAGAATCCACCTGGAATCTGGAGGTTGGTGAGGTATAGTATGGAAGGAATGGTACTGACTTGGCTGAGTGGAGATAACCTGCCCATGTGTTTTGCTTCATGCTCTTTGCCAAAGCCTCATGATGCACGGTCCCCTCCCAGTCCTCTGACTTCTTTGATAACATGTGGTCCTTCCTTCTGTGTGCTACAAAAGATGAGAAACATGGCTTCTCTGCTAAAGGAGCAGTACAGCTCTGTAGCCATAAGTGCTTTTTAGTTTTCAGTGTACTTTCCCACACATTATCCCATTTGGTTTCCATAGCAACTCCATAAGATAGGCAGAATAGCCAGAATCTCATAATGTTGCAAATGAAGAAACAGATTCCGAGGTTAAGTGACTGGCCCAGTTCAATTCCGTTTACTGAATGGGAATGGGAGGTTTAACGACTTCCCACCCTAGAGTGTGCTAGGCGTTGGATGTGTTAGGGCTGGAAAAAAGATGAGGAAAATGTCCCTCTCTCGTCTGTCCATTGGGAGTGAAAAAGTATGACAACAAAAAGTTGCAGAGGGGCTTTCCTGGTGGCGCAGTGGTTGAGAGTCCGCCTGCTGATGCAGGGGACACGGGTTCGTGCCCTGGTCCGGGAGGATCCCACGTGCTGCGGGGCGGCTGGGCCGGTGAGCCATGACCGCTGAGCCTGCGCGTCCGGAGCCTGTGCTCCGCAACCGGAGAGGCCACAACAGTGAGAGGCCCGCATACCGCAAAAAAAAAAAAAAGTTGCAGAGTATTTGGATCTCCTTGAAGAGGATGTCCAAAATGTTAGGAGGCTCTAGGGAAGGGAATGGTTAATTTTGCCACGGGAGAGGCTGGCTGGTGTGGAAGGGAGGGAGAGAAGGAGTAATACTGAAAGGGGCTTGGCGGAATAACCCTAAGATGAGTCAAAGAGGTGTTCTAGGTTAGAAACCCGCAGGGGATAGTCACGAGATTAGCAAAGTAAATAGCGTGTTCTTAGGGAAGCACGGACGAAGGTGGGGCTTAGGCCTGGGGTTCAGTTAGGTCCGATGGGAGCAGAGGATCTGAGAAGGCAGGTTGGTGCTCGAATGCAAGGGTCCTTCCATGCAGGCCAAAGATGTAGTCAGTAAGAAGTCATTAGAGGTGCTTGGGCAAGACAGAGTAAGTAGACTGAGTAGATACCGGTTTTGGAAAAAAATAGTGATGGATGGAGCCTGTAGAATTACGATGGAGAAGAACGGGAGTAAGTGGGCCATCAAGTTAGAAGGGTATTTCCCTGTTCAGCTGGAACTCAGCAAGGGCACCTAGTGTTAGATTCCTCTTAGTGGAGTACAGACAAAGGAAAAGGAGGCTGTTGCTGTGTGCCTTTTTTGTTTTTTCTTTCTCAAAGTTTTTGATTTAGTTTATTGCGTCCAAGAGGCAGGGGAGAGAGCATTCTAACTTTAATAGGTGTAGATTTGAAGAGTGGGCTCTTTTTCATTTTTAATAACAGCCTTAGGGTTGACAAATGCACTGTCAAAACTTGCTCTTTCTCCTTCGTATTCTGTTAACCTTCCTATTAGCTGGAGCCAACTAGATCAAGGGAGAGCAAGGCCCTTCTTCTTCTTTTTTTTTTTTTTTGCGGTACGCGGGCCTCTCACTGTTGTGGCCTCACCCGTTGCGGAGCACAGGCTCCGGACGCACAGGCTCAGCGGCCATGGCTCACGGGCCCAGCCACTCCACGGCATGTGGGATCTTCCCGGACCGGGGCACGAACCCATGTCCCCTGCATCGGCAGGCGGACTCTCAACCACTGCGCCACCAGGGAAGCCCAAGGCCCTTCTTCTTAATTTCTGGCACAGGATTCTTATTTCTACTCATCCTTTTTGTGGCCCCCTCCTTCTTTGGCAGAGGATTATAAGTGAACTAGAAGTTGCTTTTAATAGCTGTTCTTGCTGTCCTAATGTGAAGCAGGATCCGCATGCCAAAAGTGGTATTCAGTTACTGCTGTGGTATGTGATTCTAGGACATCCTAAGTCACCATCCTGCTTCCACAGAGAATGTGGGAACCCATGCAAGATGGAAGCTGACATGACTGCTGGGACCATGACACAAGTAACTTTTGCAAGTCTGTGTTCTCATCTGTAAAATGGGGCCAGCTAAAAATACATCCCTTATTTAATTGTTGTTAGAAACCATATAGAACAGCGTGGCTCATAGTGAGGGTTCAATAAATGTTAGTTGCTGTGACTATTATATATTTTCTGCCAGACTCTAGAATTAAATACCTTTCAGAGCTATTAAGCAAAGAACATGGATGTGACTTGACCAATGAATGTTCTTTGTACATCTTAATTCACCCCTTTGTTGATACCTTCCCTTCAAGGTACCTGTTTTATGTTACTAGGGCTGTTGTAACAAAGTACCACAGACTGGGGACAACAGAAATTTATGGTCTCACAGCTCTGGTGGCTAGAAGTCCAAAATCAAGGTGTCATTGGCAAGGCTGGTTCCTTCTGAGGGCCGTGAGGGGAAGATCTGTCCCAGACCTCTCTCTCTGGCTTGTAGATGGCCAACTTCTCCGTGTGTCCTTTCATACCATCTTCCCTCTACACGTGTCTCTGTGAAGAAATTTCCCCTTTTTACAAAGATATGAGTAATATTGGATTAGACTCCACCCTTAACGACCTCATTTAAACTGATTACCCCTGCAAAAACTATATCTCCAAATAAGATTACGTTCTGAGGTACTGAGAGTTAGGACATCAACATAAGAAGTTTGAGGGACACAATGAACCCCGTAACACCACCTGACCTTTGTGTAGTAGAAATGTGGACTCTGTGTTCCTGTCTACACACAGTGTAACCTTTTGCTAGGATACCAATGAAGGCATCGTTCATAGTGAGATCTCTCTTTTCTCCACACCATTATCTCGTGTGATGATTAGTAATGGAAGGGGAATGGCTAATCCTGAGTCTCATAGAATTATGGGCTGAAATCCTGCCCAAGCAGTTTCTACAATGCTCTGGGTTCAACTTCTCCACTGTCTCCCACCACCAGGCACTTAGGGACCACACTTCAGGGGTAGGGGGTGCTTCCTAGAGTGAGGGGACCTTTCCTGCCTATAGTTTAGCCATGAAAAGTAGAGTTCACCTATCTGATTTCCTGTGGTATGCTGCTTTGAGAACTGTAGGGTTTATTTAGAGACATAATAACATAAGAAGAACATTTTCTTTAAAAGACAAGGTTTGAATGATGATCATAACTTCGTATGGGAAGCAATAAAGTAAATTTTTATCTTAAAATTGTAGTTAGGGAGAAAAGGTAAAGAAATAGAATTATGGCTGTTGTCGAGGACGGATTTTAAAGGGAGTGTGTGTATGCACATGCATTTCTGTATTCAGAGTAAAGTGATTTGTGGAAGAGCTGAAGCTCTGGCAGAAGGATGAATCTAAGTCGGATCTTCTGACCATAGCTATTCACTGCTGGCTCCTGGGTACCACGCGTGATGCATAGAAGGTGCTCGGTAAATGATTCCTGACTGCCTGAGAGGACAGATGTGTGTTTCAGGCTTAGTGCTTCATGGTATGCCAAGTTGCCAATCTTATCTTTAAGAAATTAAACTCATATTTTAACCCCTTACGTGGTTATAGCTAGAACCTGATCTAAGGATCTACCATAGTTCCAGGGTTTTAAAAAGGTTTTCAAACCTTTTGTCTATTCATTTGTACATCACAACTAATAGTAGCATTTGAAGTTCAAAAGAAGTAGATTTAGAATAAATACTATATCATCTGTAGCAAATTTAGGAGCTCACTGATAGAATAGGCTACAAATATTAATAGGGATCATTGATGGGCAATAAACTACTCCAAATGTTTCAGGAGAACAGAGAGAATGTCGGGAGCTGGGGGAGCTTCTTTCATCTGTGTTATTGATGTCAGGAAAGGAAACTTCATCTTCTCTGAACTGTCAGGTGGTTGAGAGTGGGTGTTAGAAACAGAACCACACTGAACAGTCTTTGGGATGACTCATGTGCCAGCTTAAGGAGCTTCCTGTTCTTGAGTTTTTTTGACCAGCAAAGTGATTTTTTAATTTATTTGCACTCAAACCTTCCTCCTGTGTGTTTCTCCTTTTTTAAAAAAATTTAATTTTATTTATTTATTATACAGCAGGTTCTTATTAGTTATCTATTTTATACATATTAGTGTATATATGTCAATCCCAATCTCACAGTTCATGCCCCCGTCCACTTTCCCCCCCTTGGTGTCCATACGTTTGTTCTCTACATCTGTGTCTCTATTTCTGCCTTGCAAACTGGTTCATCGGTACCATTTTTCTAGATTCCACATATATGCATTAATATACGATATTTGTTTTTCTCTTTCTGACTTACTTCTCTCTGTATGACAGTCTCTAGGTCCATCCACATCTCTACAAATGAGCTGATTTCATCCCATTTTATGGCTTTATATATTCATCTGTCAGTGGGCATTTAGGTTGCTTTCATGACCTGGCTATTGTAAATACTGCTGCAATGAACATTGGGGTGCATGTGTGTTTTTGAACTATCGTTTTTTCTGGGTATATGCCCAGTAGTGGGATTGCTGGATCATATGATAATTCTGTTTTAGTTAAGGAACCTCCATACTGTTCTCCATAGTGGCTGAATCAATTTACATTTCCACCAACAGTGCAAGAGGGTTCCCTTTTCTCCACACCCTCTCCAGCATTTGTTGTTTGTAGATTTTCTAATGATGCCCATTCTAACTGGTGTGAGGTGATACCTCACTGTAGTTTTGATTTGCATTTTCTCTAATAATTAGTGATGTTGAGCAGCTTTTCATGTGCTTCTTGGCCATCAGTATGTCTTCTTTGGAAAAATGTCTATTTAGGTCTTCTGCCCATTTTTTTTTTTTAGAAGATGTTGGGGGTAGGAGTTTATTAATTTATTTATTTTTGCTGTGTTGGGTCTTCGTTTCTATGTGAGGGCTTTCTCTAGTTGTGGCAAGCGGGGGCCACTCTTCATCGCGGTGCGCGGGCCTCTCACTATCGCGGCCTCTCTTGTTGCGGAGCACAGGCTCCAGACGCGCGGGCTCAGTAGTTGTGGCTCACGGGCCCAGTTGCTCCACGGCATGTGGGATCATCCCAGACCAGGGCTCGAACCCGTGTCCCCTGCATTAGCAGGCAGATTCTCAACCACTGCGCCACCAGGGAAGCCCCAAGATACTTCATATAAATGGAATCATGTAGCGTTTGTTCTTCTATGACTGGCTTACTCCACTTAGCATAATTTCCTCAAGGTTCATCCATGTTGTTGCAAATGCCAAAATTTCCTTCTTTTTGAGGCTGAATAATATTCCATTTTATGTGTATACCACATTTTCTTTATCTATTCATCAATCAATGGACATTTGTGTTGTTTCTATATCATCTTGGCTATTTCGAATAATACTGCAGTGAACATGGGAGGTGCAGATATATCTGAGACCCTGCTTTCAATTCTTCTGGATATATACTCAGAAGAGGGATTGCTGAATTATATGGTAGTTCTATTTTTAATGTTTTCAGGATCCTCCATATTGTTTTCCATAGTGGCTGCACTATTCTGCATTCCCACCAACAGTGTATAAGGTTCCAATTTCTCCACATCCTCATCAACACTTGTTATCTTTTGTTTTTTTCAATAGTTGCCATCCTAACTGGTTCGAGATGATATCTCGTTATGATTTTAATCTGCATTTCCCTGACGATTAGCGATCTTGAGCAGCTTTTCATATATCTGGTGGCCATTTGTATCTCTTTTATAGAAATGTCTGTTCACGTTCTTTGCTCATTTTTAAATCAGGTTCTTTGTGGTGGTGTTTTGGACTATTGAGTTGTAGGAGATTCTTACATATTTTGGATATTAACCCCTTATATAGAGGTGGTTTACAAATACTTTCTTCCATTCTGTAGGTTGCCTTTTCAGTCTGTTGATTGTTTCCTTTGCTGTGAAGATTTTTAGTTTGATGTAGTTCCATTTGTCTGATTTGTTTTGTTGCCTAAGATTTTGGTGTCAAATCCAAGAAATCATTGCCAAGATCGATGTCAAGAAGCCCTCACCCCCTGTTTTCTTCCAGAAGTGTAACAGTTTCAGATTATATGTTTAATTTGCTTTGAGATTATTTTGTGAGTGGTGTAAGATAGGAGTCCAATTTCATTCTTTTGCATGTGGGTATCCAGTTTTCCCAACACCATTTGTCGAAGAGAATATCTCTTCCCCATTGTGTGTCCTTGGCACACTTGTGGAAGATCAATTGACCATATTTATGTGGGTTTATTTCTGAGCTTTCTATTTTGTTCCATTGGTCTATATGTCTGTCTTTATGCCAGTAACACACTGTTTTAATTACTGTACCTTTGTAACTTATTTTTGAAATCAAAAAGTGTGATTCCTCCAGCTTTGTTCTTTTTTCTCTCAAGATCGTAAAGCTAACAATTTTTTATAGGCTTGGTGAGTGAATTACTTTCATGTCAGAGACTAGGTTTAATAGTGTCCTTTCCTTCCTCACCCTGTTTATTTTAAAATAATAATCTTTGAAATTACTCAACGGGTAAAGGTTACAAGAAGATGATGCTCTGATCTAATAGCTCCATTTTTCTATATTGGTGCTAATTTGCCTTTCAAACTTTGTTTTCTTTTCTGTTTCTTTAAAGGCTGAAAAGAAGGGAGCCAGCAATACAGTTATTGGTATGATCTTTGGATGTTATGCTTTGTTTAACTTGCTGGCATCTTTGGTATTTGGAAAATATGTAAGTATTAATTTTTTAAAATTGTGTAATGAGTTATTCTAATTTACTAGTCTAGAACTTCCACTGATACAGAAATAACCACCATTATATTTTATGAATCATGCTTCAGTTGACAGTTCCATTCTTAAAGTTGATTGATTTTTAACTTCTTCCATGTTTGTAAGCAATGCATGTTGTCATTCCATTAAAGACTTATAATGTTTTGTTAACTGTACATATCTTCCCCAAATCTTTTGTTTCCTGATACAGTGGATTTGTTTATGTCACTATAGACTTGTAGCAGTCATCAATTTACACTTTTCTTTGACATTTATTATAGCTTGTACATATTGGAGCAAAATTTATGTTTGTAGCAGGAATGTCTGTCTCAGGAGGAGTTACAGTTCTCTTTGGGTAAGTCATGTTCTGATATGTTTGGGATCTTGAAGAGATTTCATAATTTATCTTCAGTTTAAAATGTTAATGGTTTATGTAAATCAGTCAATACCATGTGACTAATGTTGAAGGGAGTTGAATGATACAGTGAATGGAATGAATGACATTGATCTTAAGAAAGGAGTCCTCTAGGGGATCACCATTAAGCCGGCTGCTGAATCTGTTCTTTAGGACTCCTGTGATCGTGAGAGACAGAAACTTAACTCCCTTTTCTGAGTCACAAAAACTTTTTGGCTTAAGCAGAAAGGTGAATTTCTTACCTAAAGAATCAGCTGAAGAACATAAGGATACAAATGTTAAGATAATGTCATCAGAAATCTTTCTCAGGTTCCTGGTTTTGCTTTCCTCTTCCTGTGTTTTTTTTATGTTTGGGGGGAGACCTAAAACTAAGAAGGCTTTCTACGTATGTTCTTATCAGAGTGGCTCTACATTTTTCAAAAGGCCTACTTAGGATTATTATTTAGGGCATCAAATATATCAGTAAAAAAGCGCAATGAGGCTGTCATTATGACTCAGATTCTTCCTACTAAAAATATAACAAAGAAACTCTTAAAAAATTTGTATTCTGAAGAGATTTATTTTAATAACTGTGGTTGAGGTACTACTGTTTTCAGTGAGTACAGTTAAAAAAAAAATCAAAATCAATTTGGCACTTGAGAGTCATCTTATTCTTTTTTTAGTGTATTGGACCAAGTTCCAGAAGGACCCGTGTTTATTGCTATGTGTTTTCTAGTGAGAATAATTGACGCAATCAGTTTTGCTGCAGCAATAACCGCATCTTCTTCTATCCTTGCAAAGGCTTTTCCAAATAACGTGGCTACAGTAATGGTAGGTATTTTATACACTTTTCCTATTTTCCTTTTAGTGTAGGCTAAAATATTTATTTGGCCTTTCAAGTTAAACCTGGGGCCCATTCTTCTAGACCTGCCTTTTTTCTACTTTCTGTTTTTGTTACCTTTTACCCCAATTTCTGCCTGTAGCAGCAAGCTGTCAATAAATATACCCTTAGTCTACTTAGGTGCTCTTCCTGGGCTTAGAAGCCCCTGAATGGGCAAAACCAAATGTTCTTTTTACCCCTTAAAAAATGAAAAACCCTCTCTAATAGTATTTTGTTGTCTCTCTATAGCCTAGATTGTAGCTAGGCCGCCTGAAGCAGATTTATACTAGAGTCCTTCCTCCACTTTTCCCAGGTTCACGGAAAGGACCTTAGAGATCATTCTGAAGTCCATAACTGCTTCTGTGCAGTCAGTCTGAGGAGCGCCCTCTTATTTTACCAAAAAAATCCAGAGCCTGGTAGCATCGTATTGGCGTACATTCTCATATATTGCCTCCGCGCCTCGACACCAGGTATTAGAGACATACCAGGTTCCTGTCCTAGCTCTTGGCTGCTGTCTCCCTGATCCCAACTAGCCTTTCCCATAGCTCACTCCTCTGGACCCAGACATCCCCGAAGGACTCCTGGTTTGCATCACAGAGCAGGCACCACCCTCAGAGACCTCAGGGTCTAATCAGCTCAGTACCAAGGATTCTCCCATTTACCCATATTAATACTGCAGTTTGAAAGTTTTGACACTCAGGTAAACTGTTTGCTGTATAAATATGAATCTTCACACTTTTATTAAATATATGTACACATATATTTATACACCCATGTAAGTATATATATATATATGTATGTATATATATCTGTATAGATTCACTTTAGCTTCTGTAGTCATTTGCCATGCAATGGTGGCCACTGTAACAGGTGTACTCTTTACATTTCTCAAGAAGGGTTCAGAAGGATGCTAATCCATTGACATGCTCTGTAAGACAAGGTTTTGTGGCTAAACATGTTTGGAGTGTGCCTTTGTTGTCCTGCAACTTAGAGATGGCCAGTTCACATTAGAGCTAGTTGTATTTCATTTTATGTGTCAACAGTCTATTTACAACATTTTCCCATTTTCCCATAGGATTGTGTTTTTTCTTTTCTCTAAATTTTTTAAAATATGTTTATTTATTTATTTGGCTGCATTGGGTCTTCGTTGCTGCACGCAGGCTTTCTCTAGTTGCGGCAAGCAATGGCTACTGCTTGTTGTGGTACACGGGCTTCTCATTGCAGTGGCTTCTCTTGTTGCGGAGCATGGGCTCTAGGTGCGTGGGCTTCAGTAGTTGTGGCATGCGGGCTCAGTAGTTGTGGCTCGTGGGCTCAGTAGTTGTGGCGTATGGGCTTAGTTCCTCCACGGCATGTGGGATCTTCCCGGACCAGGGATCCAATCCGTGTCCCCAGCATTGGCAGGCAGATTCTTTTTTTTTTTTTTTTTTTTTTTGCGGTGCGCGGGCCTCTCACTGCTGTGGCCTCTCCCGCTGCGGAGCACAGGCTCCGGACGCGCAGGCTCAGCGGCCATGGCTCACGGGCCCAGCCACTCCACGGCACATGGGATCTTCCCGGACCGGGGCATGTCCCGTGTCCCCTGCATTGGCAGGCGGACTCTCAACCACTGTGCCACCAGGGAAGCCCGGCAGGCAGATTCTTAACCACTGCACCACCAGGGAAGTTCCTCCCATAGGATTGTTGATTTTTCTCATTGATTAGTAGTTGCTCTTGTGATGCATTTGGGAAATTAGTTCTTTGTCAATATTTTTTCCCCATTCTTCATTTGTCTTTTGATTTTTTTTTGCCATTCATAGTTTTTCATATTTTCATGTAATCAGATTTATCAGTCTTTTCTTTTGTGTCTTCTAAGTTTTTATGTCATAATTAGAAAATTTACCTCACCATAAGGATTAGAAAACAAAAAACTCTCATTTTTAATTTTTCTAGTACTTATATGATTTTAATATGTATGTTTAAATTTTTGGTCCATCTTGGGTGTGTGTGTGGTATGTGTATAAATTGTAAAGTGGATAGAATTTTTTTCAGATCCTGCCCATTAAATCTTTGTTCATTTTTCAAACAAAACATATTAACTCAATTTTCTTTCGTTTTCCCATTTGTAGGGAAGTGTTGAGTCTTTTTCTGGACTGGGTCTAGTACTAGGGCCTCCTTTGGGTGGCTTCTTGTATCAATCCTTTGGCTATGAGGTGCCTTTCATTCTTCTGGGATGCATAGTTCTGCTGATGGTTCCCCTCAACATGTGTATTTTACCTAATTATGGTAAGGCCTCATATATTACTCACTTTAAGAACCTTAAATTTAAGTATTTTTATGCTTTTGTAGGAGACCAATATCTCCTCCCTCTTGCCTTTCCCTCCCATCCTCCCTATCCCACCCCTCCAGGTGGTCACAAATCACCGAGCTGATCTCCCTGTGCTATGCGGCTGCTTCCCACTAGCTATCTATTTTACGTTTGGTAGTGTATATATGTCCATGCCACTCTCTCACTTTGTCCCAGCTTCCCCCTCCCCATGTCCTCAAGTCCATTCTCTACGTCTGCATCTTTATTCCTGTCCTGCCACTAGGTTCATCAGAACCATTTTTTTTTTTTTAGATTCCATATATATGTGTTAGCATACAGTATTTTCTCTTTCTAACTCACTTCACTCTGTATGACAGACTCTAGGTTCATCCACCTCACTACAAATGACCCAATTTCTTTCCTTTTTATGGCCGAGTAATATTCCATTGTATATATGTACCACATCTTCTTTATCCATTCACCTGTCTATGGACACTTAGGTTGCTTCCATGACCTGGATATTGCAAATAGAGCTGCAATGAACATTGTGGTACATGACTCATTTTGAATTATGGTTTTCTCAGGGTATATGCCCAGGAGTGGGATTGCTGGGTCATATGGTAATTCTGTTTTTAGTTTTTTAAGGAACCTCCATACTGTTCTCCATAGTGGCTGTATCAATTTACATTCCCATCAGTAGTGCAAGAGGATTCCCTTTTCTCCACATCCTCTCTAGCATTTGTTGTTTGTAGATTTTCTGATGATGCCTATTCTGACCGGTGTGAGGTAATTCCTCATTGTGGTTTTGATTTGCATTTCTCTAATGATTAGTGATGTTGAGCATTCTTTCATGTGTTTGTTGGCAATCTGTATATCTTCTTTGGAGAAATGTCTATTTAGGTCTTTTGCCCATTTAAAATGGTTTGGCAAACTTTCTGTTTATCTAAAGAAGGATCTTCTCTTTAGATTGAATGGAAAAATCTGGTATTTTTTTTAAATCTCAAAAATTGATAATGTTAAGGGTATAAATATTGATTTAGGGGTTCCCATTGAGTACCTTTAAATATTAATGTTTTAGGAAAGCTTATAGATAGAAGCTAGAAAATTAAATTTCCTTTTATTTTGATGATATTGGCAGAATTTTGTTCTATAGATTCCACCTCACTCATTTAACTGCTTCTAGACCCATGAACAATGTAGCTTTAGGTTTGGGTGTCTAAGAGTCAACTTCGGTCCCTCCCTCTCTCTCATCCTTTATATCTGCTCGCCAAGTCACCTCTTCCATACTGCACTAAAGAAATATTTTTAAAACACAGTCAAGTACATGACAATCCTCTTAATAAAAATCCCTAAATCCATGAAATGAGAGCTTTATCCTGAAAGCCACTAGGAGCTGTTGTTAGGTGTCAGCAGGGGAGCCACGTGAGTTGAACTATCTCCCACTTCTACTCTACCTAACTCCTACTCATCCTTCAAAACTTAATTTGTATGACCTCTTCTGGGAAGTTTTTCTGAACCTTCTCAATCAATGATCTAAATGCTAAGTCACTAGTGCCACAGTGCTCTGCATTTTTCCTGCCCCTTCACACCTGAGGGCCACACCACTTCCTCATCTCTAAGAGCAGTTTCCTGTGGCAGGCATTGTCAACCATGGAGTTCTGTCCCTCCAAGAAGAATGTAGCAGAATTGGAGGAAGCAGAGAGAATACCTGAGTAGCTTGGAAAAGCTTCCCAGGTGATTTTGTCACGTGCCTCTGGAAGTAGGTATCACCATAAGTTTTCATTGCTTGGGCTTCATCAGCAGCTTAGTTAAACTCATTATGTGTTCATTTTCATGTATGTTCCTGTATGTTCTTATTGCGATAATCCCCTTTCCCACTGGATTTAGAGAAAGGGACCATTTATGCCATAATAATTTGTCTTATACCATACATCCATAATACCTTCTATATGCATAATAAATGTAATTGATTACAGTTGATCTTTTATCATTTATATTTTAAAGGTGACTAATAAACATCTGTAATATACAGTCCAAAATCCATACCCAATGAAGTCTCCCTGCTGGCACTGCCACACTGAGCCACATGGTGGTGCCTATCCCCGTTCTAAGTCAAATCTGTAGTTAAACATCCTAGGCTGGGCTCACAATTGGTTCATCATTGAATATTTGGCTAATAGTTAAGAAACTAACACCACAGTTTAACTTTATCCCTCATCTCCTGACAAAGTCCAAGTGTAGTACTTAAAATAGTTGAACCACACTTTATGCTTTTTTGGTACTTTGCTCCCTACTGGATCATTATTCACCAAGAATTTATTGAGTAATGAACTGTGGTGGGTGCTTTTGGAGAAATGAGGATATGTCAGTGCTGATTTGGCCCTCAGAGAGATTCCTGGCCTGGCTCAGTGCACAGTCTCCTAACTCGTCCCCCTGTCTGCATTTCCCAGGAGACCACAGAGGGGTCTCTTTAAACCACAAATCTGATTCTCAGTCTTTGTTTGCAGTGTCTAGTGATTTCCCAGGCTTCTTAGCCTATTTTACAAGTGCTGCATAATCTTATCACTACATCCTTCTCCAATGTGATCTCTCTTCCCTACCCTCCAATTTCCATCCTCCACCTTTGCTTCTGCTCTTTCATTTCCTCAAACAGAATAGTTTTCCCTCACTTCTGAGTCTTGGAATGAGCCATTCCTGGATAATATGCCTGGATTATTCTTTCCTCCTTCTTTGCTTGTTCCTCTCAAGCTCATCTTTTAGGCAGCAACTTAGATATTACTTCTTTTGGAAATTCTTTCCTAAACAGCTTTCCCTGTTTTTTTAAGGCAACCCTCTCATATGCTCTAATCCATACCCTCCTAGCTCCATCCTAGCTCTCTCCACACCTTACTGTATCTTCTCTGTGAGGTCAGGGTCTGGGTTTGTCTCCTTTGCCTTTGTCTGCCCAGCATTTTGCATGGTATCTGACTCAGCATAGATTTTGTTCAGTAAATTAGTTGGAAGATAAGAAAGTCATCAAACAGTAGTAAACCACGTAAAATGAAATACAGTTTAAGTGCTAAATTACATGGTATAGATTAGAAGTGCAGTAGGAAACAGAAGTAAAATTTATGGGGTAATTAGGGTCACAGCCAGACTTTACAGAGTGAATAGAACTTGAAAAATTAGCAGGGGAAAAAGAAGGGAGTTGTAGGATATGATTGGCGGCTTGGGAACACCATACCTGGTGCTTGGGATGGTGCAGAAGTTGTGTTGCTGTTGGAATGGCAGGACTTGAGGTTGCTGTTCAACTGACCTTTACTGCCAAATGGAATGTACACATGATTCAGTAGCATCTCATTTTTTTTTGGCCATACCACACGGCATGCAGGATCTTAGTTCCCTGACCAGGGATCGAACCCATGCCCCCTGCAGTGGAAGCAGGGAGTCCTAACCACTGGACTGCCAAGGAAGTCCCGAGCATCCCTTTCAATCCAGTGTTTTTTTTCACGAGCAGAAAAAAGTTGTTTTGTATTTTTGATTAACTCAGATTCCTCCTCAGCACACACACATTGTTCCCTGATAAAGCGTCTGGCTTTTCCTATGCACCAAATCAAACTTTACATATTCTCTACCCCATCTGGGAAGGCCTCACTGACTTCTAGGTTATGACCCGTAACCAAGACTGCTTCTTCTCACACTCTGATTCCAGTTGATTCTTTTTGAATTAGAGAAATTATTTTTAAGAACACTGGAATGGCCTCTAGGTTTGAATAACTTATATGCAAATTTTAGGCAAACTCAAAAGTGTGGTTATTTTGATTACTGGATAAAGGTGACCTTACCAATTTTACTTTTCAAAATAGATTGAAAGATAAAGTTAAGCAATTTTCTTTAATTTCTTTTTTTATTTTTACCCCACAGAGTCTGATCCAGGGAAACACTCATTCTGGAAACTCATCATTTTACCCAAGGTTGCCTTTATATCCTTCGTCATTACCTCACTCAGCTCAGGTTTTGGCTTCCTTGATCCTACGCTGTCCCTCTTTGTTTTGGAGAAGGTGAGTATGCTGGTGATGCAGACCTCCCCATTGTAGCGGGTGGACATAATTGCTTGCTCTTGGGCCCTGCTTGATGGAAAATCCTAGGAGTGGCTTCAAGAAGGAGGCAGAATGACAGCTACTCACCAAGACAGCCTGTACCTTCCCTCTGTGATGTCCCTATAACTAGGGGTCTGATTTGGTGTAAATGAAAGAAGCCTTTCATCTGGTCTCCTTTTTCCAAGGCCTTGCTCGAGTCATCATAGGTCTGGCTTGGGCAACATCCTGGCTGCTTAATAAGGATACTTTCCTCTGTTTTGATTCCAGTGAGGCATTTGGGATACTTAGTGGCTCATTTAATGTGAGGTGTCCCTTCTTTTCTAACAGATCCCCTCTGGGTCCATTTACTTTTTAGTCTATTGCATACATATTCAAAAGACTGTGGGCTATATTAATCTGAGATGAGAGAAAGGAACCAAGAATCTCTCTCCATCTTCTTTTTTTTCGGTATGCGGGCCTCTCACCGTTGTGGCCTCTCCCGCTGCGGAGCACAGGCTCCGGACGCGCAGGCTCAGCGGCCATGGCTCACGGGCTCAGCTGCTCCGCGGCATGTGGGGTCCTCCTGGACCGGGCCACGAACCCGCGTCCCCTGCATCGGCAGGTGGACTCTCAACCACTGCGCCACCAGGGAAGCCCTCCATCTTTTTAATGCTGAAAATTATATACTGAATTTTAAAGTTTGATGTTATAGCAATTTGTTCTTAGATATTTTTGAAAAAAGATTATTAATAAATAATGCAATAAATTACTAAGTCTGATAGTTAATTATCCTGGAGAATTAATCTGTGTTTATAAAGACAGAAATCTACTAGCTGCAGTCCATACTCACTTTATTTGAGGCCCTAGAATGAAAAAAGCACAGTTACCAGAAACACAACCCCTTCAAGTCAGTAAAGACAGTTTTGGGTATTTCACAGGTAAACTTGGGGACTGTTATTTTAGTGCCGGACCCAAGTTTTGGAAAATAATATAATATCACACTTAAGAAGTAAGCATCTATGAGGTAATGCATAAGAAAAATACTTTGTATTTATGGTGACACATTCCATTCACATTATCAACAACGTCTCTTTTTTTTTTAATATAAATTTATTTTTTTATTTATTTTTGGCTGCACTGGGTTCATTGCTGCACGCGGCTTTCTCTAGTTGCAGAGAGCGGGGGCTACTCTTCATTGCGGTGCGCGGGCTTCTCATTGCGGTGGCTTCTCTTGTTGCGGAGCTCAGGCTCTGGCTGTGTGGGCTTCAGCAGTTGTGGCACATGGGCTCAGTAGTTGTGGCTCGTGGGCTCTAGAGCACAGGCTCAGTAGTTGTGGCACACAGGCTTAGTTGCTCTGCAATATGTGGGATCTTCCTGGACCAAGGCTTGAACCTGTGTCCCCTGCACTGGCAGGCACTGAACAACCAGGGAAGCCCAACAACGTGTTTCTTTAAGTCATTTTTCTGTTCTTTTAAGAAGTGTGTCCAAACAATGAAAAAAAAATTTGTAACCAATCTCTCATAAACCCAAGTTGCTCGTGTCTAACTTATTAAAAAATCCTTAGAAATGTACTTTCTGGTTTTTCTATCACATTTTTGTTCCTGTTGCCCTTCTTCTGCCTTCTTAACAGTTTTTTGTATTGGCTGTTTGCTATCCAGTCGCTCAGCCTTTTAGGGAAGGAGGGTTCCACCCTGTCTCCCCCGTTGTAAAATCAGAAAAGGACATTTCTGACTTTTGTATCTTGCTACTGTCTTTAAAGGGCTGATTTTTAGCTTGAGTTATGTCATTAAAATTATTCAAACATATACTGATGTATAAATGGATCTCATGGGCTTAATTAAGGATTAGTTAAGGAAATTAAGGAAAATGAGAACAACTCAGATAACCAAGAAAGGCATGTATATCATGTTGGTAACAGGAACAGCAGCAGAGTTATGAGGTAGCTTACTACTTTAGAAGGCTTTTAAAATGTGTCATACCATCTAATTCTTTAATTAGAAATTTATATCTCTTTGAGATGGATAGAATAGATATTCTTGTCAGTGTTTTTGACACCAGTGCACTTCAGTCTGCGGGCAGTGAGCATCACCTGGGATTTTTGTTAGAAATGCACATTCGCAGACCTCATCCCAGACTTTTTGAATCAGAAATTCTAGGGCTGGCGTCCAAGAACCTCTTATAACAAGTTCTCCGGACTTCTCTTGTGGTGCAGTGGTTAAGAATCTGCCTGCCAATGCAGGGGACACGGGTTCGAGCCCTGGTCCGGGAAGATCCCACATGTCTCGGAGCAACTAAGCCCATGCACCACAACTACTGAGCCTGTGCTCTAGAGCCTACGAGCCACAACTACTGAGCCCGTGTGCCACAACTACTGAAGCCCACACACCTTGAGCCTGTGCTCCACAACAAGAGAAGCCACCACAATGAGAAGCCCACGCACCTCAAGGAAGAGTAGCCCCCGCTCGCAGCAACTAGAGAAAGCTCGGGCACAGCAACGAAGACCCAATGCAGCCAAAAATAAATAAATAAATTTATTTTTTAAAAAACCCACAAGTTCTCTAGGTAATTTTTTGTGCATACTAACGTTTGCAAAGCACTGATTGACATGTAAAAATGCTATGATTCATAGAAGGATAATTATACTATATTTAATGTCAAATGCTACAAATCAAAAACATCCAGGACTTCTGACCTGTGGTTAGGTTTTTTCCCCTATAGAGAAAATGTAATCCGTTTATAAGAGTAAGACAGGGCTTCCCTGGTGGCGCAGTGGTTGGGAGTCCACCTGCCGATGCAGGGGACGCGGGTTCATGCCCCGGTCCAGGAGGATCCCACTTGCCGCGGAGCGGCTGGGCCCGTGAGCCATGGCCGCTGAGCCTGCGCGTCCGGGGCCTGTGCTCCGCAGCGGGGGAGGCCACAGCAGTGAGAGGCCCGCGTACCGCAAAAAAAAAAAGAGTAAGACAAAAATTAGGAAGGTTGCTGACTGTTAGTAGTAGCCTCATGGCAGATAGTAAGAGCTGAAGAAATGGTAGAAAGAAAAGATAGATATTTATTGAAAAAATGACTTAACCATGTAACTTTAACACAGGATTTCTTTTACAGTTTAATTTACCAGCTGGATATGTGGGACTGGTATTCCTGGGTTTGGCACTATCCTACGCCATTTCTTCACCACTGGTGGGCCTACTCAGTGATAAAATGCCAGTATGTATGCTTTAGCGATATTTAAGAGTTACTTTTGTATGTCTAGACTGGTGGTTGTCCAACTGTACTTCCTGAACTCTAGAGGTCCACTGATTAGAATTAAAATATTCAGTTTTTAAAAAATTTTATCTTTATTGAGGTATAGTTGACAAATAAAATTGTAAGATATTTAAAGTATACATCATGGTGATTTGGTATACATACACCCTGAGAAAGGATTCCCTCCACCTGGTTAATTAACATATCCATCACCACAGTTACCTTTTTTGGGGGGGGTGGAGAGCAGTGAGAACATTTAAATTTTAATATATTCAATTTTTTAAGCTGATGGAGAGGTTTCAGTGTGAGGTCTCAGTATGTGCCAACCTGCCATCACCCTGAACAGGTTCACTTTTTAATTGCTTAATCTGGGAAAAGAGGACGAGTCTTATGCTAAAACTGTTGAAAAACTCTTGGATTAGACTTTCTAAAGGAAAAAGTTCCCTTGATGCAAAAAAGTGGTTTGACCTTAATAAGTAGGGCAGAGCCCCAAAAGTAGTTAGGACTTGACCAAGTTGAGAGGATAGAATTCAGTTTTTCTGTGGGAGTGAAAGGATTGGTCGTGTAAATATGCCTCAGTTATCCCATAGCCATCCTGACAGAAAATCCTTTCTAGTCTCCTTTAACTAGGTCTAAACCATTCAGTCCAGATGACTAGTATACAGAGCTAGTACTGTTAGCCAGGTCTCAAGCTTCTATGACTTTAGTGCTTATTTTTGTGTTTCCCCTCTTAATTAAATGTGGGTATATACTTATGAAGACTTATCACATGGAGGTTACTTGGTAATCCAGGTGGAAAAAAACAAGTGTCTTAAACAGTGTTTGTAACTTAGTGTTAAGGCATAGCCTAATATAACTGAACAGATACCGTACCTCTATAACTGTTAGCCTGTGTTTGAGTAGTTTATAAGGAAACATTTTATTTGGAACTTTTTAATAATGTGAATTTTCTAGATAGTGCATCTACTTGGTCATTCCTTGTGGTGACTGCTTTTTAAATTGTTATATTTGGAACAGTTTATCATGTGCAAAATCTACAATACAATCCCTTTCCAAGGAATACTTGTCCTTTGCTCAACCCCTGTCTTGGGGTATATTGCACTTGCTTTTGTGTTTACCATCTACCTGTTTTCTCTTACATGTAAAATTTTGTTTTCTCCAATGTATTTGGATTTTTTAATATCATGACTTGTGTTCTTCAATGATTTCGTTATTTTCCTGAACTATGGAAGATCTTTACCTCTAAGAGTTTCTGTGGTCTTTCTTTATCAGCATCTAAGGAAATGGCTTCTCGTTTTTGGAAACTTAATCACAGCAGGGTGCTACATGCTCTTAGGACCTGCCCCATTCTTGCACATTAAGAGGTAATTTTTTTTCTTCTTTTGAATTTGTGGCAAAATAACATTAGGAATTATTTTAAAAATTTTTGGTGTAACACTGATATGCTTAGTATCTTTGAATCTTATTTAAATAATTACCAGATTTAGGACTATATTGAATTGTTTGTTTTACTGACAGTATTACTGGATGCTAGCAGTGATCTAGGCAAACAGGAATGCATAAAATCTGAATCAAATGATAAAAATGCTTATTCTCCCTTTGTATTTCAATTGCACATTTGTACTTTATTTTAGTTAATTTTTTTTAAATTTATTATTTATTTTTGGCTGCGTTGGGTCTTTGTTGCTGCACGCGGGCTTTCTCTAGTTGTGGCGAGCATGGGCTACTCTCTGTTGTGGTGTGTGGGCTTCTCCTTGCGGTGGCTTCTCTTGTTGCGGAGCACAGGCTCTAGACGCACGGGCTTCAGTAGTTGTGGCACACGGGCTCAGTAGTTGTGGCTCGTGGGCTCTAGAGCTCAGCCTCAGTAGTTGTGGCGCACGGGCTTAGTTTCTCCACGTCATGTGGGATCTTCCTGGACCAGGGCTCGAATCCGTGTCCCCTGCATTGGCAGGCGGATTCTTACCCACTGCTCCACCAGGGAAGTCCTGTACTTTATTTTAAAAGTAGCATTTGTTATCTACCTTTAGCTGATAGTTCTTAGAATATACTTTTGTTTTTTCTATTCCTTCTTGCCCCTTGAGGAGGGAACTAGATCATTTTTGTTTCTGTATCATCCTTAGCATATGGTAGCTACTTAATAAAGCTTGTTTATTTTTTATTTTTTTTAACGAAGATGTTGGGGGTAGGAGTTTATTAATTAATTAATTTATTTTTGCTGTGTTGGGTCTTCGTTTCTGTGTGAGGGCTTCCTCTAGTTGTGGCAAGCGAGGGCCACTCTTTATCGCAGTGTGCGGGCCTCTCACTATCGTGGCCTCTCTTGTTGCGGAGCACAGGCTCCAGACGCACAGCCTCAGTCGTTGTGGCACACGGGCCTAGCTGCTCCACGGCATGTGGGATCTTCCCAGACCAGGGCTCGAACCCGTGTCCCCTGCATTAGCAGGCAGATTCTCAACCACTGCGCCACCAGGGAAGCTCAAGCTTGTTTATTATCATTTATTTTCTAAAATAAAATGAGCTACTTAGAGCTTTTTAGGTACCTCTGGGACAAAACATGATATGGATAAAGGAATGATTTCAGAGTCTTTCAGATTTGGGTTTGTATTTGGGCTTTGCCCCTTCCTTGGTATGTGAACTTGAGCAAATAATTTAACTTCCAAGAGCCTCAGTTTTCTTATCCACCAAAAAAGCCAATAATAGTACTGTTGAAATAATTTTCTAGGCTCAAGATAGAGTGACTGCAGCCCAGGGTGCCATGTCAGCAAACCAAAACTTAGAAAACTTTCATGTCCCTGTAAATGCTCCTCTTGACCAGAAAAGCAGCCTATCCCGTCACCCAGTCACCCCCAAACGCCAAGCCACCAACTGTGGGCCGCTCACCCCAAACAAGATGGACTGCGTAGCCCCAGACAATCAGATATTACCTGTTTTTCTCTTCCTTGTTTTTTTTTTGTGTGTGTGTGGTACGTGGGCCTCTCACTGTTGTGGACTCTCCCCGTTGCGGAGCACAGGCTCCGGACGCGCAGGCTCAGCGGCCATGGCTCACGGGCCCAGCCACTCCGCGGCATGTGGGATCTTCCCAGACTGGGGCACGAACCCGTGTCCCCTGCATCGGCAGGCGGACTCTCAACCACTGCGCCGCCAGGGAAGCCCCCCTTCCTTGTTTTTTTTTTCCTTATCCTGTCAAAGCTTCCTGCCTTCTATCCCATTTTTCAGTTCTCCAAAATGAGACCATCCACTTCATGAAGTGTTAAATAAAGTTTGTTTGTATCACCTAGATTGTCTTCCTTAATCATTTTTAACAGACTTACATGGCAGGGTTGCTGCAAGCATTCAGTAGAATAATGGATATGAAGTAACTGACGTAGGGCCCGACATGGAACACGTAGCAGGTTCCTGTCACTTCCTTTACCATTTTCCGTCTCTGCCATTTTTCAGTCAGTGGAATTTCAAAGCCAAGTGCTTGAAGGAGCAACATTGACATTTTAACCAACTTTGAAAGGCTTTTACATGGTGATAAGAAAGCAGGTCGACTCTGGGCATGTGACATGTGTGACCAAAGATATTGGGATAGCAGGAGAAATTGATCGTTGGCCCCCCTCAAAAACGTAAGGAGTTAAAAGGTGCTTTCACTGAACAAAATGGGATCAGATGGGGGTAAGGACCAGACTAGTCATGTCATCCGTGAAGCGAACTTGTCTGAGATCCTGCCCGCCCTCCTTGGCGTGAAGCTTTGCTGTCTCTTTAAATGTTAATTTTTCTCCCAAACTCTCTTGCAGTCAGCTCTGGTTGTTGGTGCTGATATTAGTCATAAATGGTATCTCTGCTGGAATGAGTTTAATTTCAACTTTTCCAGAGATTCTCAGCTGTGCACAGTAAGTTACTTCCATGGCTTGAAGAACTGTATCGTGATTAGCAATAAACATCACAAGCTTCCTTGACTTTCTCAATGTTGTAGGATGTTGGATATTTTTTTACAATACTAAATCTTCATGATTTCGTGTCATGCAATATTGTGATATAAATAGTATAAGCAAAAGTACAATAATATAAATGATAATATATAGTAATGTTAATACAATGATAGGTAAAATGGGTTGTGGCTAGAGGCTTGGCTTAGTTTATACCTCGGTATAGGTATACTTCTGAAAAGCCAGAGCACATATATGTATAACTGAAGCACTTTGCCGTACAGTAGAAATTAGCACAGCATTGTAAATCAACTGTACTTCAATAAATTAAAAAAATAAAGGCAAAGCACAGTGGGAAGCCCTCAGCATCATTTCCCTCTCATAGAGGAGGTCCACACAAGGGCACAGAGTGACCAGGTAAATGGATTCTAGTAGCAATTCCAATGTGTGGGTTTTTCCTCCCTCACACCACCAAGCTGGGTGTCCTGCAATTCAACTAATTCTGACACTATTTACCGGGAGATAACACCAGATCCCACAGGTTAAGGGCTCAGTCCCACAGGAGTGCCTCTGCTTCAGATGCCAGTTTCAAATGCAGGTTGTTACCTATGTTTCTGACTGACTGGCTGTAAACCAGAGGTTCCAACGACCCCCTCCGTGGGTTCTCTTCATTTGCTAGAGCAGCTCATAGATCTCAGGAACCCAGTTCACTCACTAGCTACTGGCTTACTGCAAAGGATATTAAAGGATACAGACCAGCAGCCAGATGACAAGATATATAGGGCGATAGGGTCCCAAGCAGCAGAGCCTCTGTCCTTGTGGAGTTTGGGGCCCAGCACAATGGCACATGGAAGCATTCTGGCTTCCCAAGCTGGAAGCTTTCTAAACTCAGTCCTTTTGGGGTTTTATGGAAGCATCACTACATATGCATGGCTGATTAAATCATTGGCCATTGGCGGTTGATTCAACCCCCACCCCCTCTCTTTATGAGGGAGGGATGTGTGGGCCTTGAAGTTCCAGCCCTCTAATCATATGTTGGTTCTCCAGGCAACGTGGGTGCTAGTCCCAAAGTCATCTCGTTGACATAACAAAAGACATTTTTTTTTATGGCTTTCATCACTTAAGAAATTCCACGGGTTTTAGGAGCTGTGTGCCAGAAATGGGGAAGAAGGCCAAATGTATCTTTGTCACTTGGCCATCAGTCTTTTGTTTAATAGGCATAAAGATGAAGCACACAAAGTGAACTTGAGCAGGGAGAACCCTGATGGCTCTGCTGTTGTCAGTTCAACAAGCCTCAAAGCAATGCGGAGCTGCCTCTGTATTTTCTAAAGGTTGCCCATCGTTCTCTCTACCTGTTCATCTCATTTGAAGAATTTCTTAGTTAATTATATACTTTAATAAACATTTAATGCAAGTGGGTCACGATTCTTAATATTGTATCCTATATATGCAGTAGAAGTATTTTTAGAAAACCCTGGAGGAAATATTACTAGAGTAATATCTTCAAGTGAGATTAGCTTTTTATTTTAGAAATGGAGTATTCTTGCTGTTGGGTTTATCCAGATTATCCCTGGTTTATTTTTATACCATACACTATTCTTTTGTTTCACTCAGGTTTCCCTTTTAACCACAGACACACTCGTTTCTCTTTGCAGTGAAAATGGATTTGAAGAAGGATTAAGTACCTTGGGACTTGTGTCAGGTCTCTTTGGTGCACTGTGGTCAGTTGGGTGAGTAGCTATTGAATTTCATTCACACCTGCAAGTTGGAAAATGCTATCCCCATTTTACAGATGAAGAAATTGAGACACCGAGAGGTCAGATGAGTTGCCAGAAGGCACGTAATTCATTTAGGGCAGAGCTACAGTTCTTATCCAGCTGTCTGACTTCAAGATCAATGGTTATACCAGCAGTTTTAATACATAATCAAAATGGTCTCATATACTTTGTCTTATTTAAGTGATATTTTAAAGTTCCTTTAACAGGATCCTGTCTCAGTTTTGAAAATGTATTCATTTATTCATTCATTTGTGTATTTATTTTTAACTCTCTATTATACCAGAGGGATAACTGTATGCTGGCCATGTAGCTATCATCACTAAGTATGTACTGAGTTGTTTTAAATACAAATAGCTAGAAGAGTAGAGAGAATAATATAAAGGTTCTTTTGAATGCATATCATCTTTTAAAAATTTTCATATAAGGCACCAACTTTTCAGAAGCAGTTATAATTTTAGGATTGTTTAAAAATTTTAAACATCATCACTATCAGGTAGAATTATTTTCTTACACCTAATGCTCTGTCCAGGAATTGGCTTTTTTCGTTAGTGTTTATAGTTTCAATATAATGAATTGAAGCAGTCATGCAGCCTATAAGGAGTAACTTTTTTTTCGCACTATAATCCTCTTTCTTCTTTTCATTGTTAGTGCTTTTGTAGGACCAACGCTGGGAGGATTTCTGTATGAGAAAATTGGTTTTGAATGGGCAGCTGCTCTGCAGGGTCTCTGGGCTCTGACAAGTGTGAGTAATTAGTCTTTTACTTTCATTTTCCTTATGTTTATGGAGAAATGTGACTTGGATAATTGACATTAACCAGTACCTTTCATTGTGTTCAAGGGACTAGTGATGGGCTTGTTTTATCTATTGGAGCATTCAAGGAGAAGAAGGAGGTATGGTCAATTCTTGAGTTTTTTTCCTCCCTTTAAAAGTTGGCTTGTGGGAGTGGAAAAAAGGCACCATTTTACATCCATTCTTCCACTCTGGAGATTTCTGGGCACTCTGAGCCTCATCACTTGATAGACACATTTACAGAAATAGTTGGATAGAGATGTAGGTACTGAGTTTTTTTTTTTAAGGTGAGAAATATTGAGGTTGGCCTCTTCTTTCCTTCAACGTAGATCTAAACTTCAAAATAGCCTCGGCACAGAGGAGGAACGGACTGCTCTCTTGCCTGATGAAACGTAGCCTTACCTTAGGGATCCCTACTGATACGGGGCTGGGAGATGGATGCTCCTGGCCTTGAACTTCATCGCTGGAAGGATTTTCCTAATTTTTACACACAAAACTCCATGGACTCCACACCAGCATCCTGAAATTGTTAACATAGTTTTGGATGATCCTGTGTTGGGCTGCACATACTGTTGTCCTGAAGAGCGGGCCTGCTGAACCAGCCGTATTTGAAACCTTAAGTATGCGAAGAGTTGTTGAAAATCAACAAAAGTTTTTGGTTTTGAGTGACCAGATTTGGCCCTGAGGATGTTACTGACTCTAGGTGTCCTGTTTCCTCTGTTTACTTTTTATTCTGAGGGCACTGATTCTGTGACTGTACCCTTTTTATTAACAGGGAAAGAAATGAATTGATTTGATATGCTTAAAAATAATATAAAGATAACTCAAAATATACATCATAATTACTGTGAAATCAGTTTTTAAAATATTTGCTTTCTCTGTGTCCTAAGATTTTTTTGTTTTTGTTCAAAAGGCAAAATTCCAGCCTACCATGGAAAAACTCTATTGCATACCCTGGCCATCAGCTCTTCTAAAACTATTGTTTGTGTGAAAGATACAAGAATAATATTACTTAACACTTCCAATTTTGTAACATGCTGTGAATTAGGATCTGGATTTATAAATAATGCTTTGTATAATATTATTCATTTCCCTTAATGTCTCTGTTTTAGTTCTATCATTTAAAAAAAAAAAAGTACTCCCAATAGTTGTATCCCATTCCCAGAGCAAGTGAGCCCCCAGGAATGCTTGTTCTATGTTAGGGAAGGGGTTCCTCTGACTTCAGGTAAAATCCATGCTGTCGTTTGAAGTGAGTGAATCTCTGCTGTGCAACTCTCATACCTCCTGGTCCATTTTCATGCTGTAGTAGCCCCATTTACCCACCCACCCCTTTTTAGTAAAAGAAATGTTTTTTATCTGTTTATTAATTCAAAAAAATTTATTGAATGCCTTCTCTGAATTGACATTGCACTTGATCTTACAGATTTAGCTGTGATCAAGATAAACAGAGTCTAGTCTTTATGGAACTAATATTCCAGTGGAAGGGACAAGCAAGAAATAAATACCAGAATCTCTAGTTATCTTGCAGAGATGCTATGATGAAAAACAAAAACCTGGTGATATGAAAGAGTAATTGGCTGGAGCTGATTAGGTGTGAGGATCCTCATTTAGGTAAGGCCTTGAACTGAGCTCTGAAGGATGAGAATGAGGCAGCCATTCTGAGGGGAGAGCCCTCCCTAGCATGTGCAAAACGGCTTGACATGGTCAAAGAGAAGGCCGTGGCCCACATGGCTGGAGTCTAGTAAACAGAGGAATTTGGGCGGGGGAGAGGAGCCGGCTTTTGAATGGAGGATTCTAGAATTTGATTCATATTTCAGGAAGGTCATTGTGTTTGCAGGGCCAAAGTGAGTGGGGATGCGGATTACCAGGGGTGGAGGGAAATCTTTGGAAGCTTTGAGAGAGACATTAATGGTTTGGATCAGGAAGGTGGTGCTGAAGTAGAGAAAAGGATGTGTTTGGAAGTAGAACCAACAGGGTTTGCTGATAATGGACAGAGAAGGGGAGAGAAATTCAGGAAGACTCCTAGGATTTGGCTTGAGGGCATGGGTGGTCAACTGGTGCCTCTTAGTGAAATGGGGAAGAATGGGAGAGAAACAGATCTGGAAGAGGCACATTAAACCATGCCCTTTCACACCACCATAAGGAAAAAATAAATAAAATTTAAAGGATCACAATACCCAGGTTGGAGAAGATGGACAGCAACTGGACCACGGACTGTTTCGGAAGACTGTTTGGCATTAATTCCCCAAACTGAATATTCACAGTTCCCATGAACTCTTCACTCTCCTCCTCCCCGCAAGTCCCTTCGCCCTGAGAACTCCAGAGGCTGGTCCCTTGCCTGCCAAGCACAAGTGGCCTGTCACCCGCTTACCGGAGCGGCACCAGGACGAGTGTGACCCCAGCCCCCTGCACTCGTGTGCACTGCGGAAAGGGCCAGGCCTCGATCTCCCGGGTTAAATCGTCCTGGCCCCTCTCCAGGGCTTTCCTTCCTTGGGCGCAGGATGCAGGCTAATGCGGGGCCGCCCCTCGTCCGCCCAGTGGCCGAGGATGCCGCCGAGTGCCTGTAGTTCCCATTTGTACCACGTGGGGCCGCTATTAAAGCACCGCAGGGATCCCGCAGCTCAAAGCCGGGCCGCGGCGCCCGAGCTCGCACCGTTCCCACCCGGCGTCCCGGCGTCACTCAGGGCTGTCAGCCTATTACCGTTACCAGCGCTGTTGACTGTTGAGACTAGTTCAAGGTCAACGCAAAGATTCCAGGCTTACTGGCTAGAGAACTTTTTGTTCCCCCTCCCAACATGCCGCTGTCAGTACCTACTGTAGATACCAGTGTATTTAAAGCCACTTTGTACAAAAACAACTTTGCCCCTTCCTCATTTTATGATTTTGAAGTATTAAGATAAATGACAAAAAAAAGTTAAAAATATGAGAAACAATAGCAGAACTTTGAACCTTTTGAAACCAAAAGGTAGGTCAAAATTATCAAAGGAAACCTGTGTATGTGTTTATATTTATATATATTTATATTCATCTAAATGTGCCCAATTTAAAAGCACTTTTAAAAAAATGAGACTGAATGTAGAATATAATAAATTAAAAAGTATCTTTTATGTTAAGGTCACGTTGCAACCTATACATATATGACATACAGACTAATCCCAAGGAAAAATAAAAAGGACAAATTTTTTTAAATCACAAATCGTTTTTTCAATTAAAACTTTTAAAAAATGTTTGAGGTAATTGTTGATTCACATGCAGTTGTAAGAAATAATACCCAGAGATCATCTGTCCTCTTTACCCAGGTTCCCCCAATGGTAACATCTTGCAACACTTAACAGTACAATATTATAACTAGGATATATTGGTAGAGTCGAGATAAAGAAAGATTCCCAGTCTTCAGTTGCCCATGCCCATACTTTTCTCTCACCCTCACTCCCTCCTTACTCTCTGGCCATCACTAATCTGTTCTCCATTTCTATAATTTTGTCATTTCAAGAATCCTGCGTGAATGGAATCTATTGTATGTTATTTTGGGGGATTGCCTTTTTCATTCAGCAGAATGCTCTTGAAATCCACCCACATTGTTGCATGTGTCCATAGTTCATTTCTTACTGAGTAGTATTCCACGGCTTGGTTATTCATCCATTGAAGTGCATCTGGATTGTTTTCAGTTTGTGGGTAAAACAAATTAAGATGCTATGAACATTCATGTACAGGTTTTTGTGTGAAGATGTCTTCATTTCTCTGGGATAAATGCCCAGGAATACAACTGCTGAGTTGTGTCGTAATTGCATGATTAGTTTTTTTCCCCAAATAACCCATATATTTTACAAGGGAAATTTGATTTGGACAATAAATATTAAATATCATACATCAATGCAATATTCTATTGTTTATTAAGTTATCAAGATTTAAATATGTTAAACATACCTTCTCATATCTAGCTGGCAAAAGAGGTGGGTAATAAATACTGACATAGCCAACTAATTTTCATTAAGTACAATTAATAAGTGAGAAGTAAAACCGATATCTTTTATTTATATACGATCATAGCAAAAGGGAATGATCCAAAGACTATGATAGTTAGCTTTCCTTTGGTCTCACTGTCATATGTCCTCAACTTGTGAAATAAACACGCAGGAGAGTAAGAAACAACATACTTAAGACAGAAAAAATAAAATGTTATCCAAAGTACTAACAAATGAAATAAAAGCCTACTTATTCAGTTTTTCATTAGGAACAACTAGCAGCTCTTAAAATATTTGCACTAGTTTCTTTCAGAAAATCCGCAGCTCCACTTCGAATCCCAGTTTGTTTATAGGTGACAATCTGAGAAAGCTTGATGTTCAGTAATAACTTCTGGTTTATAGTTTAGTGCAATTGCATCAACAGTACTAAAATAAGCCAAATGCATTTCTGGTTGATCATGGTCAACAGTAGCACAAGTACAAAAAGCAGTATATTATTATCATTTTTTAAGTTTTTGTCATTTAAGATAAATTTGAATACCAAATCAGTTAAGTCATGTTATTATATGTTTCAGAAATGACAGCCATGAGGGACTTTCCTGGCTGTCCAGTGGTTAAGACTCTGCGCTTCCACTGCAGGGGCACCAGTTCGATCCCTGGTCGGGGAACTAAGATCCCACATGCTGACCATTGAGGCTAAAAAAAAAAAAAAAAAAATGACAGCCATGAAATCAGTTGTTGGATGAATATGAATAGGGTTTTTTCTTTTGAGAATTAAAACCAGTGTAGGTATATATTTCATTTGAACATATTGACCTGAAACAAATAGACAGCCAGATATTTCTTCAACAAAGATGGGTTTATTTAGAATCAATAGAGAATTGCAATTCAGGGTTTGTACAAGTGCCCACACAGCAAGGGAAGGAGAACACTTTTATAGATGGAAAAAGGAAGTTGGGAGGGCTCTGGTAAAAAAACAGCCCATGGGGCTTCCCTGGTGGCGCAGTGGTTGGGAGTCCGCCTGCCGATGCAGGGGACGCGGGTTTGTGCCCCGGTCCGGGGGGATCCCACGTGCCGCGGAGCGGCTGGGCCGGTGAGCCATGGCCGCTGAGCCTGCGCGTCCGGAGCCTGTGCTCCGCAAAGGGAGAGGGCACAACAGTGAGAGGCCCACGTAAAAAACAAAAAACAAAAAACAAAACAAAAAAACAGCCCATGGTGTTTCGTTGGTTGAGTTCGTGCCAGGAAAGAAGATGAATTTTTCTTTTCCCTGTTGGGCTCTGCTATCCTCGCAGGGTGTGAGAGCTTCCTCTCTGGTCTCCCAACTTTATTGAGATTTCTGTTTATTAATTTTTTGCAAACATCACACTAATACTTTTCACTTTCAGAACTTAAGTGAAATGAATGGCTATATTCATTTCCTCTGTTTTTTTCTCTTGCTGTTACTGGTTTGCTTTTGCCTCTTTTATTTACTTATCTGATAAAGATCAGAGTTACCTGGTTGTCGATGTGTCCATTCCTAAGAGCTGGGTCCAACCTCTAGATCTGAAACACGAATAGTGTGAGGAGAGGGATGTGCATTAAGTGGCACTGCCGTCTGGTAGTAAGGAAGCTGCAGGATTTAATTTCATGCGTGTCACTGAAAACTCTCTGAAAGAGCAAATATTCTTGAGGTGAAACAGCATTATTAATTGGAAAGAAAAACTGCATAAGAAAGGAAGATCTGCCCACACTTTTCCATTCCTGTACCTGGTGAATGTGTCTTAATGCAGCTCTCAGGACTTTGGTTAGTTGATTCAGAAGAGCAAGAAATCCCAAACAGGGCTTCCCTGGTGGCGCAGTGGTTGAGAGACCGCCTGCCAATGCAGGGGACACAGGTTCGTGCCCTGGTCCGGGAAGATCCCACATGCCGCGGAGCGGCTGGGCCCGTGAGCCATGGCCGCTGAGCCTGTGCGTCCGGAGCCTGTGCTCCTCAACGGGAGAGGCCACAGCAGTGAGAGGCCCGCGTACCGCAAAAAAAAAAAAAAAAAAAAAAAAAAAAAAAGTCCCAAACAGATGCTGCACATTAATTGATCTTCCATATGAACAAATTCCATTTAGCAAAGCATAAGGTTTGGATTCTGGGTGGTCAAAGCAGACAAACGCAGACTTTGGCTTTTCTTCTCTGTCTTCGAATATAGTCACTTTGGTTAATGGCCCAGCTTATAAGAACCTGAAGAAGTAGCTCATATAGAAATTCCCAAGCTGGTTTCCACAGTGGCTGTATCATTTCATAATCTTCCCAACAGCAACGCAGAAGTAACCCAGTTTCTTGGTAAATTTTGTGTGTGTGTGTGTGTGTGTGTGTGTGTGTGCGGTGTGTGTGTGTGTGTGAGGTTTAAAAAAATAGAATGATGTGTGAAATAGGGAGAGCTGTTGATCAGAGGGCGAACCTGTGGGACTGCTGGAGGAAAAGCCATCCAGATGAGCTCGTAGAAATGGACTTTAAGTTGATAATCCCTGGAGAAGCCATTCAGGTCAGATTGACATAGTAGACAGGAAACATGAAGGACTTTGCGGAAAGCGACAGAACAATGAGAAAATAGAGAATGTGAACGAATTGACATTCTTTTAGTGAGTTAGTGGCCAAGAACAGGTGAGCATCTGACCAGAGAGATTTAAAGACGTGGGTCAGCACTGCACTGGGCATTGCCCTCACAATAGGGCCTCCACCTTGCGGGCGTGAGATAATAACACCAGCCAAAACTATCCAGCACATTTTAGCACCATTTTGCAGGTGAGGGAAATTGCAGCCCTGAGAGGACATATAACTTGCTCATGGCCACACAGATAGGAAGTGTTTCAAACCCAGGCATTCTGGCTACAGGGTCCATAGCCCTAACCATCACCCAATATCATCTTAGTTCAGGCTGCTACAATCGAATACCATCAACTGGGTGGCTTAAAAACCACAGAAGTTTCTTTCTCACAGTTCTGGAGGTTGAGAAGTCCAAGAACAAGGTGTTCGTAGATTCAGATCTGGTAGGACCCAGTTCCTGGTTCATAGATGGTGCCTGTGTCCTCACATGGTGGAAGGGGCAGGTGGCTCTCTGGGGTCTTCTCTCTACGGGCAGGAATCGCATTCAGGAGGGCTTCACCCTGAGGATCTAATCACCTCTCAAGGGCTTCACCTGCTAACACCATCACACGGGGGATGTGATTTCATTATATGAATTTGTTGGGGGGGTGGACGCAAACGGTCAGTTTATGACACCAACTAACAGGCATTTCAGAAGTTCCTGTTGGTGAAGTCAATGAACTTTGGCAGAGTTGGATCCGAACAAAATAAAGGATTTGCAAGTGAAATCATCAGGAAGAGAGCTTGTTCCTATTTTTCTTTTGAGGAAGTGGGGACCTTCAGACAATGGGGGAGCACACTGCCAGTTCAAAGGGGCTTCTGCAGCCCGGCAAACCACGATCCTAAACTTCTAACAGCAGAAAGTAGAAGGGTAGTTTGAACCACATGAAATCACTGTTGCCGCAGGTCCAAAACAGGTGGCGATTAGCAACTTCCTGTGGCACAAACCTTTCCATCCGTTTTGGGAGCAGCAGGCTGTGATGAATCATTACTCTCAGATTCTCTCTTGGTTTGAGTTGCATCAACTGTCTGAAGAGCTGAACACCAATCCAAGTCCAGAGCTGGAGGAGCACCTCACCTGGGCTGGGATGTGGCCCCAAAAGATGGTTAAAGCTCAGGCTGGTTCTGCTCAAGCAGCCATTTCCTTTCTCAAACGCTAACTCAGACAGGCTTGCTAAAGACCAATGCAAGTCTCCGATGCAGACAGGGACAGAAATATTGTTCTTTACCACCAAGTACTTTTGTGGGGGGAGAGGGGTACAGTATCATCCTGTAGTTGGTATACAGTATCAAGAGAAAATAGTTTTAAAAGTAGGGCCTGGGGCTTCCCTGGTGGCGCAGTGGTTGAGAGTCCGCCTGCTGATTCAGGGGACACGGGTTCGTGCCCCGGTCCGGGAAGATCCCACATGCTGTGGAGCAGCTGGGCCCGTGAACCATGGCCGCTGGGCCTGCACGTCCGGAGCCTGTGCTCCGCAACAGGAGAGGCCAGAACAGTGAGAGGCCCGCGTACCGCAAAAAAAAAAAAAAAAAATGTAGGGCCTGGATTTTCTCTTTTGCTTACTTATTTTTTGATGCCATCTTTACTGCTTATGAGGAAACGCCATCAGTGACTGTACATGCTATTTCCAACTCTTTGTTAATGTCATTTCACACCTGGGAGAGGGGCCAGACCAGGAAGTGCTGAGGCCTGAATCAGAGCCGGGAGCCACCCCTTGTCTTGCTGGGGCCTTGGTGCTCTTACGATGCCTTCGCCATGCCAAGGATGTACGTCTGCCAGGCCCAGCTGGGCGTGGTCCAGGAGTAAGTGCCCAGGGGCTGTGTTCCCCATCCCATCCTCAGCACAGTGCCGCAGATAGACCAGATTTGTCCAGCTGAACAATAGTAGCTCTGTGGACCTAACGATGAATTATGGAGTCAGGATCATTACATGACTAAATTGTCTCCCCTTTTTGTTAATTATTGTCATCCCATCATAATCTTGCAGAGGACTTTCATATGTCTTTGACTCTCAGAATAACTTTGTGAAGGTGATGGGGCAGGTATGATTACCTGAACTTTTAGGTGAGAAATAGGGTTTCAGAGAAGTGGAGTGCAAAGCAGAAACTACACTTCTACTCTTCTTACTTATTACAGCTAGAAAACGAAGTCCAGTTGAATACTATTTTAAGAGATGATCAGATTCCCAGTTAGAAACAAATATTTGAACTATGTCTATTTTTTTTATAGTGGCCCTTTGACCATATAATTTTGAATTGATTGGAATTTTCACCCTTGTAATCAAGTCCATTAATCACAAATTGGTAAATTAGTAAATAGGTCCTATTAGCAGTGACTAATACTTAATCAATGTACCCTGTGGCCAGGTAACATTATTTTATAACAGAGTTAAAGAAGTTAATTAAGCCTTACTTAATCAACCACCTTTATGAGCATAAAAATGTAAACTCTTAAAGTTCTATGTCCTGAATTTAGTCTTTTACCTCTGAAGATTTAAAACAATATCAACTGCTTCTATGACAAATGTATGTAAAAAAATTCACTTTTTTCCTTATGTCTTATGGATTTTTCCATATTTAAATTATTGTTTCATTTACTAGCTTCTGACTCTGCCATGCCATTGTCTTTGTTACTCAGATTCTCAGTTTTTATGACAATTTCGAAACGCTGCAGAGAAAAAAAAGAGCTTAATCACCTTGCCTTGGCATCAGAAACCATTTCCCCTTTCGCCCTCCAGCCAAAAAACCTGAATAAACATGACACTATTTCTCTTGTTTATAGCCACAAAGAGAGAAAAACGTCCAGGAAATTTGGGGACACTGAGATACGAGAGACATATATGATTGTTTCTGTTCTTACCCTGCAAAAGTAAAGATGTTAGCTTATCTTCACCAGCTTACTTAACTATTTACGAGCAAAAGAGATAATGAAGTATTACTAATTGGTGAGAGTAAATCACAAAGAAGTAGATCATGATCCAAATTATATTGATACTTGTAGAAATGAAAGAGCTTACAGTTCTCAATTGCATCAAGTACTCACTCAGTATTTAGATTTATCTGTGGTCTTCCTAAGGTGGTCATTTTGAATGGGGTTCCTTAAAAGATACAAGTGAGGGACTTCCTTGGTGGCGCAGTGGTTAAGAATCCTCCTGCCAGTGCAGGGAACGCAGGTTTGACCCCTGGTCCGGGAAGATCCCACATGCCGCGGAGCAACTAAGCCCGTGCACCACAACTACCGAGCCTGTGCCCGAGAGCCCGCGAACCACAACAAAAGAAGTCACCGCAATGAGAAGCCTGCACACCGCAACGAAGAGTAGCTCCCCTTCTCCACAACTAGAGAAAGCCAGTGTGCAGCAACGAAGACCCAATGCAGCAAAAAATAAATTAAAAAAAAAAGATGCAAGTGAGTGTCCAGACACTTGGATGCAGACATTAAAGCAGAGTACAGACTCGCGCATGATGTCTTGGGTATCGGGGAAGATTCTGGAATCAGGAGTGAAAAGTCCTACGCCCTGCTCTAAGTCACTCTGCCTCTCTATGCCTCAGGTTCCTGTCCTGTAAAGTGTGGGTATTTGCGTTACATGCTCTGTAGACTCTAAAGGCACTCATAATCTACTATATAAAACTAGATTATAAGAATCTCTTTCCCTTCACACTATCCACTAAAAGCCTTGACCATTTTTCTAAAAATTATTTTCAGTTTTCTATTCTATAGAGGTAAGAAGTTATTTCTTTACTAAGAATTTCTATTCAAAGCAGAAAGTTTGAGCAGACCTCGTTTATAGCCCTTAGATCTCACCTATATCAAGACTTTTATCTCAGTATGAGAGAAAATATAAAAGAATTTTATTCCTTTCTTTCTACTCTTCTATGCCGTCTAAAAGCATTTGAATGAAGAGACTCAGATTAAAAAACAAAATCAAAAACAGAAAAACCCCACTAAACTCTTGTGTGATAGGATTGGGACTGGGGAAGGGAGAATATGGATGTCCTAGGAGGTTATCAGAGGTCACATAACATATGCGTTTTTTTTTTAAGTTCATTTATGTGGTTATTTGCCTCTAACAAAAATGAAAATTACATTTTATCTGGGTTATAATAGAGATGATCTTTATAATCACCAACCAGAATGAGATGCTTCCCTTCCCTTCCATCTATCTCCAAAGAAAGGAAGGAAGGGGGGAAGGAGGGAAGAAAGGAAAGAAGGAAGGAGAGAGGGATGGGGCGGAAAGGAGTGGGAGAGGAAGGAGGCTTAGTCCCCGGAGGGCTAGGGCCCCCTTAGCAGAAGTACTTGATTTCTCCTCTGGCCAAACACCAGGGACCAGCACCTGGAGGATCAGTTCTTTGGGTACTAAGGATGCAGCAGTGAGCAAACCGGACACAAAATCTTGTTTTTATGGAGTGCAAGTTCAGAGTCTTTACTAGGTAAGTCAGAGTGTTGACTTGGGTGAATTTTCTTCCCAATATTGCCCTGTATTGCATTTTCCTAGTAGCAAATATTTTTAAATTTTTCTTCTCTTCTAAAAATAAACATGATGTAGATCTGTCAACAGAACAGAAAAAATTATTATCTAGTTTTTGTAATTTAATAAATGAGATTTATTGTATTACGGTTTTTCACATGAGAGTTAATTTAGTTACTATTTTCTTTCTATTAATAAAAGGGTACAATTGTACTACATTTGAATTTTGTCTTTTTGAAATTTGACATTAAATCTTATCAATAGTACATGTACAATCCTTGTAATACTTTTTTTTTTTTTTGCGGTACGCGGGCCTCCCACTGTTGTGGCCTCTCCCGTTGCGGAGCACAGGCTCCGGATGCGCAGACTCAGCGGCCATGGCTCACGGGCCCAGCCGCTCCGCGGCATGTGGGATCTTCCCAGACCGGGGCACGAACCCGTGTCCCCTGCATCGGCAGGCGGATTCTCAACCACTGCGCCACCAGGGAAGCCCCTTGTAATACTTTTTGATTGTATTCAGGGAACTGAAATTTTTTTCCTCCAAAATGATCAGGCATAATATTCATGAGATTGTAAAATAAGAGCTGGCAGTCATGTTACCTAAATGTTCCTTCCTTTATAAATACTACATGAATGTTACTTTCACTTGCAGAACTCACTAGACCTTGACCATGATCATTTCCTCTTTTCAAACCTCCGTGGCAGTTTTTGCGCTAATTATTCTGCATGTCAGTGCTTTGGCTACTTTCAAAGCTGCAGTATATGAACATGCTGTCATATTGCCAAATGACACAGAAACACCCGTTTCTCAGGATTATGCCTTGCTCCTCATGAACAGGAATATAGATATTCTGGAGAGAGCAATTAAGCAGGCTGCTGAACAGGTATTCTTTTATTTCTGCTAATCATAATTTATGAGGGGCATGAGAGCTGGTGAAGATTGGAGTGTTGAATTGTCTACATACATAGGGAAATAATTTTGATTTAACTTGTTTTGAACAGGGTGCTCAGATCATTGTGACTCCGGAAGATGCAATTTACGGATGGAAATTTACCAGGGAAGCCATTTTCCCTTATCTGGAGGATATTCCAGATCCTCTGGTGAATTGGATTCCATGTCAAGACCCACACAGGTATTTGAGTTATCCTAGGTGTTTGTACAAAAGTGCTGTGGTTCTCTAAAATGTACACGTTCACTTCAGCAAAATGATAAATTCTGAATGATCACGTATGTGGTGTATGTTATTGTTTTATATTTATATATATATCTTGGCATTCATTAGATTTTTAAAAATTGTACCTAGATGCCATTTAACAATTATTTATAATCTAGTATCTTTATTAAATTTGGAGAAATATAAAAATATTTATTACTGGGATTAGAAACTAAGGGGAACACGATCTCATGAATATTAATTTCTCATGAAAATTAATTTCTGAAGTGGACACACGGGGTTGTGTTTGGAAAATATTCCAAGGTCTCTATTGAAGGTACTATACTTCAATTCATAGTCTCTCTGCTCTAGAATCTGTTTCCCAGGCAGAAAGACCTCACTATCTACTTTCTAGTGAGACTTTATGTTTTGAAACTTTGCATTTTCCTAGGCTCATAAAGCTAACTTTCCTGGGAAAAAGTAACCTAGAAACTTTCTAATGTAAAATATTTAATATATGTGTGTATATTTAATATATAACTCCTACTATCTACTAAGGCTTGAATTATTGAGGCATGGATTGCACAATTCCATACTGGCAGTAAAAAGTCCCTCACTCTTTCACACTCGTTCTTGCACTTTCTTTCACCCTCTTGCACTTTCTCTCACTCTTGTACCTCAAATTAAGTTTGTTAAACATCCCTTTGCCATGTTCCTGCTGGAGGATTATGGATACCACGCTTTTTGAGGCACTCATGGTTAGTGTAAATTTTATATAAGGGTTATCAGAAAACAGCTTTTCTCAGCTCTAAAGAGACTAACTGCACAACGAGGAGAATATCAGGTTACATGACAGTCAACCGCTCCACTTGCCGATCATTCCTGTTCTGAGCTGATGCTTCCTATGATGTTTGTAAGAAACACTTTTGTGGAAGAAGAGGGGCAATAGCTGGACAGTCTTTTTTTTTATAAATTTATTTATTTATTTTTGGGTGTGTTGGGTCTTCATTTCTGTGCGAGGGCTTTCTCTAGTTGTGGAGAGCGGGGACCACTCTTCATCGCGGTGTGCGGGCCTCTCACTGTCTCGGCCTCTCTTGTTGTGGAGCACGGGCTCCAGATGCGCAGGCTCAGTAGTTGTGGCTCAGAGGCCTAGTTGCTCCGCAGCAGGTGGGATCTTCCCAGACCAGGGCTCAAACCCGTGTCCTCTGCATTGGCAGGCAGATTCTCAACCACTGTGCCACCAGGGAAGTCCTGGACAATCTTTCTGCCTAGAAGTTTTGAGAAAGGGGACAACCCATTTGTTTTCATCTCACAGTAGGATTGTAAGATGGACTTCCTGTTAAAAACAACATATGTTGCAAATTTATGGACTAGTCAAATATCACAGTAGCTTTGGAAACTGGTGAAGGTTGGGAGAGAGGTCTATTCCATATGGTTAGTAAATACCTCTTTCATAGCACTACGCAAGAAAAAAGAAATTTTGTCAGAAAATGGGCTTGCGTTGTCACCCAATACAGTTACATTTAATTCATTTAACTATTACTTATTGAGCATCTACTGTGTGCCAGATACTATTTTAAGAATAGGAGATATAGCACTTATTAAAACAAAGTCCCTCCCTGTGGCTTATGAATATTCTAGTGGGAGAAGATAGATGTAAACAAACACATTTACTATATAGAATGTCATTTGGAGATAAGAATAGGGATGCTGACTGAAAAAAAAAAGCACAACCTAATAGTTGACAATTATGTTTTCTTTGGGGCTTTACCAAGGACTTTAGCCTGGGATACAGCCCCTCAGATACCTCTTCGGACAGTTCCAAGGAGGTAAGGTAGGAGCCAAGATATATAGGAGTTTTTGCAACCCCCCAAAGGAAAAAACAAACAAGGTAGCCCAACATCAAAAGATTACTGCTAATGAGACGTCCCCGGTGGTCCAGTGGTTAGGACTCCGTGCTTCCACTGAAGGGGCGGCAGGTTCAATCCCTGGTCGGGGAACCAAGATCCCATAGGCCACTCGGCACGACCAGAAAACAAAAGAAAACAAACAAACAAACAAAGAGGGACTCCCAAGTGTTTGGCCTGAGCAGTTGGAGGCGTGGAATTGCCATTTACAGACATAGGGAGTGTTACTGAACCAAACTTGGGTCCACTTGCCCAGGCACAGCAAAGCCTATCTACTGACACCGGGCTGTGGTGAAGGAAAGTGCAGGGCCAAGCAAGGCATACAGGCAGCTCATGCTCAAAAGACCGAAAGTGCCCGATGGATTTTAGGGAAGGGTTTTTAAAGGCAAGGTGAGGGAGATAGTGGCAGGGTGTGTGATCAGCTCTTGCACAGTTCTCTGATTGGTCGATGGTGAGGTAACAGGGTGATGTCACAGGGGTTAACATCATCTATCCTCAGGCTCCAGCCAGTCTGGGGGTTATGTGCTCGTGGTCATCATGCAATTAGCTTCTTCCATCTGGTGGGGATTTTAGTATCTGCAAAACAATTGAGGAATGTGTGTCAGACTCTGTTGTTTATGTTCTTTGGGGAGGAACTAAAGATTCTGTGACTCTGCTGTATAGCTAATCTATTATTTAAATTGTTACCAGTTCTCCCCGCCCAACTGCTATTTTTTTGTTACTATGTGTTTACATCCTTCCAATCATTAATTCTTGAGCCAGTTTTTTGTGATTCAGGGGAGGCCTGGGAGACTAAAGCTTTTCCACAAAAAAAGAGGCAGGTAGAGGGCATGGAGGTTGGGGGGAGTCTGTCCTGGGAAGGTCCCATAGGGTCCTCTCGGTTACAGGAGCACTGAAGGAATAGAAAGTCTGGGATGGAACTCAGGAAATCAGTTTTGTGCATCTGAAGTTTGAGCTGTGATTTAATAGATATCCAACTGGAGATGTAACCCTGGCAGTTGCATATTCGAGTCTGGCATGAAAGAGTCTGGCAAGGTCAGTGTTGGAGGGAGAAAGTCAGGGAGAAAAAATTTTTAAATCAGGTTTACTAACCTGGATAAGAGTGACTATCAATCCATCCCTTTTCATGCATTCATTCACGCATTAACCCATGTAACCAGCAAATGTATAAAGAGCTGCAGTAAGGAAGCAGGAGGTGCAGTCATGATAAAGAAGCGTCTGAGGTTTGAATTCAGATTGCCTGTTAAATGCAAGCTCCAAAACACATAATTGTGCTGTAAAAATCAAAGGTGAACCTTACTAGATTCTCATTGGTGAGGTCGGGGATGTGCTTTAGCAGTGGCAGCTCAAATGAGGAATCATCTATAAATATCTCCTAAGTAAATCTAGGTCCACAGTAATCTTCTCACATACAGGTCTTTTTTTTTAATATCAATTTATCTATTTAAATTTATTTATTTTTGGTTCTGTTGGGTCTTTGTTGCTGCACGTGGGCTTTCTCTGGTTGCGGCGAGCGGGGGCTATTCTTCGTTGCTGTGCGCGGGCTTCTCACTGCGGTGGCTTCTCTTGCTGCGGAGCACGGGCTCTAGGTGCACAGGCTTCAGTAGTTGTGGCACCCGGGCTCAGTAGTTGTGGCACACGGGCTTAGTTGCTCAGCGGCATGTGGGATCTTCCCGGACCAGGGCTCGAACCCATGCCCTTACATTGACAGGCGGATTCCTAACCACTGTGCCACCAGGGAAGCCCAATACAGGCCTTTTTTTCAAATCACATTGCTCTTAAAAATGAAACTAATGTAATAATGTAGTTTATAGGATGGATAAGTTTATCATCATTCTATTCAGACACTCACGTTTATAAATTTCCTCTTGTTTGCCTTCTATAAATAAACTCCATGTTCAAACCTATTAAGCTTTAGGAAATAAAACACAATATCTATCATCTATGCAAGAATAATAAAGTTGCATTTTTAAATATTGATAATCATATTTAGTTTTAAAAAGATACCCTAACATGGCCCTCACTCTGTTCCTTTCACATGTAGTGTGACTATTCTCAAGTAAGGTTAATAACTTATCAATAAGTACATTGCCACCTCCACATTGGTCAGTAATGTCAAAGAGCAAAGAATCTTGGTCCTCAGTGGAAGCAGAAATGTCTCAAAGAGTTACCTATTCACAGATGAAACCACAAAAATAAAAAAACACTCTACATATTCTTTATTCAGGGTAAAAATAGAGACCTTTCAAGCACATTTTAATTTTTATTTTTATTTAGAGATTACTTTGTTAGTTTTTGTAATCAAACCCATGTAGATGAGACCTTACATATTGAATACAGTGTGTTACCCCTGTACAAATGGAAAAAATTATGTGTTAACGTTTCTAGACCAATATAGCTGTTAATTTCTGTACAGTGCCAACCCAACACAGTACAACTGGGATACTTTTTCCAAAGTTGACAGCACAGCTAAAGTTTCCAAAAATTCCAATTTTATGTATATACATATATATGTGTATATATATATATATATATATATATATATATTTATTTATATTCAAAGACCAAGAGCAGTATTTTATACGTCACTAGCAGCAACAGCATTTCCAGGTTCTGCAGGCATCTGAACAAAATTATAGAGACATATAGCGCACTCCATTCAAGAAAAAAAGGTAAAAAAACAAAACCTCAGAAAACAGCAAAGTTCTGTTACTGTTGTGGTACCTGGCACCATTTTCTTTATTAGCTTCTCAATCATCATCTGGAAAGAAGACATTCTAGAATAACATCATTATAAATAGATCTGATAAAGCATGGTCACTACTATGTATCATAAAGCACGTACAAGATGTTTTACATTCACAGAGGTATGATACAGTACTGTCCTACATCTGTAATGCTATAGGATATAATTAAAAAGATATTATTTGAGACTTGATTCTACTTTTCCAGCAGAGGGCCCAAAGGATGGTTACGACACAGCTCTGGTACAGAAATGTACCTTCTTAGATAGGATTTCCCTTCTTTAGTGTCACAGTTCTAGGCACTCACTGTCAAGCACATTTTTATGTCCTTAAACATAAACTTTTTAAAAGTATTTCTATAGTAGGAAAGTTAGTTTCATCATATAAAGTTATTCAATTCATTGTAAAGACACAGTAGTCAAATTTTCTATAAGACCTGCAAACATTTCTGTTCGTACTCCTTTCATCTCCAAAGATAAGAATTATAGACCGCTTTGCATAACATAAGGCCACAGAGTTACAGCTAAAAAGAAAGTCACAAAGGTAAGAATAATGTCCCTTCTGTTGTAGTCTGCTATTTATTTGTCAGTTATCTTGGTATCTTCAGAGTATGGGCTTCCAAAGTTCAGGGCACTCAGAGCTGGCCTTGGTCTAATGGCTCACAGCACTACCATTTCTAGGGGAGTTCCAGTGGTGTTCCATTCCTGCACTACCCAGGTAATACGTCTGCATTTCGGATTACCACAACTAACACACTGAGACCACTACCTCTGCCCTCACACCAGAAGGAAAGCTCATTTGGCTATTCCCTAACTACCAAGAAACAAATTCCCAAATACATCTTAAACTTCAAGACTTTAGGAGCTGGATTATTTTTGGAAATAATAAAAGAATAAACTTCCTTTATAAAAAGAAAAGAAACTTACCGCTAAGAGGGAGAAAACAATTTTTAACACCGTGATGAGTTCACCTGTGGAGTGAGTTACAGAAGAGATCTAATGCTTGTGCTATAAGAAACTACAGTGTTTAGACTCAGTGCAGATGAGGAGGAACCAGAAAAGGAGATGGAGAAAAGCACCCAGTGAGTAGGAGAATGAGAGCGTGGGGTCCAATGAGCAAGGTGAAGTGTTTCCGGGAGGAGGGTGTAAGTAACTGTGTCAACTGCTGCAGGTAAGTAGCACAAGATCACAAGATGTCACATGAAGATGACATCATGTGGATGTCATCCTCAGTATTAGTGAGAGTTGTCGGGTGGGATGATAGCGATGGAAGCTGATCTGAGCGCTTCTAAAGAGAACAGGAGAAGATGGGCTGAGGATTGCAAAATGTCCAGCTCTTCCAGGGAGTTTTGTTGTAAGATGGACCTAAGGTATGGAGCATAAAGTAGAGGGGCATGGGGGTCAAGAGAGGTTTTTTATTTTATTTTGATTAAAGAAGAGAGGTACTAGAGCATATTTGCATGCTGATGGAATGAACTAGTAGAGAGATGACAACCGTTGGTGCAGGAGAGTGAATAATAAATTGCTGGAGCAATAGATACAATGTGGAAAAAAATTCATCAAGTTTAGGCACAATTTGTGACTTCTACATATAATCTCTATCATATCACATAATTATCATTTCTTTTTTGTATGAGAACAATTAAGATCCAGTTTCACAGCAACTTTGAAGTTTATCATGCAGGATTGTTGACTATAAGTGCTATGTTATACATTCAGTCTCCAGGACTTATTTATCTATTCGTTGCAAGTTTGTACCCTTAAACGTCATCTCCCCAGTTCCCCACAATCCAGCCCATAGTAACCACCATTCTATCTTCTGTTTCTCCAAGTTTGACTTTTAAAAATTCCACATATAAGTTATATCAGACAGTATTTGTCTTTCTCTCTCTGACTTACCGAAATGTCTTAATTCAAACTGGATTTAGATTTGGTCATACACCAGTACAAGCAAGACTCAGCTGCCTGGCCAAGGACAACTCTATCTATGTCGTGGCAAATATCGGGGACAAAAAGCCATGTCATTCCCGTGACTCCGCGTGTCCTCCTAATGGCCATTATCAATACAACACCAACGTGGTGTATGATGCAAATGGAAAGCTGGTGGCACGTTACCATAAGGTAAGAGGGGGTGGGTGTGTAATATGGAGCCTGCTATGAGGGAGTGGATGCTGTGTTTAAGAGTTAGAGCTTCATTCTCTTATAACACAATGTTACCAAGATTTTTTTAAAGCGAGCAATAAAGAAAATGACACTTTAGAAACGCGGAAAAAATTGTAGGCAGAGACCTCTAAGAAAGGTTTGGTAATAGTCCAGGATTGAGGTAAAGTTTTTGCATATATAAAACAAGTGATTTTAATATTGATATAAAAGATACTGAGATGACTGTAGTCTGGATACCATCTAATTTTGAAATGATAAAAGATGTTTCCACATTGTATGACTCAGTTACATGGAAATTAATTTCCCTGCTTTCTATCAAGTCACAAAAATGATCTTTCTCTTTTAGTTTCTATACCAGTTAACTTAATTATCCTCTTGTTGATTTAAGGTCAAATCATAAGATTTTTACTTTAAAATCTGAATTGAAAGAGTAAAATAACCTGAAGTCATAATTTTGTACTAAATTGGACCGGGAGAGGGGCTGACCTTTTAAATGGTTATGGGATGTGCAGGTCAGTGTGAATGTTCCTTTTCCTCTCCCATATGTTTTCTAAGCATCTTAATTGTGGCTTCAAAATCTTCTGACTGGAGAAATTATCTCCTGGAACTCCTAGTGAAAAATAAAAATTACTCAAGAAGAGTGATATTGAGCCAATGACTTTCAAATGTTTTTGATCATATACCTCTATATGGAAAAAAATCCTCAAAATAAAATATATTTATGTTTACTTGTGTGTTTATTTGTGTATTTATAAATAAAACACAAAACTTTCAAAAAGTTTTCTTCATAAACTTGTGGGTTTCCCAACTTGTTTTTATATGTAATTAAACTTCTGTGTTCTCAAAAATGTGTCTCAGACTGGAAATAGAAATGTCAGTACTTCCATTTTCCTTGTTTCGGAGACTGTGTTTGCATTGTGAGTATCATTTTTAAAGGCTCTTTCTTTGCAGCTACTCTTCCATTCTGTAAGTGTTGACCTAGTTAAACTGGTAGCATAGTTGGTCAATCCATTTATCCAGGCCCAGTAAACGGCAGGATGGCACAGAGCACTGGATGTGGACAGCTAATGAGGACCTGGGTCATCCTAAAGTGAGAAGCTCTCACTCTTCCATCAGGGTACCTTGGAACAGTTTGTGACCCACGCTCTCTGACATATGGATCTGATAAGAGTACTTTTTTCAATCAATTCTTAAAATGCTAGTAAATTTCAATTAAAAATTTTTTTTAGGTAGAAAATAAATTTAGAGAGAAGTTTTAATAGTCTGGCTCCCAACCCTCAGTCTTTTCTACTTTGCAAATCATTTTATTAAGCTGTTGACCCTGATTATTAAGTTAGACTAGGTTCATTTCTCAAGTTTACTTGGAAGGAATCAGAGAGAATGAAATAAAATATTTATTTTTAACAACAATTTTGAAAGCTGGGTAAGAGTCCCTGAAATTACTTTGGATGGGACACTGTAAAGAGGGAGAGGGCCTCCCTCATCTGATTAATAGATATTTATTGTGCATCTATTATGTTTCTAGTTATCAGGGACTCAAAGAAAAATGATGTATGTCTTCAGCTTTTATGAAGCACATAGTGTTTAGGATTTATGGGGAGGTATTTGGCTCCTCATTGAGAGAGGGAGGAAGATAAGGAGAGAGAGGGAGGGAGAGAGAGAGAAAGAGAGGGAAAGATAGAGAGAGAGAGAGGGAGAGAGGGAGTGAGAGAGACTATATTTCTTCGTATTTTTCTTTGGAAATTAACTTCCACTCACCAGAGTCATTCACCTTCTATAGATTTCCTGCTCTTGAGCATTGCCAAATCTCAAAATTACTAACTTGGAGAGTTTTCATGTGTCACCTTTTCAATAAAAAAGCCTTTCCTGGTTTCATCCTGTGTGTTTGTTATAGTACAACCTCTACTCTGAGCTTCAGTTTGATGTCCCCGAAAAGCCGGAGCTGGTGACTTTCAACACCTCCTTTGGGAAGTTTGGCATTTTCACATGCTTTGATATCCTCTTCCATGATCCTGCTGTGACCCTGGTGAAAGATTTCCACGTGGACACTATATTGTTTCCCACAGCTTGGATGAATGTTTTGCCCTTTTTGACAGCTATTGAGTTTCATTCAGCTTGGGCAATGGGAATGAAAGTTAATCTTCTTGTGGCCAACACACATAATGTCCGCCTAAAAATGACAGGTAATTCATGACCACATGTGGTTTGCTGATTATATTTCTAAATGCAGAGAAATTTGTGCCTCAGATATGACCTGTTGTAATTTTTTGGTTCTTTGTTGAGACTTCTCACTATGTTTGTATCCTTTTATTAAAAAAAAAAAAGGAAGAAGAAAACAAAAGCTACTGCTTGATTATAACAGCTATGGCTGTGTTAAGACTTTTATATGTATTATTTCATCTATCCTCACAACAACTCTATGTATGCACTGAGTACTAGCATTCCAATTTTGCAGATTAGAAAACTGAGACACACAAAGATGCAAGTAACTTGCCAAAGGCCACGAGATAGTAGGGGGCAAAGCAGGGAACTAAACAAGATATGCTCTATAACTGGCAAGGCAGAGTAGTGTATTATTGACATGTTGCTGTATAACAAGTTGCTTTAAAAGTAAAAAGTGAAAGTGGCTTAAAAACAATAAACATTTATTATCTTACACTTTGTGTTGGTCAGGAATTTGGGAGTAGCTTAACTGGGTGGTCCTGGCTCAGGCCATCTCTTCAGGCTACATTAAACTGTTGGCTGGACTAAAAGTCATCTGAAGCCTTGATTGGGGCTGGCAGGTCTGCTTCCAGGATGGCTCACTCATATGGCTATTGGTAGGGTTCCTCTCTTTCTCAGTGGGTGTTGAGAGGAGACCTTCATTTCTTGCACATGGGCCTCTCCATAGGGCTGTGTGATGTATCCTTATGACATAGCAGCTGGCTTCCTCCAGAACAAGTAATGGGAGAAAGAGGGAGAGAGAGAGGGAGATAAAGAGAGAGATAAAGAGAGAGAGAGAGAGAGAGAGAGAGAGAGAGAAAGAGGAAAGCTGCATTGCCATTAATGACTAGTCACAAACCATCATTTCTACCATGTTCTGTTGATTAGGAGTATGTCACTAAGGCAAGCCCACACTCAAAGTGAAGGGAATTAGATGCACCCATTGGAGAAAGGAGTGTTGAAGAATTTTGGAACATATTTGAAAACCACCACAATGGAGAACAGGAGGGAATTTTGCATTAACTTCCCTACCTCTCAGGAACGCCTGAGTACAACGATTTTAATATTTGGCTTAATTTTCTATAATGTTAGTAAATTATATTCAAAGTTTATTTGAAATGAGACCACTGATCATGTAGTTTAATCTCCTCCAGTAGAGAATAGGAGAAGTGTTATACTTAGGTGTTCAGTGCCTTGTGCTTTCTCATGGTGACTGATATTGTGACATGACCACATGCTCAATTCTGATGGGGAAACTGGTGGTGTTGGGTTTGCTTTTTGTTTTTAAAAGACTTGTCTTCCATTCACAGGCAGTGGTATCTATGCACCACACTCTCCCAAAGCATACCATTATGATATGGAAACAGAGTTGGGAAAGATCCTCTTTGCAGAGGTGGATTCGTATCCCCGAAACTCTCCAACCTACCCACCAGCTGTGAATTGGAGTGCCTACGCCACCACCATCAAACCATTCCCAGGACAGAAAAATCCCTTTAGGGGCTTTATTTCCCGGGATGAGTTCAACTTCACAGAACTCTTTGAAAATGCAGGAAACCTTACAGTCTGTCAAAAAGAGCTGTGCTGTCATTTAAGCTACAGAATGTTAGGAAAAGAGAATGAAGTGTATGTTCTAGGAGCTTTTGCTGGACTTCATGGCAGAAGGAGAAGAGAGTATTGGCAGGTAATCTCAGTTCAAGAGAAAGGGAATGTTTAGATGTCAGTAAATTCCAGGGTTAAGTTTTCATATTTGTCCCAGGGAACCAAATGCTTTTCCTTGGCATGACTGCATGCATTGCCAGTGTCACACACACACACACACACACACACACACACACACACACACACACACACACTTTGGGATTAATCATGTGACATTTGCAGGGGGGCTAAGTATCATTGATTGTTTGCTTTGAGCACATTAAAAGAATACATTAGCCTGACAATGCTGATTTTCTATTTGACTAATGAAGCCAGTTTACATATTGAAATGAACTTCAAGAAGGCTTCTCTAAGTAGCTTTGCTGACACATCTGAATATAAAGTCTTGTTTTAACTTTTAAAACCAACAATAAGTAGGGATACCACTTTTATTTTAACTTCTCTTGTAACCAAATGTCCTGATCATTTAATGCCCTTCCAGTGACAAATTTTTTAAACTTTTTATATAATGTTGGCTATGCATTTGTTTTTTCTTATTTTACTCTGTGCCTCACTGCCTTCTCCTAAGGAAAAAGATATGAAAAAAAAGAGAGATGGTCAAAGTTTTAATCATCCTTTTGGCTTTTGTACTCCTGTTTCCCAAATACCTCTACTTTCTTGGACCAAATGCCATCATCTGACATGCCAGACTAATGGTTTATATCTGTTACCAAGTCCAAGCTTGTACTGCTTGCTGTATGACAGACCAATACATTGAAAGATGAGTTGTTGGGACAAGGAATAGTGACTTTATTTGGAAAGCCAGCAGACTGAGAAGATGGTGGACTAGTGTCCCAAAGAACCATCTTCCCTGAGGTAGAATTCAGGCTTCTTTTACACTAAATGCGGAGGGCGTAAAATCCTAGTTCCATTCAGACTCTGGAGGGGATGTGTTTATTTTTTCCTTCCTGCAGCCATTCATAGGTATGCCTGGTCTGGAAGTTTCCTGTGAGCTAAACAAAGGTATTTTAGCTCATTACATGAAAGGCAGGATTCTCAGAGATGGTTCATTATGTATAATTTAAAGCTTATAGGCAGCATGCCTTTAGTGATTAACTTGTAGCAAAAGCAGTAGACTACAAAGGTTTAAATAAAAAGAAACAGATCCAATATGGAGTGGATTTGTTCTTTCCTATTACAAATCTAGTTTTAAACTGGCTTCTTTCTTTCAATCCCACTAGTTACCCAGGAAGTGGGAATTGGTTCTTAATCATTTGCCATTTTCAATAAAGCAGGTAATTATATGATCCAAATCCCTTTATCAAATGGTGAAAATATTTACTTTGCTACGTTTGTAAACTGAGTCAACAGTTCTAGTACAAGTAACTTAGATGCAAGACATTGCATTTTATTTGTGTCTTTTCTACACAGGTATGCACAATGGTGAAATGTAAATCTACTAATCTGGCAACTTGTGGACAGCCAGTAGACACTGCTCTGACAAGATTTGAAATGTTCTCCCTAAGTGGCACATTTAGAATGGAGTATGTTTTTCCTGAAGTGCTACTTACTAAAATCAATCTGGCACCTGGAAAATTTGAGGTAGGATAACTTTAAGAGTGTCTTCATTTTATCTGTTTTCTGAAGTCAAATAAAACAGTCTATGACAACTGTATCTGTTAACTTTTGCTGTGTAAGAGACTCCTCAAAGTTTCATGGCTTTACACAATAACTATTTCTTTAGCCCTGATTTTGTGGTTGGTGATGTGAACTGGGTGTAGCTAGGCTGTTCTTCTGGACTAGAAGAGGCTCGGTTGATCTTGGTTGGGCTCATTCATGCATCTGCCGCTAGCAGGAGGGTTGTTTGGGGCTGGCTGATTTGTGATGGCATAGTCTTGGAGAGGTGAGATGATTGGGGCCACTCTCCCTCTGTGGTCCTTCATCTTCCAGAAAGCCTTGTCTTGTTCACACGTTAGATTAAGGAGTCCGAGAGCATAAATAGGGAAAAACACAATAGGCCAGTTCTTTTCAAGTCTCTACTTGCAACATGTTTGCAAATATCTCATCTACCAAAGCAAGTCACGTGACCAAGGTAGATTCAAAGGGTGGAGAAATAAATGCTGCAGAACTCTCAATGGGAAGAGCTGTAAAATCATACTGCAAAGGGTATGGATAAAGGAGGGGAAATTTTTGTGACCATTTTTGCAACATACAGCAACTAATTCTAAAGTGATGACACATTGTTGGAATAACACCATAAGATACCTAGACCCTATGAGCCTGAGGCAACATTCATTGCAGAATATTTACTTACAGACTTTTAGTTTCTTTTTGTCACATGTGGAGACAAACAGAAAATCAAATATTTATTTCATAAACCATAGTGACCATAGCCAATTAATCCACAAATTAAGTTAGTCTCAAATTAAAATTAAGATTCTGTAGGTTTGTATCTTCTAGTCAGTACATGGCACATATACACATGTACATACACATACTCTACAAGTTTGGCCCTTAATGTCTTCACTGAACTGTGACAAACAGTGGCAGAGTTTCAGAACCTAAAGTGAAATCACTGCATTTTTTTTTATAAAAGAAAAAATAGGATGTAAGTTAATTAATCCAAAACATCAAGCAAGGAAATCTTTAAAATTGCAGATTGCTTATGGTCATATATCTGTGTCTGCCTGTTTTATCAGATTGGAATTGGTCATATTTATAAAAATATTTAATTCTGTGATACCAACAGTTCAACATACAGTGCAGCCTTAAGGCTGGGAAACCCAGAGAATGGGAATCCTTGGCTGCCATAGAACCCAGTTAGGCAGAATCTCATCAGCAAATTGAGGCTGGAATAAAAGCTTAAATGCCAACTACAGAAAATCTTGATCAGATCTGAAGTAAGAGGTCTGGAACTCAAATCCAGTAGTTGAAAGTTGGCTAGAGTGGCACAAATATGTGTAAATGAACTGAAAGTTTCAGGGGCCAATTCAAGGAAGTCAGAGATGGGAAAGTACGGTTCACCCAGGTAAGCTTAGGTATGGGTGCACTATATCTTGTAAGCCCTGCCATTTACATTTAGCACACAATCTAATTTTCTGAGTATGATTTTAAAAAATAGATCAGCGGCGGCATTAGATTCTCAGAGGAGGCGGAGCTCAGGCGGTAACACGAGTGATGGGGAGCGGCTGTAAATACAGATGAAGCTTCGCTCACTTGCCCTCCACTCACCTCCTGCTGTGTCGCCCGGTTCCTAACAGGCCACGGACTGGTACTGGTACCAGTCCGTGGCCCGGGGGTTGGGGACCCCTGCCATAGATGACAAGATTTTTACATGAGTCACACTGACCATGTCTTCCTGAGTATTTCCCCAGTTTCCTTGACTAATGGACTCTCCATCAACACATATTTACACGTTATCTTTGAGGATCACTTCTGCAGAGATTCCAACATATTCATTGCCTATCTTTTCCCCATCCTTAGTTCTACGCTAAGAGCATGAAGTGTTACTGACCATCACCACAACTGTGGGAAACATCTTGCTTTAACATTGTAGGTTAACTCTGGTATATTATCAGAAGTGTGGCCTCTGCAACTAACTAGTTATGTAAGTTTGTGCAAGTCAGTTAACCTCTGTATTTCCTGCCTGTGAAATGGGGAGAATATCTTCCTCACTGATTTGGTAATGCATGTGAAAGCACTTTGTGAACAGTGAAGCATTATACAAGCATCAGGATGTATTTTTAGGTACTTACCTCAAAAGGTTTACCTAGTTAACCAAGTTCATCAACAACTGGAGGAAAAGCTTGCCAGAATTAGGCCATGTGTACTGAACATCATGGAAGTACACATCAATGTGCAGACAGAGTGGGGGAGTAGGAGGCCAGGTTCCACTGTAGATACAGTAAATCAGAATCTCTGAGGATGAGACCTATATTTTTCATAGTCCTACAGGTGATTTTGGTGGGTAAAAACTACCAGTTTAAGGGAATAGTCAAAAAGGTCAAATTATCTTGAGTGTGTAACTTAGAAGGCCAGCTATATAGTATACTATTATACTATTATATAGTATAGGAAAATTTGTAACAAGAAAACAGTAAAAAGCTAAGTTCTAACTAGAACCCAAGGGACAATCACTGATGTGGAACAATTAATTCCAAGAAGGTCAAAATAGACACAATTTTACTATATTGATGAAAAGTCACAAGAAAACTAAATATTTGTGTTTAACTTGTTTCAAACTTTCACCCAAATGTAATTTGAAATATACCTCTGTTATTTCATTTTTGTTCTTTAAGGAACAATTTAATAAACAAGGGACTATTTAGAAACAATGAACACAATAAACAATGAACATTTAACATTTTATATTTGTTCATTTAATTACCAACAGGTTGTGTGTTTGACGACTTGTCAGTGAGCTATGTATTTGTGTGTATGTGTCACCACAATAATCATCTTTGAGGATATTTAGTTATTTTCTACTTCTAGTTATAAAGTATCTAATTTCTCACCTTCTAAGCTCTTCCCCATCCAAACTGTCCTTCTCACAACTGATGATGAACTCATTTTCTTTAATTCTTGTTCTATCTGTTGTCTATTTGTGTTTTTTTCTATTCTTGTTCCATTACTTTGCATACATTACTCCCTTACAGAGAAGCCTCTTACCTTCAGGATATAGATCTGATCATTCATGGCTTTCACAAATCCGATCCCTACAGTTCTCTTTGACCATATGGCTTAGTCTCCTCTTCAATAATCTTCAACTCCAGCTAGTGATGTGCTGTAAATTGTAACAAGCCACTCTCTGAGGAAGAAAAAGAAAAGTTCAGATTTGTGGCATTTGCCAGTTATCATGATGTAAATATTCTCACCACCATCAATTTCAAGAACAGCCATGTTTAACAACCAGCTGTCAAAGTTCCTGGAGATTTAACAGTCTGTTGTTGTGAGCTTACACACCACTGGCTCCAGCACACAACTTGTTCTAACCATATTGGAGTGAGAAAGCACATTGCCTAGATCTGTCACATACATTCCTATCTCAGAATGAGCCTTTGCTGCTTGATTTCCACTTGGCACAAAGTCTTCCATCATACAGCCCCAGGGAGAAATTCCTAACTGCTCCTTGTAGCAGACTGTATCCCACCTTGGGAAGCAGAGCAGTTCAGCTATTCCTTCTCAGACCTCCTAAGCACATACCTGTTTCTCTGTGCAATATACTAATATACTGATTTCTCTCTTTATATGTGGGATCTTCTCAGTTTCACCATTAACTTTTAAGCTTCTTGAGGGAAGGGTGTTATTTGTGTTCCTCTGGTTCCCGGTTATCTTGCATATAATTGGACTCAATAAATTTTTGCTACTGATGATTTCTGACTTTTCATTAAGGGTTACATCTGATTGTTTAAACTCAATTATTGAACCCTCTAGAATGGCTCTAGTCTTCCTTACTTATAAAATAGCTGTTTCCTATCTTTCCCATCTGTTCCCCAACCCCCAACCCCAGCCCTAGCCCCCTTACCTTCCAGGATATCTAGGATGGTTTCAAAATCATGAGTCTGCTTGTAATGTATATTCTAATCAAGTTGACTATACTTTTCCCACTTTTTCTTTAGGTACTAAAAGATGGGCGTTTGGTAAACAAGAATGGATCATCTGAGCCTATCCTAACAGTGTCACTGTTTGGCAGATGGTACACTAAAGACGTACGTTCCATCTCAGGTGGGACCAGCAACTCAGCAACAACTTACCTGATAATATCCACATTATTAATGATCATAGCTTTGCAAAATATTGTGATGGTGTAGGACATCGCTTTATCATATTCATTGTTGCATCCCAAGTTTACTAAGAAACTTCGAATGGCTCGCTCCCCAGTATAGACCAAGGATTTCCAAATATATATTTTTTTCTCATCAAGGATTATATTTAAGTGTTATGGTAATTTTGCCTCTTTTTTGGCTACGCTGAAATAATACAGTATGGTATAATGGTATAATTGAGGTTTGGGTCATGTAAATGAGGATTAATCCTGGCTCCAGCCTTATTAGCTGTGTGTGTGAGCATAAGCAGAGTGAAGAGCTTCAGGGACATTGTAAATATAGTGGTAGCCTTGGGAGAGAACAGTAATGATGGGAATTGAGACGTTTATGACTGAATTCCCTTTGACATTAAAGACAGTTTGAACTCATCTAGTTTTCTGTGCTAATGATTGGGGAGGATTTGCTTTCTAATCAGATGGAAATATAAACTCATTGGAGTTTCACTGGAAACATAAACTCCAACGTTGATGTTTATCTTAACAATGAAAGTTGTTTTGAGATGTTCTAGAAGAAATAATAGCTAGTCCAGGTTAATGGGTATTCATAGCTCCAAACAGTCCTGCCTAAAGGCTGTGGTGTAATCTAACAGGCACAAATCCCATAACACAAAGACCATGACTGTTTTTTGTTTTTTGTTTTTAATTTAATTTATTTATTTATTTTTGGCTGTGTTGAGTCTTTGTTGCTGCGCACGGCCTTTCTCTAGCTGCGGCGAGCGACGGTTACTCTTTGCTGAGGCGCGTGGGCTCCTCATTGCGGTGGCTTCTCTTGTTGCGGAGCACAAGACTTCAGTAGTTGTGGCTTGCAGGCTCAGTAGTTGTGGTTCGCGGGCTCTAGAGCACAGGCTCAGTAGTTGTGGCATACGGGTTTAGTTGCTCCGCAGCATGTGGGATCTTCATGGATCTGGGCTCGAACCCATGTCCCCTGCATTGGCAGGTGGATTCTTAACCACTGTGCCACCAGGGAAGCCCCACCATGACTGTTAATGGTAACACTATTTTCAACATTGAGTATCTGCTTTTTTAGTGATGATGAACGTATATGTATGTAAATAGTCCAAAATCATATAATCATCAAAATTGTGTGTTCTTTTATCTCTTCATAAAATATAGAACATTTCAGATTTGCCAGGTTTCGCTTGAGGAAGTTAGACATTATGCAATGGTTTTGCAATGTGTTCTGTGACTCTTGGGCAACAGTATTTCACTTCCAGTCGACTGCTGAAACTAAACCCACAGGTTTGAGAAAGATACAAGCAAGGATATCCTCACAGATTCTAAGGGACAGTTCTTCCCTTCATTCACACTTAGAGCTGTCAGCTGTACTTCAACTCATTAAAAATAAAAACAAAACAAAAAAAAATTGCACAAGTCCCAAGGAAAATAAAGAGTACTTAATTGCAAAATTGCATCACAATGTTTTAACCCATATCTCATCAGTGGTTTTCACACACCCACTGTGTTTTATCAAACAACTCAAGTAGTTTCATTTGGCATTGATTTAGGGAAATACACCTGAGGGAGTAGCTCTTTAGTTTCTAACGAATGTGATGTTAGAGTCCAGTTTCTGTGATAAGCGTCTTTCTGTCTCACCTTAAAATTTGTTAATTCTCGAGTGTCCTGTGGTTCTGGAGGGAATAAACAAGGTGCTGGTTTCCACCTATCCTGAATTTCACCAGGATTCTTCCGAAAATGCGCTGTCACAGCTTCCCAGTTGCGGGCACCTGTACTGCAAAGCTGCTCCTTCAGCTTCCTTCCCTCAGGGCTCACTCTCTGTCTTTTGTTCTTTCATTCACATAGCATTTGTTGATTTCATACTATGTTCCAGGCACTAGGTACTGGGACATGGTCTATGCATTCTCTTTGATCTTTTTACCATTCATTCTGTGACACTGCCCCTGTCATATCTAGTCCAGTAATTTCTGTGATATATTCGCAGCCTACTCTACAAGGATCACTACCTCTACTTTCTACTTTTTTATTCCTTCTTTGCATTTTGACCCATCCACATGGTGTTAGCATATTCATCTACATAAGTGATTTCCAGTGGCATTTTTTTCTCAGTTTTGACCTCTCTTAAATTCCATTCACATTCTTTAACTCCATTCTGACCATCTCTCTTAGGTATCTCATAGATGATAATGTTCTAAAAATATCTTAGGGCTGATGCCTGCTTAAGTAAATATGGTCATAACACACACACACACACACACATACACACACACACACACACACACACACACTCAAGCACTTAGCCACACACAGATACCTCTAACAAAGGCATTCTTAAAAAGATATTTGGATGTACTGAATAAAAACAGTAACAACTGGGAAGAGGATTTCTTGAGTTATTGGACCTGGAGACATGAAGTAGTACTTGGAGGAGGAAAGAAGATATTTTAACAATCTCCTAGAGAATTTCCAGGTCACTTGATGATAAGTCAAAGGAGAAAAATAATACGGGTGAACTGCATGATATTAATTTACCTGTCCTCAAATATCTTGTGACACCTCATATAAATATGGATCGAACAAACCTGATGATAGCTTTGATCAGTTATAAGAGTTGTGAGCCCTTGTTTCCCTGCTCCTCTTATGTACTTTTCATTTTTCTTTTTATCCCAGATGTTAATTTTTAGAAAGATATGCTACCCTTCACTTCTTCCTGTTGAACTCTCAAAATTCAGTCCATTAGCTGGAGACTCAGGAATTCTTATGCTAAGGTCATTTTACACTATAATTTCAATCTTTTTAATAAAATAAATAATAAAGAATGAAAATGTTTTAGGAGATTGCTAATATTGAGTTTTTCATTATACTGTTTGAAGATGAGTTTCCTAAGAGAGTCTGATTTTTATGAACAAAGAGAAAAGAGGCAAAAAGGGTCAATACTCATTTTTTATGATAAAGAAAAATGGCCGTTTATATATCTTCTAGAATCAGAAGTGCAAACTTAAATGCAGTTACCCAGGATGACTAATGAGCCAGAAGGGCTTTATAAATGAAGAGCGGGTATAGCAGACATATAAAATACTTGAATTCCAGAAGGCTAAAATGGGGGTTTTCATAGACAACTTTACAAGGACATTCATGTGGTTACCAGTGATAGGACAGGAATTTAATGTTTTGGGCATCAGACCTTACACAGAATACACTTCAGGTGGCTTTTTTGTTTGACTTTCATTCCCCACCCACCTGCATTTAGCCTGCCCTTCTCTTATCTGTAATTAGGAGGTCCACCATAGCAACTTCAAGATTACAGGTAAGGTTCCATGTGCTAGAATTGAAAAGCCAGAGCTAAAGAAATCTAAGACTTATTTAAAAATATAAGAAATGGTAGATTTTAAAGCAAAGAATGTGAGGCCTAAAATAAATTATTCCTACAAGACCTTACATCCATTTTAAATTCTTACAACCCTCATGGCATTGGTAAGTACTAGTAACACTTCATGTTATAAAAAGCATCACATTTGATATATTTACCACTGAAATGAACTTCTCAGGGACAGAAATCATGCATACTCACCATGATGTATTTCTAATGTATGGCATAGTGCCTGAAACAAAGCTGCTGAATGAACTAAAAAAAATTACTAAGAACAGAGAGAATGGGTGCCCAGAATGGGTGTCTGTTTGTATTTAGGACATGATGGTTCTGTAGATCCTACTGTACAAGATATAAATCTTTCACTGACCAGATCACGCTTCCAATATGACCATATATGAATTTAGATTTAAGTATCTTAGCAATTCATAGAACATATCAGTGAATTGTGAGAGCACTGTCATTTGGACATGACGGAAAAGCAATTGCTTATAATTTATTCCTGCTGGGAGACATCTAGTATAAACATGCTCTTGACTACATGAAAATAGAAGTACGAAGTATGTAGTTGGAGGGCAAATATGTGCCTTACTATTAAGTCCTAACTCATGCCTCATGGCTAGGAACCTATTCATCGATTAAACATCTAACTAATTTGAAAGGAATCCAAATATACTAGAAAAGATGATAAAGTGATAGTACAAGAAATTAAGTGAAAGAATATGTACCCTCTGCTCCGTTTATGGAATAAGGTGTTATGAATAGAATGGGCTTCTTTTGTATTTCCTTCCAATTGCATTCTTCTCCTTTCCCTGTTTGCTTTTATTAGAGGAAGTCATTATCCTAAGGTTATTTTAGATCATTCCCATGACTTCTTGGTAGTTTATTACATATGTACATAAATACCTTAGTACTATTTTGCATTTTTTAAGATTTTGTATACGTGGCATCAAATTATACATATCATTCTGCATATTTCTTATTTTTACAAGAGAAACTTTGAGCTTTATCTATGCAAACAAGCATCAACCTACCTCATGCATTTTCACAGTGTACGTTGTACAGTTGCCTTAGTGTGCCAGTTATTCAGCTATTGTCTCTCAATTCCAAACCCACCTTTCTGTATTCTTCTTTGTGATGATGAGGCTGGGACTAGGCAAACATATTTCTCCTTTGTCACCTGGCTCCCTGTTAGGTTCTGCCAATAGAGGACGCTAGAGGGAAACAGAAGATTGGACGAGGAGTGGAGAGACTTCTGTTTGCTCACCTATCAGTGTCGTCCCATCATCAGTACCGTACCTGACAGCAGTAGTTTGTTCCAGTAGCACTTGGTTCTAGTTTTCAGTTTTTTCCATACTTTCAGAACCAGCGTCATTACCCTCCCTCAAAAATACCGGCACCAGGGCTTCCCTGGTGGCGCAATGGTTGAGAGTCCGCCTGCCGATGCAGGGGATGCGGGTTCGTGCCCCGGTCCGGGAAGATCCCCCTTGCCGCGGAGCGGCTGGGCGCCTGAGCCATGGCCGCTGAGCCTGCGCGTCCGGAGCCTGTGCTCCACAACGGGAGAGGCCACAACAGTGAGAGGCCTGCGTACCGCAAAAAAAAAAAAACAAAAAAAAACAAAATTGAGTAAGTAGAATATGCCTTACACTGTCTTATGCATTTTCAAGTATCTCATTTAATACATGTAATGAACATCACAGAATACTATAATGGGTCAATTTTGCCTTGGAAGACAAGAGAGTTGTCAGAGACCAGTTGGGTAAGTCAATCAGAACATCCTAGGTAGAGACAGTCATGCATACAAAGACATGGAAGAATGGCATGCTGCAAGTAGAGACCAATATATTGAGGCTGGGGGAGGGTAAAAGGAGGAAGGGTAAGGAGAGACAATGGAAAAATATGAGGCCAGAAAGATAGACGAGGGCCAGATCGTTGAAGCACAAATGAAGTCTGGACTTTATCCTGAAGCTAAAAGACCCATTGAGGGATTTTAGAGTCAAGTATCATGATGAACTAAATAGTTTTAAAAATTATTTTGCACTTTTATATACAGAATGGATAAACAACAAGGTCCTACTGTATAGCACAGAGAACTATGTTCAATATCCTATGATAAACCATAATGGAATAGAATACAAAAAAAGAATGTATATATGTGTATAACTGAATCACTTTGCTGTACAGCAGAAATTAACACAACTTTGTAAATCAACTAAATTTCCAGAAAAAATTACTTGGCTAATAGGTTGGAGGATAGATAAGAAGGGAAAATTCTAAATGTAGGGTAGCCATATAGGAGACGATTCTAATAGTTCCCTCCGGGTAGTGGTGGCAGAATAACACATTTAGGAACATCAAGGAGGCCAAGGCCAATACAACTGGAGCCAAATGAACATGGAGGAAATCACTAGGAATTGATGCTAGAAGTAACAGAAGGCTGGATCTTGCAGGCATTGCAAGAACTTGGCTTTTTACTCTGAAAAGTGAAGTAGGAGGCCTTTGGAAGTTTTTGAGCAGATTGACACCATTAGTTTTACATTTTAATAGGATCACTCTAACTGCTGTTGTGCAAAATATAAGAAGCGGTGCCCGAAACGGGTAGCAGGGTATTGGAATAATCCAGGACAGAGACGATGGTGGGCTTGGACCAGACCTGCAGCAGTGAAAGACCTCCTGACTGAACATGTATAGAGTGAGAGACAAAGACAGAAGGAAGGATAACTCCAAGGGCTTTGGCCTCAACAACTGGTAGTTTACAGAAGCCGTTAACTGAGATCTGAAAGACTAACTTCAGGAATGTCAGAAATGGAAGGTCAAAAGCTCAGTTTTGTTTATGTTGATCTGATACGCCTTTATATATCCAACTGGAGATTCCGGGCAGACAAAATTTTTAGGACACAGAAGTCTGGAGTTCAAGGAGACGTCTGAGATAGAGATAGAGATCTTTGAATCTCTAACATATAAATGGTATTTAGAGCCACAAAATGGATGAGTGTAGATAGGAAGAGAAGACTTCTAAGAATTGGGCTCCAAGGCAAACATCGTTGAGAGGTTAGGGATGATGAGAAGGAAGCAGGAAGAAAAAAGCCCACAAAAAACTCTGAAGGAAGTAAGTACAAAAACCAAGAAGAAAGAATGAGGAAAACCAGGAAATTGTGGATGAAGAAAGTATCTCAAAAATGACACAGCTGTGTCAAATGCTGCCAGCATGTCAACTAACTTGGTAACGCAGAGATCAGTGGTGACCTTGACAAGGCGGTGAAGTCATGGGGACAAAATCCTGATGGGGAGGAAGGAATTAAGACAGAGAGTATACACAATCATGTAGAAGAGCTCTGTTGTACAATAGAACAGAGAAATGAGACAGGAACTGGAAGGGGTTGTCAGATCAAGAGAGGGTTTTGTTTTGTTTTTATTTAAGGTAAGAAATACAACAGGATATTTGTATGCTGATGGAATTAACCCAATAGAGAAAGAAAAATGGATGATAAGGAGGAAGAGAGAGAATTTCTAAAGCAAATGTCTTTGGGATCTGGTGGACAAGGATAGGGAAACGACATAGAGAGGCATGAGCAGTCATTGACACTGAGAGGAGGGGAGGTGGACTTCATAGGCATGGATGCTGCCAAGTGGACTGATGCTTTGTAGGAGCTCGTGGAAGTCTATTTAGTTGGATAAACAATCCTGGAGTTCAGGAGAGAAGTTTGAGCTAAAGATAGAGACAGTAGTTTTCAGTTCATAGAGGGTAGTTAAAGGTATGAGATAGAAAAGGATCTGCTATGGGGGCAAGACGGTAGAATACAGAACGAAAAGTAATGAATAATGTGGCTACTGGCCATAAGCGCATTCAGAGTTCAGAGAAGTGAACAGCAACAGAGGTGAGAGGTGAGAAACTTGAGTTGGAAGGTCAGGATTTAGCGAGGAATCAACCCAGGATCAGAGCAGTAGTAAGTGTATTAAAATATAATAAGAAGGGTGGTCTTAGCTAAGAACAAGAAAGATAAAATGGGACTGAGTGGGAGAAGGCTCTGATTATCTGCCTTGATTTGATATACACATGGGAAGCATTTCACTTAATGAGAGCAAGGGTTAAGGGAACTCAATAGTTTGAAGTATTGATTGAAGATTAGGTTGGGAGGAGTGAGATCACAAGGGCTGATGGAGGGCCTGTAAGAGTAACTCTTGGCCACAGAGTCAGGACTCTGATGGTAAAAATAGAAAGCAGGTTTTATAATGGATATTGGAACTAACGACCTGGGGAGAGCCAACAAACTTAGAGATTTTATTCTATGGGCCCTTCTCTCATTTAAAATTTGTACCTTACATATTTAAAGGCAGAATTATATTTATTTTAATACAAAACTTTAGACTCTAAACTTCCTAATCCCACAATAATTTTGAATTGTCATTCAAATTATGTACTTGAATGTTTATGTTCAAACCTCGTTTAAATAATTTGCATCCACAATCCCTATTCCTTATGTACAAATGAGGCAAAGGCATTACTAAGGACACTTGCTATTGAAATAGTTAATGCAAGTTTCTATTGATTTCAACATAATAAAAAGTTGGTATACTTCCTGATATTAGGGAGAGTGAAGGGAAATTCCTTTGTTTCTTTTTGCTTCTATTCAGAAAGTCAGGTCAACTGAAGCAACAGGTAGAATTTCAACTTGACATAAGAAAATAAGTTCCTTCTCATTCTAAAGCAATTTATCTGTCTTACACAGGTCTCATCTTGTCCTCGAATAATTTTTTCTGAAATGAATTTGTGTCTGATGGATATTATTTCATAAGGACCCATGGAAACTCACCAGGGGGTCTGGGAGAATAAAGGCATATTCAGATAATGAAAAAAAGTTATTAGAATTAAAGGGCTTAAGGGCTTCCCTGGTGGCGCGGTGGTTGAGGGTCCGCCTGCTGATGCAGGGGACGTGGGTTTGTGCCCCGGTCCGGGAGGATCCCATGTGCCGCGGAGCAGCTGGGCCCGCGAGCCGAGGTCGCTGAGCCTGCGCGTCCGGAGTCTGTGCTCTGCAATGGGAGAGGCCACAACAGTGAGAGGCCCGCGTACCGCAAAAAAAAAAAAAAAAAAAGAATTAAAGGGCTTAAAATTATAGAACTGAAGCAACCAAAGAAACAAAAGGCACAAATATCCCAAACCTACCAGTTTCCCTACATCAGACGAGGCATAAGGAAACAACCTCTTGAAAATTAGATTTTGAGCGATGTGCTAGTATAAGTATTTAGGGAAAAGGGGTTCACTTGAAAAATGAGCATATTCTATAAAGATGAAGAAATTGTATGATCCCAGAGCCTAGCTCCCTGGAGTTATGTTTTCTGCACATGAACTCCACAGCATTAGCTGGGTTCCCAAGAGGTCCGGAGTTTTAACCTGTTGGGCACTTGCCATCATTGACCACATTATCATCTATCTATGCTTTGCACAGTGTTCAGGTAAAGTTCTAATATCTCAGATTATTAGGCAGTCTTTCCTGTGTTTTCTGCTGATAGCTTCTTATAAATGCAAGCATTTATGGTCACTGGTCATGAACATTGAGTTCAGTCATTTGCATGTATATTTTGTGAGCCATTTTGTGAGCTCTGTTAAAACCAGGGCTTGCCTAACACTCTGTTCTGTCTCCTACAGCTAAATATGTACATTTTCACAAATTGTTGCTACAATAGCTCTTACTACAGTGATCCCATATTGGCCCTATTAATGGAAGTATTGAACTACCAGGAAAATATATTTTATTAAAAGAAAAGAGTTTAACAGCCAGTGTGTTTTGGAATGGGGTGGACTAATCTGTCTGGCTCATTAACTTCACTTTTAGAGTTGGGTTGACCTCTGAACGATGCCAACAACAGCATCGCACACTTGAGTCAATCTGATGATGTATTTCTTTCACAATATTCTTTCTCAACCCCGTGCTGTGTAATCTATTCATGAGAAAGTACAGATAGGTGGTAGCAGACAGGAAGGTCTTTAACATAAAAGTTTTTCCAGAGATACAAAGTACAAGAATCTGAGTCTATCTAAGCGCACTAAGTTTTAGCTATGATTATATGATATTTTCCAAAATGTGGTACCATTTTAGCTGTCTTTGTCCTGAGTGTTGGTGCACTGGACACTCTTATCGCTGCAGTGTATGAGCATGCTGTTATGTTACCAAACAGAACAGAAACTCCTGAGCCAGCACTCCGGTGCTGGCTCAGTAGTTGTGGCACACGTGCTTAGTTGTTCTGCAGCATGTGGGATCTTCCCGGACCAGGACTTGAACCCGTGTACCCTGGATTGGTAGGTGGATTCTTAACCATTGCGCCACCAGGGAAGTCCCTATTCCCATTTTAAATATGAAGAAAAGAAGGGAGGGCTTCCCTGGTGGCGCAGTGGTTGAGAGTCCGTCTGCCGATGCAGGGGACACGGGTTCGTGCCCCGGTCTGGGAAGATCCCACGTGCCGCGGAGCGGCTGGGCCCGTGAGCCATGGCTGCTGAGCCTGTGTGTTCGGAGCCTGTGCTCCGCAACGGGAGAGGCCACTACAGTGAGATGCCCGTGTACCACCAAAAAAAAAAAAAAGAAAAGAAAAGAAGGGAGCTTAAGGTTTCACAATTGGTAATTAGCCTGGCTGGAATTCAAGCACAGCCATTTCCACTGAGCCACACTAACGGAATGGACTTCTGAGTGCCTGGAAGCACCATCTTATACTTGAAATTTCCAGTGACTAGTGAATCCACTTTTTAGCATGTTCTGGTTGCTAGAAATTTTAATCTTATTTTCCACTGAAATCATCTATCTATAACTTCCTTTGGTGTTCATACTGCGCCTATCGTATATTAAGATACGTGACTCACCTTCTTCAAATTAGAATCTTTCAATTATTTGAAGCCAGCTATAATCCCAGCTATTTCCTCACCTCACTCCCTTCTTATTTCTAGGGTAAATATCCCCAAGGTGGGTGGTTTGGGCATTACTCCGAAAAGCAATTTCATAGTCTGTATTTATCCCAGGGTTTCACTCAAGGGCCCTCTAAGATAGAAGGGAAGCTATTGTGTTGCATTGACAAATGGGGACACTGAGGCTGCATAGTGAAATTCTTTTTTCCTTTTCTTTTCTTTTCTTTTTAAAAATATTTCTGGTACCCAATGCTGCATTTGTTCTCTGTAGAAGATGATCTGCCTGGGCCCAACTCTATACTGCCTCCTAGTAGGACTGTGGCTTGGATTATGGAAAAGGTCCTCCCCATTAGAAAAGTGTTAAATTTCAAGCCCTTCATTTGTGCTCCTAGAAGAACATCATAAGAAAATGTGTTGCTTCTCTTCTTTCTCGTCTTTCCCCTCAGTTTTCTCTGTGCTTCAGTCTTGCACTGCCATCCTGAATCTGTCAGTTAAAAAATAGGTTAGTTTTCATAAAGAAGATTGTATTACATGTGAGTTTTTAAATCTTTACTGTTGATTCTTAACCTAGAGCTGTTGTGTGTTATAGGTAACGGGCAAATGAAGTATCACTTTGGAAGTTCCAAAATCACTAACACACAGTGAGTTTAAGGCAGTATCTATTGAATTAGGTTTGGCCGCAGCCCAGTGCAAGAAAGGCTCAGCTGTCTGGCCAAGGACAACTCTATCTACATTGTGGCAAATATTGGGGATGAGAAGCCATGAAATGCCAGTGACCCTCAGTGTCCCCCTGATGGTCGTTACCAATACAACACTGATGTGGTGTTTGATTCTGAGGGTAGGCTGGTGGCGCCCTACCACAAGGCGAGAATTACTTGTGCCTTAGCTAAGCTCGATTTACTTCTGTCTTTTTTTTTTTTGCGGTACGGGGCCTCTCACTGTTGTGGCCTCTCCCGTTGCGGAGCACAGGTTCCGGACGTGCAGGCTCAGCGGCCATGGCTCACGGGCCCAGCCGCTCCGTGGCACGTGGGATTTTCCCGGACCGGGGCACGAACCTGTGTCCCCTGCATCGGCAGGAGGACTCAACCACTGCGCCACCAGAGAAGCCCCTCGATTTACTTCTTTTGTTTGTGATATCTAGGTATATTTGTCTGTCAATGCTGGTGAGGGAACTGTTGTGAATGCGTTTCTGAATTATTACCTTTAGTTGAAAAAGGGATTTAACTTACTTTGATTTCGTATAAGCGTTCTGAATTTGAATTAGTCATAAAATAGAATCTACCAGACTATTTATTTATTTATTTTTATATATTTTATTTTTGGCTGTGTTGGGTCTTCGTTTCTGTGCGAGGGCTTTCTCTAGTTGTGGAGAGCGGGGTCACTCTTCAACGCGGTGCGCATGCCTCTTCACTATCGCGGCCTCTCTTGTTGCTGAGCACGGGCTCCAGACGCGCAGGCTCAGTAGCTGTGGTGCACGGGCCTAGTAGCTCCACGGCATGTGGGATCTTCCCAGACCAGAGCTCGAACCCGTGTCCCCTGCATTAGCAGGCAGATTCTCAACCACTGCGCCACCAGGGAAGCCCAAATCTATCAGACTATTAAAGCAGATGTTCTAATAGCTGCACGAGGATTTTAATATTCACTGAGAAAGGAGAAATGCTCAGTTTCATCACAAGATTTAGTACTAGAGTTAGTTTTTTGACCCAATTTTGTAACACTTGGTATTAAGCTGTAGTCATTCGTTTCATTGGGACTTTTTTGATTGCAATGATAGAAAATTCCCCCAACTGAAATTGGCTTAAAAAAACAACAACAGCACAGAATTTCCTTGCTTAGGTACCTGAGAAAATATAAATCATAGAAAGGGTAGGTCTAGTTTCCGATGCAGTCTGTCCCTCAGAGGCCCAGAAGATGTCATCCATCCCTCTAGCTCTCTTATTCCTTTGTTACAACTTTTTCCCAGGATGACTGTCCTTTCAGAAGCCACATGGCTGCTCATCACAAAGTACATATCCTAATAGCAACAAAATCCAGAGGAAGACTGCATTCCTCTTTCCTAGAAACCCTGCAAAAACCTTAGCCTTCCTTGACTCCAAATCAGCCACATGCCGCCTTCAAGTCGATCACCTGGGGATGAAGGATGGGCTACCCCCTGAGCCGAGGGCCAAGGAGCTTGGGATGCTCACTGGTTGGGTGGGGGTGGGGTGTTGCCTGAGCACATATGCACACATCAGGCCAAATAGAAACGTGAGCAGAACATAAGGCTGTTCTGAGCCCAAGGTAGTTGGAGTTTGGTAGCAATAATCAGGCTGGAAAAAAAATTCTAATGGTTTACTAATTAACAAGGTTTAGCTATTACATTGTCTAAATTAAGTTCCAATCTACGTCACCTCACTTATATAGACCTAGCAGTACCATGGGGAGACATGACAAAGTTTATTTTATTACCGTGTTAGACTTCACATGGACAGTGCTGTTGGTATTTAAAGAATAGAGTGGAAAACCATCAGAAATTTGTGAGGTTCAAAATTTCAAGTGATTTTAAGACAAATATTCACCTTTTAAATGTCATTTGTAGGGGCTTCCCTGGTGCCACAGTGGTTAAGCATCCGCCTGCCAATGTAGGGGACACGTGTTCAATCCCTGGTCCGGGAAGATCCCACATACCACGGAGCAGCTAGGCCCATGCACCACAACTACTGAGCCTGCGCTCTAGAGCCCGCGAGCCACAACTACTGAGCCCGCAAGCCACAACTACTGAGCTCATGTGCCACAACTACTGAAGCCCGCACGCCTAGAGCCCGTGCTCCGCACCAAGAGAAGCCACCTCAATGAGAAGCCCACGCACAGCAACGGAGAGTAGCCCCAGCTCGCCACAACTAGAGAAAGCCCGTGCACAGCAACAAAGACCCAATGAAGCCATAAATTAATTAATTAATTATAAATAAATAAATATCATTTGTAGATATGAACTCATTGGTTGATTCATAGGCTGTGGGAAAATGAAGTGTTCTGATGAATGTCACAGTGAGAAAACTCACAGACAGTGGTATACTGGGTATAATTTACACTAATTTATGTGTAACAGGTTTAAGTATGCACACCAACATGCGCACGAGAAAAGATTTTGAAGATACTGATCACTTCTATTTGACAGTTTTCTTACTAATCTTCCCCTTCTTTGCATTTCGCTTAACAGTACAATCATTTTGCACCTGAAATTCAATTTGATTTCCCCAAGGACTCAGAACTTTTTTGCCTTTTGACTCTCCTTTTGGGAAGTTTGGCATTTTCACTTGTTTTGACATTTTTTTCTCATGACCCAGCTGTGATGGTGGTGGAAGAGTTTCAGGTTGACAGCATTCTCTATCCCACGGCCTGGTACAACACGCTGCCCCTCCTCTCGGCGGTCCCCTTCCACTTGGCATGAGCCCGAGCCCTGGGAGTCAACCTGCTTGCTACCAATACCCACAACACGAGCATGCACATGACACGTACCTCACCCTGGTTCTGCCCCAACAGGCAGCCACAGTCTTGGGAAGCCTTCCTTCATTTTCAAGCCACGCTTTTCTTTAAAGATTCTTCTATTAACTCCAACGTCACAAAATTAATAAGAGCATGGGCTTCTATACCAACATTATTTAAGGAACATTATTCCTGGGAGTAAAGAAGGAGGCAAACATTATATTCTCAGTTTCACGCGAGGGGAAATTGGAGTTAGAATTCAAGTTACATAAAAAAAGCAAAGCCAGAGCTAAAGAACGCTGCAGCTAACATCCACGAGTAATATTGAAATAAATCTTGCTGTTGAGGTGATAAAATCACTTTAGACTTAATCAGGTTTTTAGAGTTTATCCTTTATAGTATCCAATTTCAAGGTAAAGCAGCCTCCCCTCCACTTTCAAGGTAAAGCAGCTTTGTTCTTCATTGATCCAGGTGAAGAATCTCAAACACATAAATTAGATAGGTTAGTGGAGAGCTAAAATTGTTCTTCATGTTTGAGAGATTTTCTGGTTTACTGTTAAATTGACTAAAGAAAGGGGAGTTTAAGTTAAAACCAAAAAAAGCTATCTAAGTCATATAGTTTCAGTGTAAGCAGTCCCATACGGAGGACTCAGAGTCAAATTGGAATTTAGGTCAATGTAAAGCTCTCTCCCTCCTTATCTTGAAAATGCTTGTGCTTTCATAACTTTATATTTCAGTTCTTATGGAAGTCATTCTATTAGTTTGTCACCATGCAAAATTTGAAACCAATATTTGTGTTTCTTTATGTCACCCGTAGAAAGTGGAATCTGCTCACCGGAGGCTGTCAAGGTGTATTACTATGAAATGGAAACAGAGAGTGGCCAGCTGAGGCTCTCAGAATTGAAGTCCCGGCCTTGAAGAGAACCCAGTTACTCTGCAGCTGTTCACTGGAGTGCTTATGCCAGAGGTGTCAAGCCATTCTCATCTGAACGGTTGAATTTTCCAGGGATGATTTATTTTGATGCATTCACCTTCACCAAGCTTAAGAGAAACACAGGAAATTACACAGTTTGTCAGAAAGACCTGTGCTGTCACTTAACTTACAAGATGTCTGAGAAATGAAACAGTGAGGTGTACGCACTAGGTGCCTTTGACAGCCTGCACATGGTAGAAGGCCAGTATTACTTACAGGTAGAAACACTCAAATATGTTAGAATGGCTCTTCTACTGATTTGTCTTCTAGGTCATCATTGCATTTCTTTAAGAATTGTGCTGGATTCAGTTAATTAGAATGGTGTTACATTTGTCACTGAACTTTTCTCCCTAGAACACATTATTTGTTCAGTCTTAGTGAGAACAGAATTAGAGCTGCAAGGTAAAAACATGAAGTAGATTGATTAGTTCTCAGCAGACTGGGTTCAAGTTTAAAAAGCTACAACCCGCATATACTCTCTTTTTCTGTCAGGTTATTTTAGAGCTGTGTTTTGCAAACTGTCTTCATCTAGAGTCCAGAGCAAGAAGTCCATTTCACATCATAAACAAGTACAGTCAAGATGTATGACTGAGTTAAAAGAGATATTTAATTGAAACAAACATTTTATAAAATAATTCAAATCAGGGCTTCCCTGGTGGCGCAGTGGTTGAGAGTCCGCTGCCGATGCAGGGGACACGGGTTCGTGCCCCGGTCAGGGAAGATCCCACATGTCACGGAGTGACTGGGCCCGTGAGCCATGGCCGCTGGGCCTGCGCGTCCGGAGCCTGTGCTCTGCAACGGGAGAGGCCACAACAGTGAGAGGAGGCCCGTGAACCGAAACAAACAAACAAAAATAATAATAATAATTCAAATCAGAATTAGAAATAGCTATAATTATAACCAACATACTCTAATTTTGAAAATTCTAGTCTACTCCATTTTGCTTCATTGAAAAAAGGGCTAATCTTGACTCACTAAATTAATTTTAGGATTTACTAATAGATTATGAGCTGCAATTGAAAAAAAAAACTACTTAAGAGGCAGCCTAACAAATATTCTTCTATTCTTTGAAATTGGATTTTTAGCTGAGAAAATATTTCCAAGATTTCCAACCACTTTTCTTTTCCTACACAGGTATGCACATTACTGAAGTGTCAAACCACTGACCTGAGAACTTGTGGAGAGGCTGTGGGGTCAGCTTTTACCAAGTTTGAAGAATTCTCCCTCAGTGGCACATTCGGAACGAGTTATGTTTTCCCACAGATCATTCTTAGTGAGAGTCAGCTTGCCCCTGAAAGACATTATGAGGTAGGAGATTTTCAGGGGGATAAATTCCTTTGAACAGATGCAGTAGACTGGCATAATGAAACTCGTTGAAATAATGAGACAACATGGCAACATTGTCGTTCACCTTATTCAAGCAACTTATACAAAGAAGCTATGATATGGAAGACAAGTTGTGGTTCTAGACTGTCCTTAGGCTGTGGTGGAGAATTTGGGGTTTATTTTTCTACATAAATGTGATTTTGAGATCCAAGGGAACAAGGAGATTATGGAAAAATTAAAATAAAAATATTGATTGCCAATGATAGCCGGCAACTAATGTTTTCCTTTTTTGCATAGTGGAGAAGGTCCAAGTTGAATACATTAAATAATGCATCTATAACTTATTTCATGGGTGCATTATTCTACCTAGTTATAATAATGATAGTAATAATTGATACCTTGTATAGTATTTCATGAATTAAAAAAAAATCCTCGTTTTTATACATTATCTTACTTAATCCCCAGGGCAATAGATTTATTTGCTACACGTTCATCCAAAGTCCCTCTGATACTATTAGACATGTAGAGCTGAAACAGGGGTCTTCTGACTCCAAATTTTGTGTGCTTTTGACTATTTCATGTTGCTTTTAGAGTGATGTTGTCAGAGAAGGCTTCTGGGCTGGAACCAACGCTGCATTGAAGTTAATCCTTTGCTTTCCTTGATCGGGTTTCAGGAGATGGACGTCTGCAGAGCCGAGGTGGAGCCCCTTTGCCTTTCTTGGTTCTGGCCCTGTATGGAAGAGTGTTTGAGAGGGACCCTCTGCGCTTAGGGCAGGGAACTGGGCAACTGCCATGATCTCCTTCACTGCCATCCTTTCAGGATTAGCCTGGCAAAGAGAGAGGGAAAAGAGAGAGTCTTTAGTGTCTGTTTAGAGGAGATGTCATCACTTTGCGGAAACAACAAACTTAAGAAGATTTAAAAAGCGATTGGATGTGTGTGCACGTTTTACATATTCATTTCTGGGAGCTGCATGCATCTTCTGTGTGGGTGCACTTAACTATGTGTCAGTATGGCTATGTATAGTGCAACATGTATTTATGGGAGGGGAGCCTAGAAGAGTCCTTTTGTGGTAACTTCTCTAACGTATGCAAATATTGTGTCTCTCATTTGTAGATGCACAGGGTAAGCATTGAAAATGCGGAGGGTATTTGGTCCTAGTCTTTAGGATACAGGAAGTTAAAAAACAAGGGTATCTTTTAAAGTAATTATGAATGACTTTTATAACAAATTAAAATTGTTCCATTATCTCTTTATTCTACCTTTATGGAATATTTGTATGGAAATTAGATACTTGTGAAGGGAAATTTAAAAAGAGATAAATGAATAAATGATCTCCTTCAGACCACACGCTGTTTCCTTCTGAAATTATTCCTTCCTAAAATTTACCCAATCCTGGTTAAAGCCCTTCATACTCATGGATTTGTTGCAGCCTGTGCCAGACAGGAACTTCCTCAGACAAGGCTACCCTGTTACCTTTCTCCCAGTTACCTTTGTTCCCTTGACCCTGGCGCCCTGAGTCCTTTCCCTGGTTTGTCACTTATTAACTCTGGGAAGAGACACACATGAGAATAGCAGTGCTCTCTAGGATGTGTGGGAGAGGTTGAGGATGACTCTGAGTTTGGGGACACCTTTCCCTTCCCATAAAAGATATGACAACTGGGCTTCCCTGGTGGCGCAGTGGTTGAGAGTCCGCCTGCCGATGCGGGGGACACGGGTTCGTGCCCCGGTCTGGGAAGATCCCACATGCCGTGGAGCGGCTGGGCCCGTGAGCCATGGCCGCTGAGCCTGCACGTCCGGAGCCTGTGCTCCACAACGGGAGAGGCCACAACAGTGAGAGGCCCGCGTACTGCAAAAAAAAAAAAAAAAAAAAAAAAGATTAAAAAAAAAAAAGATATGACAACTGCTTTCCTAATCTTTTCTCAGGTGTTCATTTCTACTCGGTTTAATTCAATCCAGTTCCAGGAAGCTAGAGACATTCTGGGCAGCAGAAAATGCCCTTTGTCTCTCTGTTTCCATTTTACCTGGAATCTCTCTCCAGGGGCTACAACACTCGATGATAGGATGCTACCTATGCCCTAGACTCCTCCGCTTGTGCAGGATGTGACCTTCTTCCCCTTCATGACTATGAATGTACCCTCAGCTTAAAACTTCCCCAATTTTGCTGTTCGGGAGACACTGCATTGGGAAATATCCCCGGTGTTCTTCTTAATTGTTGGAAGTAAAAAAATCCTTCCTTCTGCTCTTTGGCTTGATTATATCTTTTGGCCCAGCAAGAGGCAAACCCAGTTTGGGGGTAACATTAGGGGTCAGGAGATTCAGCTCAGGCATCATAGCGGAGGCTATTTGGTGTCCCACCAGTTCTAATTTAAGCTGATGGATGGCATTCTACTGCAAGAACCACAATTGTCCACCTAAAGGCTTCTCCCAGCTGGTATGTGCCAAGGTAGGCCAGAAATGCCAGCTTGATGTGGTAGTAAATGTCAGGGGAGGGGAAGGGTTCTATAGCCCAGTGATTAAATCTCTGTCTTGTAGTGGGCTTGTGTTCCTGGGCTGTGACCTTCACAAGTGTTTCTTAGCTGTTTCCTTTCCCCTTAGTTGGGACAGGCAAGCTAGAGGGGGTTTAGAGATGGGGTTTCCCTGTCCCCCAGGAAGGTTAGGCTCTAGTAAATTGTTTCCATGGAAGGCAGGCTTTGGTTAAGAGAACAGAATGCTCCGGAATTACTTCAAAGTAGGTGTATTTTTCCTCCTCCTAGAAGAAGCACAAGGTGTTTTATTTCCTTGTTATTTGCCCAGAGAACCTGGTTGGGCTACTGGAGTGAAAGTCACAGAAGCGTGAGGGCCCCCCAACACTGAAACCTCCTCCACCTTCATCCCCCATTTGTATCTCTCGAGCCTGCCCACGCTGAACCTCTGGCCATGCGTCAAAGACAGTTGGAGTGACCATACCAGGACTGGCTCCAGCAGTGGACTTCTGCTAGGGCAAGCCTGTCTCTCTAACTCTGGGGGCAGTGATTTGTCCTGTGAGTCCACTTCTCTAATGTACCTAAAAAAGTTGCTGCTTTTCAGTTGTTCAGCTTTTTTCTTACTGAGAAAACGGTAGAGATGACTTGCAAGCTCTTTCTATATCAGACTAGAAACACAATGGGAGCTTCTTATTTAATAATTTTATTCTAATAAGATCAAAGAAGTAATTTTTTTAATCTCTTGGTAACTCATTCCAGTTTTAACTTTTATTTCAGAGCTTCCTTTATAAATTCTTATGGAATGACTGAATCTCCTTGTAAAAAATTAATAAACAGAAACCTCAATTAAGTAGAGCTGGAAGACCAGAGGGGGCGTTCTCGTGCCCCGTGACAATAGCAGAGCCAAACAGGAAGAAGACCACTTCCCTTCTTCCTGGCAGGGACTCAGCCAAGGAAAAGCCATGGACTCTTTGATTACTCTAGCCCTCTCAACTTCCTTTTTCTCTCTATGTAAGCATTCTCCTTCCCTTGCCGTGCGGGGGCTCACCGTGGTGGCAGATCCTGAGTTGTAGTTCTCTGCAGATCCCGGATAAACCCATCTTTGCTGGAGAAATATATGGTAGTCTGTTTTGGGTCAACATCCTTGTGAAGTCTGTGTATCCCACCCACCTGGGAAGGGAAAGCCCAAAGGAGGTCAGCAAGCAGAGGGAGCTGGTATTTGCTATAGACTTAGGAAGACCGGGCAAACACAGCCTCCTGGCTACTTTGGCAGCCAAAGAATAAATTTACTGTAGTACTGAAGTAAAAAAAAAAAAAAAAAAATACATACCCATCTGCAAATTGAACTATAAAAACACCATCCAAAGTGAAATCTAAAAACAAAACAAACACTAATTCTGTAAATATAAAATGTTATACTTAATTCACAAGTAAAACAAAATTTGCGGGCTTCCCTGGTGGCGCAGTGGTTGAGAGTCCGCCTGTTGATGCAGGGGTTGCTGGTTCGTGCCCCGGTCCGGGAAGGTCCCACATGCCGCAAAGCGGCTGGGCCCGTGAGCCATGGCCGCTGAGCCTGCGCATCTGGAGCCTGTGCTCCGCAACGGGAGAGGCCACAACAGTGAGAGGCCCGCATACCGCAAAAAAAAAAAAAAAAAAAAAAAAAATTTGCCTACTTATTCCATACTAAAATCTATAAGCTCTTTTTCTATTTTCTATTATTTTCCTCTCTTCTCTCTCTCTCTGTCTCCCTTTTATTCTCCCTCTCATTCTTTATACTCCCCTCTCTATGACTCGTATGGTATGCAGCCTCTAAGATGGTCCCCAATGATCCCTGCCTAATTCATGCCCTTGTGTAGTCCCCTCCCAACAAGTGTACTGACTTGCTTTTAATGAATACAATACAACAAAAATGATGGGCTGTCACTTCCCAGATGACAATACTAAAGACTGTGACTTCTGTCTAGGGTGGTGGGCTCTCTTGCTCTCTGGCTTTGAAGGAACCTACATGCCATAATGTGAGTGTTCTTTTAGTGTGGCCTGAGGCCTTTGTGGCAAAGAACTTATTGGGCCATAACCAGTGAGGACCCAATGCCTGCCATCAGCTGTGTGAGCCTGGAGCTGAGAAGTGAATCTTTCCCCAGTCAAGTTTTGAGGTAACTGCAGCTTTTGCAGACTTGTGAAAGAGACCCTGGGCCAGAGGAGCCCAGCCAAGCTGCCCCAGGATTCCTGACCCACAGAAAATGTGAGATCACACATGCTTGCTGTTAGAAGCCACTACTTTTGGAGGGTGATCTCTTACATAGGAATGGACAATGAATAGCCCTTTTATATTCCCCTTTGTTCTGACTCTTTGCCATTTTGTGCAAACTAAAGTGAACAAAGTATGAAGCTCAAATATTCACATGATGATATTAATAATAATTTCAAAATTGAAAAGTTGTTTTTCAAATTATTTACATAGACTACTAGGTGCTGAAGTTCTCAAATGTATGAATTCCAAAAATCCATGTGTTTAAGTCTTAACACGCTGTACCCCAGAAAGTGACCTTATTTGGAAATAATATCATATCAGATGTAATTCGTTAAGATGACATCTTACTGGAGTAGGGTGGGCACTAAATCCATTAACACGTGTCCTTGTAAAGAGAGGAAACTGGGACTCAGGTATGCACACAGGGAGGATACCGGGTGAAGACACACAGGGAGAAGACAGCAAAACACGGGAAAGAGGCGTGAACAGATCTTTCCCTCACAGCCCTCAGGAGGAACCAATTCTGCTGACCCCCTTCCTCTGAAATGTCTAGCCTCCAGAAATGACAGAGAATACATTTCTGTTGTTTAAGCCACCCAGTGTGTGGTACTTTGTTATGACAACCCTAGCGAAGGAAAACACATACGCATTTTCTTATTTGATCCTCAAAAACTCTTGCAAAAAAAAGGTCATTTGTTACATAAAACCTGATTACATCTACATCTATGATGTAAAACCAGAAGGCTTTCTTAAACTTAGCTTTTGTAATTTATTTTTAAAGCACTAAGTTCTGGGAACCACGTGATTTCTCCCTGTAAATATCAGGGCTTGCTCTGCTTTTCAGCAATCGTTGGACTCCAGCATGACTATGTCTCAGTTGCTGGATTATGCGGCAATTTTCTTTCTCTGTGTCTTAACAGCCAGCTCTCTGGATACGTTTACTGCAGCTGTATATGAGCATGCAGTGATATTGCCTAATGCCACCCTGATACCGGTGTCCTATGAAGAGGCCTTGCTATTAATGAACCAAAATCTGGATCTTTTGGAGGAAGCAATCGCATCAGCATCAAAGCAGGTACCATTTCTCAAGTGTGCTGGCTTCTACGTAGAGAAAAGGGTGGGGTCTTAGGAGACAGAATCACTGTCAGGGTGAATTACACTTTTGAATGACATATGTGTCAGGGTAGCCAAGTCCTTCTTTTACGGAGTCCTCCCTGCTCCTAGTTATTAGAACAAAGACACTATTACATGCTTCCCTTGTAGTGAGAGCAACATTTTGAAAAGAACGGCTGGTTATTAAGTGGCAACAAACTTTTGAGGAACTTGCTGTAAATTCAACAATTTTGAATTGTTGTTCAACAATTTTGAATTTCTGCTACAGATGGAGGGTGAAGGACAGATGGGGGAGGGATCAGTTGCTATTCTTAGAGTGTTTGTGGCCTTGGTGTACTTTTGTGCTCTTAAGAGTTTGTAGGTTTTTAGGTTAGTTCATAACACCAAGACAATTAAAAGTAAATTGCATTGTGTATTATATACAGTGTGTATTATATACTTCATTCTAATTACAAGACAACAAAAGTACATATGTTAATGCATAGTAAGTCCTTGAGTTGAATGAAGGGTTAAGTTTAAGTGTGTGGTTTGGACGAATATAGTTGAAATAAGCTATTTGTAGATCAGGTAAACAAGGGATATATAAAGTCTGATGAAAGTCATGGATATATACATATGACATATATCTATCAACATACATTCTTCTACATGCAAAGATTTAAAAAGGTTATTAAGGGGACTTCCCTGGTAGTGCAGTAGTTAAGACTCTGAGCTCCCAATGCAGGGGTCTGGGTTCAATCCCTGGTCAGGGAACTAGATCCCACATGCATGCCGCAAATAAGAGTTCGAATGCCACAACTAAGGAGCCGGTAAGCTGCAGCTAAGGAGCCTGCCTGCCGCAACTAAGACCAAGCGCAACCAAATAAATAAATTAATTAATTAGAAGGTTATTAAGAATTCTGAGGTTCTTTTTCACCTTAGTCCAACTATTTCCTTAAAGGCCACACAGCAGCTTCCAGGATGGTCCTCCTACTGAAGGTGCCCAGGGGAGCTCACGTTGTACCTCTAGGCCTGGCACCCTTCAGGTAACTGTGTCAGAGCTCCCTTCTGAGAAGCAGGAATCACATTTGCAGGGTATGAGGCAGGAAAGGCTGGGTGGAGGAGAGAGTGATAAATCAATCCTGACACACTCAGGCAAAATAATTGGCCAAAGGTCAGGGAGAGGGTTTATCCAGGGAAGAGTTAGGTTTATAGTTAACAACCACAGTGAATGGTTGAGCCTGAGAATAGCCTGGAAAAATATTAACAGCCATGAAAGGATGAAAAATTTACATAGAAATGATTACTGTGGGATTAGAAAATGAAAGTGGTTGAGCAAAGAAAATAAATTATAAAAATATAGAAAGCAAAAGAATAAGGTGGGGAAAAAAAGCGTGAATGTTTGTTCTTCAGCCACTCAGGTCCTCTTGCAGGCCCCATTTTTGACTGTTTGCTTATTTGAGAAATATTTTGATTCAGCTCCATTTTTGACAGGGTGCACATATTATTGTGACTCCAGAAGATGGTATTTACGGCTTTAACTTCAACAGGGAATCTATCTACCCATACTTGGAGGATATCCCAGACCCTCAAGTGAACTGGATCCCTTGTAATAATCCCGACAGGTAAAGAAACATATTGTGGAAAATTTAATCATGAACATGAACTTACTTTACCTGGGAAACCTTTGTAGAAGATCACTGTATAAGATTTACTATTGACTCTAAGTTTCAAGATAGTTTTATAATTTTTCATCTCCTACAGACATGTGTATTAGGAAAATGAATATGAATTACGATATCACAAAAGTCAGTGCTGTAACGTAACATAGAAATGATCAAATTCAATGTGAATTTCCACTGGGGGAATGATCTGGAGATGATAGCATAACTTAGGGCCACAGGGTGGTTGGCTAGAGGAAGAACCATATCCAAACTCACCTCTTCTGACTCCTTGCCAGTGAACAGAAAGTTGTTTCCCTATGTAGGTCTGTACTTTTAAAATTAAGTGAGAAAATAGTGAAACAGAGTCACATGTCAGTTTAAGATTAAAATTTTTCCTTTCACATTAATAAGGTAGCTGGATGAGTTTAATATATAATATATGAGTTTAATATATGAAATTCTTAAAGCTTAAGGTGATAACCTAGGAGGTGATATAGCAGAACTGTGTAAGTGTTTTACATCAAGTCTAGAATAAGAAATATGAAGTCTGATAAAAGTAGCACTATTGGGGCTTCCCTGGTGGTGCAGTGGTTAAGAATCCGCCTGGGGCTTACCTGGTGGCGCAGTGGTTGAGAGTCCGCCTGCCGAGGCAGGGGACGCGGGTTCGTGCCCCGGTTGGGGAAGATCCCACATGCCGCAGAGCGGCTGGGCCCGTGAGCCATGTCCGTTGAGCCTGTGCATCCGGAGCCTGTGTACCGCAACGGGAGAGGCCATGACAGTGAGAAGCCCACGTATAACAAAAAAAAAAAAAAAAGCTATGGCGATAATCTAGGCAGAGGGATTATGGTGTTTGGATGAAGATGGTAGAAGTTTGGATATTAAGAAATGACCAGATTCCGAATAAAGTCTGAAGGTAGCTCTGACAGGTTCTGCTCAAAGATTGAATGTAGGATGAGAAATGAAGAGAGGAGTCCAGCTCCTTTACCCCTCGCATAAAACCAGATATCATGCCTTGTTGAGTATGTTTGACATATCCAGAGTTGATTACTTTCTTTTCTCAAAGTCACCAACCTTTTGGAGGAGGGGGTCTGCATCACCACTTAGCCTGGGTGTTATGGGAACAGACCCTCGTTATTTCTCTTTTTAATTTTATTTATTTATTTAGCATTTATACTTCACATGCTTCCAGAAAGATCTGAGGCTTCTTACAAAATCTTATATAATTAAAAAACACAACAGTTTAGATGTAAAAACAAAGTAGAAGCTACCTGAATAAAGTAGAGGAAGTAGTGGTTACAAGGCAGCATGGCAGTGGGCTGACAATTACAGTTGAACATACAATACAGTTCTGAGAGTTCCTGGGAGGCTGAGAGGAAGAATATGACTTACAAGCTTTCATTGCCTCACAGAGGAAACCTTGTAGATTTCTTGAGAGACAAACTGTGTCTAGGAGCCTAACTCAAAGATGAATTTACTTATTCAGCTTTTTTTTCCTTGACTATTTCCTATGTACTGGGTACTCCACTGTGAGAATGAGTAGGAATTCTTGAACAAGGGACATCCTTTAATACAGCGGATGTCTGCACCTCTGATAAAGGTGATGTGGCCTGCAGATTAAAGAGTCAGTCATTAGTTCAATAAGTTAAAAAAAAACTTGCCTAATTAGCTAGTTTGAATGAAAAAGCATTTTGATACTTGACTGCATATTATTTTGTACTGTTGTTTCAGGGTTTTGTGTGCATACACATTTTCTCCAGTAAGATTAGAGGATTTTGAAGTGCACCAGCCATATTTTACACTGTATCTCCCACACTGTGCACTTGGACAGCTCTGCCCAGAATGTCCTTTCCCCAGATGCCTATATATCTAACATGGTGCTTTGTGTAGTGCTAGGACCCAACAAATATTTTTTGAATATTTCATAACATTTTTAAGGTTAATAAATGTCTTCTTCAATAATTGATGGCTTGTATTATATTTTGAGATTGAACACTTTGAAAGCAGTCTTAGAAAATATATTTTAATTCTTCTGTTTCACCTCCTTTTTCTGTTCCCAGTAGCCCTAGGACAGAGCTCTGCATACCTTAAGGGCTCAGCAAATATTAAGGATTAAGTGAGAAGCAGATTTCAGGCTCACATAAGCAAAACGCATTTTTTAAACTCCAAATCTAACAAAGAATTTTGGAACTTTTCTGGGTATAGCAAACAGTCTGAAAAATGTAGTTTAAATCGAAATGTATTAAAATACATGATGCACTTTCAAGATTAATATAGACAGGAGGAAAATATGTAATCGGGACTGTTTTAGAAATCCAGAACAGTAAGCTTCTATTTCATGTATCTATTCTACCACTTCAGGTGATTTGAAAAGACATGGGATAAATATACTTCAAGTGGTCCAATGTATTGTATTTATATCTGCATTTCAGATATGACTTGAAGCACACAAGGGGGCAAAACTATCAAATGGTCATTTTTTTACATAAATGCACTGAGATAATAATTTGTTAAGATGCAGTTTCCTATCCTTGTTGGTCTTTTTCAGTGATACGTTTTGTGTATGATTGCTATGGTTTTTCTTAGATTGCCAGCAGATGACACCGAATTTTCTTATAGTAAGTTCTCAGATCTAATGTACAGCATGGTGACTATAGTTAACAATACCGTATTGTATATTTGAAAGTTGCTTTGGGAGTAGATTTTAAATGTTCTCACCATAACAACAATAAAATTGTAATTCTGTGAGGTGAAGGATAATCACATTGTGGTAAGCACTTATCAATATATACATGTATCAAATCATCACATTTTATGTCTTAAACTTATACAGTGTTATATACCACTTCTATCTCAATGCAACTGGGGAAAAAACACAATAACTCCTGACTTCCCCCTCCCTTCAGCCCTTGGCAGCCATCATTCGACTTTCTTTCTCTATAATTAACCACTCTAGCTACTTCATATAGGTGGAATTGTACCTTATTTATCTTTTTGTGATTGGCTTATTTCACTTAGCATAATGCTCTTAAGGTTCATCTACAATGTAGCATGTTCAGAACTTCCTTTCCTTTTAAGGAAAGTATGAATATGAGTATGAATAATACTCTATTTTATGTATATAGTACAACATTTTGCTTGTCCATTTATCCATCAATGGATATTTGGGTTTCTTCTACCTTTTAGCTATTGTGAATAATGCTGCTATAAACGGGAGTGTACAAACATGTCTTTGAGACCCTGCTTTCAACTTTTTGGATATATACACAAACATGTAATTGCTGGATCATATGGTAGTTCTATTTTTAATTTTTTGAGGAACTGCTAGACTGGTTTCCACAGTGGCTGCACCATTTACATTCTCATCAACAGTGCTCAAGTGTTCCAGTTTCTTCAAATCCTCACCAGCAGCTATTCTTCTATTTTTTTTAATCGTTGCTATCTTAATGGGTTTGAGGTATCTTGTCATGGTTTTGATTAGAATTTCCCTATAATTAATGAAGTTGAGCATATTTTCATGTGCTTATTGGCCATTTGTGTATCTTCTTTGGAGAAAATTTTGTTCAAGTCTTTTGCCTATTTATTTAATTTTTTTGGCTGCGTTGGGTCTTAGTTGCGGTAACCAGGGATTGATCCTGTATCCCCTGCATTGAAAGGCAGATTCTTTACCACTGGACTACCAGAGTAGTCCCTTTTTCTTTTTTTTAATTAATTAATTAATTTTATTTTGTGTCTTTTGCCCATTTTTGAATCAGGTTTGTGTTGCTGTTGTTGATTTTTAAGAGTTCCCTTTGTATTCTGGATATTAATATATAATGTCCTTTGTTTCTCATAACCTTTTTTGATTTAAAGTCTATCTGGTCTAATATTAACATAGAATATCTTAATTTCTCCCTCACTTTTGAAGGATGGTTTTACCAGAGACAAGGTTTTTAGTAACTGCACTATTCTTTCAACACTTTAAATATATCAGCCCATTGCTTCCTGGCCTCCAAATTGTCTGATTAAAAACTGCTGATAATCTTAGTGGAGATCCCTTGTACATTATAAATCACTTCTCTCTCGCTCCTTTCAAAATTATGATTTTGTCTTTGTCTTTTGAAAGTTTGACTATAATGTGTCTTAATATGGGTCTCTTTGAGTTCATCCTTTTTAGAGATCATTGCCTGTTTGAGTCTGTCTTTGAATCTCTTTTGTAAATTTTCTGTTTCAGTTACTGTCATTTTCAGCCCCAGAATTTGGGGTGGGGGGCGGGTTTTCTATCTCTTTATTGATATTTCCATTTTGTTCATACATCATTATCTTGACTTTCTCCATGTCTTTCTTTAGTTCTTTGAACATCGTTAAGACAGTTGTCTTAAAGTCTTTGTCCAGCAGGTATGCCATATGGTCTTTCTCCAGGATAGTTTTTATTGGTTTATTTTTTCCCTTTGAATGGGTCATATTTTCCTGTTTGTATGCCTTACGACTTTTTCTTGATAAGTGGGCATCTGAATCTTATAATGTGATAACTCTGGAAATCAAATTCTCCCCCTTTTCCAGGGTTTTATGTCTTTTGTTTGTTTGTTTTGATTGTTGTAGGCTGTCTCCGGGCTGGGAGTAAGCTTAATGTCTTCTCAGGTCTTTTCTTAGTCTGTGACTTTCCCTGGACATATGCAGTGATTTTCTGAATTCTGTATAGTTGTTGCTTTTCCATGTCCTAGTCCTTTAATGCCTGGCTCCAAAAAGGGGTAAAAAAGAAGGTACTGGTGCTTTAAATCCCCTAGAAGTCATTTCAGCCAGTGGGGGAAGTACTTGCAACAGTATATGTAATAATGGCCTGTCTCTGTGTGTGTACCTCCATGAACAGAGCAGTTAGCAGTGATCAGAACCAGACCCTTGGTATCTGGAAGACAGGATCCTTATGGCCCACCCTGCTCCTACAAACTGCTCCAAGAACACCTGCATGGCTGCCTGCAATGGGGTGGGTTGCAGGGGCTGGGGCATGGATAGTCCCTGCTGAGCTAAGAGCTTAAATTGACTCAACCTGACTGCAATTTATCTTCCAAGCATTTCCCTGGAAGTTTCATGTCTTTTAATAGACTCCAGATTTCCAAAATAATTATGTCAGCTATATTCCTGTAGGGCAAGTTTTATCTAGGTAGAGAGATGGATTCCTGGCGCTTCCTACTCTGCCATCTTTCCACAATCATCCTACTTCCAAAATGTTGTTCTTTCATTCAAAATATTTTTTAATACCTCTTTTCTTTCAGACATGTGTTCGGTGAACAGGAGATGTGTGTCTTTGCCCCCAAATATCTATAAGATGTGACATACAAGATGAGCACATAAATGAATATATGATTACAGATGATGATAAATGTCATAAGAATATACATGGCCTGGAGTCTTATCCTAGAATAGTTTCCTAGAACCAAATTCCCACAAGCATGGACTTCCTCTGAAGTTTCTTCTTGTTTTAATCCTTCCCTTCTATCTATGCTATGTAGAATTTATTTTTGTATATATCACGTAAGTGCAGGCAACTATCATTCTGAATTTAATTAAACGCTAAGTTTGATTTTTTTTCCTCTTCCAATGAACACGTATCAGATTTGGTCGCACCCCAGTGCAAGAAAGGCTCAGCTGTCTGGCCAAGGACAACTCCATCTACGTCGTAGCAAACATTGGAGACAAGAAGCCATGCAATGCCAGTGACCCTCACTGTCCCCCTGATGGTCGTTACCAATACAACACTGATGTGGTGTTTGATTCTGAGGGGAAATTGGTGGCCCGCTACCATAAGGTAGAATTCATTTGCAGATAATTCAACTACTGAATTGCTTACCAAAATAAAGTGGACAAGAAGGGGAAAAAATCACCATTGTTGATAATAACAAGCTTACTTTAAAAGCAGAGGAGAGACAAAGCATAGAAAGTAATGATTATTTGTGGTAAGGTACTAGAAAAGGGAGGTGTCCTGTTCATTTAAGAACACAGGAACGTGTCATTAGGAGTATGTGATAATCAGTAGAAGCTACCTGTTTTGAAATAAAATGTTGCCTTTTGGACTTTGTCCTTTTAATGACATGCCCTGACAAAGGGTCAAAGCTAAAATGAAAAACTCCTTACCAGAGAGACTTGGTTTTAAAGAGAAAGGAGGAAAGAAAGTTCTTTGTCCGCAGAAAATTGTTATGTGTTCTTGGCAAATAGAAGTTATCTGTTTCACTCCTATGTCTCTAATATTCGAGAAGGTCTTAATAGATAAGGATTCCCTTCTACAGATCTATCAGATGTGGAAATTAAACCAAAGGCATAGTAATCCTATCAGCATAGTGATCTTTGATTTTCTAACACTCTTTCCCTGCAGAGACAGTGGTGGTAGATGAGATTGGCACTGTTTAGTAGATGTGAGCTTGCACTCTTTTAGATGCAGTGATATCCAGGCCAACTTCTTAAAAGAGATTTCCCCCCCATCATCTTCTGTTTATTGCAGCAAAATCTTTTCTTGGGTGAAGATCAGTTCAATGCACCCAAGGAACCTGAGGTCGTGACTTTCAACACCACGTTTGGAAAGTTTGGCATTTTCACGTGCTTTGATATTCTCTTCCATGATCCTGCTGTGACTCTGGTGAAAGATTTCCACGTGGACACCATACTCTTCCCAACAGCTTGGATGAATGTTTTGCCACATTTGTCAGCTATTGAATTCCACTCAGCTTGGGCTATGGGCATGGGAGTCAACTTCCTTGCATCCAATTTACATTACCGCTCAAAGAAAATGACAGGTAACGTGTCATCTTTAAGATTTTGGTGTAATCAAAAAACGAAAAAAAAAATCATGTTCTTTCTAGCTAACATGTACTCCTCAATACAATGTTTTCCAACTCTTAGTGGTTGCACATCTAGCTGGTGACACGCTGTAGAATCAATCTCAACCTAAATTGTTTCATAAATTGATTTAGTTTTATTCAACTTGAATGTACACTCTTTTTGTTTTTTTCAAAATTTACGACTTCTTACATGAAACTCTCTCTTCTTGGCTTCTTGGTGACATACTCTGTTGGGTTTCATCTCACCTATCTGTCCTTATCAACATATTTTACTGAAATTAATGAAATATATAGCTTAGAGAAAGTAAAATGTTAACATGAGTTTAGAATAACAATAACAACTATGCAACCCCTTTTTGCTTTACTGTTTTAAATGTCATTTCCAATTTCCAGGAAGTGGCATCTACGCACCTGATTCTCCAAGAGCATTTCATTATGATATGAAGACAGAGGAGGGAAAACTCCTCCTCTCACAACTGGCCTCCCACCCACACCCCACAGCAGTAGTGAATTGGACTTCTTATGCGAGTGGTATAGAAGCCCCCTCAAAGGGAAACCAGGAATTTAAGGGCATCATCTTTTTTGACGAGTTCACCTTCTTGGAGCTCAAAGGAGTCACAGGAAATTACACAGTTTGTCAGAAAGATCTCTGCTGTCATCTAAGTTACAAGATGTCTGAGAAGAGATCAGATGAAGTTTATGTACTAGGGGCATTTGATGGACTACATACTGTGGAAGGGAGCTATTATTTACAGGTAATGATTCTTTTGGTGGCAGGGGAATTACTGGATAAAACAGGACACTCAGTTAAATTTGAATTTCAGATAAACAATGAATTAATTTTATTATAAGTATGTCCCACTTTGGGGGACATGTATATACTGAAAATTGGTTGTTTATTTGAAATTCCAATTTATTGGGTATCCTGAACTTTTACTTGCTAAAATTTGCAGTCTTAGATGTCAGTCCAATTTTAAACTGGTTGGGAAAAGGCAGAACATTCACTTGCAGTCCCAGTGTTTAAAATGATATATTAATCAAATTACAGATAATTTTAATGAATAATTAACGTCTAATATTTCCTGCCTGAACTTATCAAGGCATTTCCCATTTACGGTCACTAATGCCTATCTTGTTTTATAAGAAGCTTCAGACTGAGTATGTCCCGGAGACATATAGAGCTGACCTCTGTGATGTACAGTAGAACAGCTGCAAAGATTCAGACATCTCACAGCCCTCAACATAAAGGGGGAGCTATTATAGCCAGTTGAGGTGGAACCCTTAAGAACAAGCTGCTTCCATGTTTCTCTCATTCTGCTCTTCTTTCCCTTGATCTGGCCTCCATCCTATCTCACCCAGATTATTGCAGTATCCTCCTAAGAGGGCTTCCCATTGATAGTTTCAGTTCCATCCAGTTCATTCTTTACACTATAATTACAAAAATCATGGAACACCATTTCTGATTATTTCCCTCACTTGCTTAAAATTCCTCACTGTTTTCTACTTGGCAAATCAAATTCCTTAACATAAAAGACTCAGGAAGTCTTAACATGTGCTTTTTCCTACTCTCTGTCCTCATCTGTCACTTCTACCCCCATGTACCCTGGGCTTCTATCATATTGAGACATTTCCCATCTACAGTGTGTCAGCATCTGTAGAACCTCCGGATGTTTGAACAGTTTTTTTTGTTGTTGTTTTTTGGATGGCCCCCAGCTACTCAACACTCATAGTGCTTTACAGGTGTTATCTTCTCCAAGGTGGCTTCTCTGACACTCCCACTCCCCAACCTGGGTTAGGTAACTCCTTTATATACTCCCAAATATCCTATGGTTAACTTTTTCAAAGACATATCATGTCAAATTATGTACATACTTGTTTGAGACTGAAAGCCTTTTGAGTGCTGGAACCATGCCCACTGTGTAGCATTTTGTTTGCTGTATGATAAGCACCTCTACCAAAGCTTGTTCATTTTGGCAAACATTTATCGAGTGCCAAATACATATCAGGCCTATATTTGGTGCTAATGTGATGAAGATGAATAAGTATGGACCCTCCTCTTGAGGAATTTAGTAGCGGAGAAAGACAGATGAACATAATTTCAGTACAGGTTGGCATGTGATAGAACAAAGGCATATTTTGCTATAGAAATACTAAGGAGCATCACTTAGCCTAATTTGGGGATCCAGGGAAGTTTCTGAAGACATGCTGCTTGAACTTATGCTATTTTATCCAGGTGAAAAAAAGTGGGAGGGAATTCTAGGTGGGGTTAAGAGCCTGAGCAGGGGGGTGGATATGTCAAAAAGCAGGGTATGCTGGGACAAGCAAGCAGCTGACTGTCACTGAAATGTAGCATAAGAAGCAAGGATGGGTGGAAGATGAGCATAGAGGCAGGATCACATCCTGCAGGATCTTACCTCTCATTTCTAAGATGTGGACTTCATTCCATCAGTGATGGGTTTCTGTTGGAAGGTGTTCAGCAGGGGAATGATGTGATCACATCTGTTTTTGAGTAGATTGTTCTGGTTGCCCTACGGATCATGGAACATAGGACAAAATGACTAGTTAGATTATGAAAATAGTCCTATTAGGACCTGAACCAAGATTATGTTCATAGGAATAAAAGCAGGGTATGGAGTCAAGAAATATTTAGAAAACTAAACTTAGTAACTAATTTGACATGGAACAGGAAAGCAGAAAGAAGGATCTAGAATGTACCAGGTTTCTGGCAAGAGTGGCTGGATGAAATGTGATGCTTTGACAGATCAGGATTCAAGAGGAGGAGCAAATTGGATGGGAGTGGGGAAGATGTTCAATTCAGCTTTGGATGTGCTGGTTTTTAATTACTTTGGGGACATTCAGTTGGAGCCATCCAATAGGCTGTTGAATATATGGATCTGATACTTTAGGGAGATATGAGATTTAGAAATATTGTTTTGAAAACCAGCAGGAAAAAGGTGGTGGTAAACCCACAAGAGTGAATTGCAAAAGCTGACTAAAACAGTGAACAATGAGGTAAAGGTGGAAGCTTTTGAAACTCCTGTGTTTGGGCAGGAAATAAACAGAAGAATAGGAACATGTAAATATGTTTGAGAAATAAAGGAGAACTTAGAGAGTACTCTCATGGAAGGAAAGGAAGCAGACTCTCAGAGGGAGGAAGTTTTGAAGTGTATTTGTGCAATATGTTTACCATTATTGAATGAATGAGTATAAATTTGGTGGAATCTCCTGGGCTCATAATGATAGAGTGAAAGACAGATTACAGTGGGTTGAAAAGTCAAAGGGAAGTGAGATATTGAAAGAGTGAGTCAATATTTCTTCTGCGAAAATCTTGTCTGATACAGGAAGAAAGGAAACAAGGTAGAAGCTAGACAGAGAGGCCCATGCTTTTTTTGTTTTGTGTTCTCCCAATCGATGAGAGAAACATGATTATCTTTATAGGCCTAAGGGAAAGAGCAACAAGAAAGGAAAGGATGAAAATATCGGCGGAATCAATATTTCTTATCAGTGCTCTGAGGTGCTAGAAGAAAGGTGAAAAAAATGGTATAAAAAACACAGGTAGAAAATGTCCAATGATTGGAAATTAGTTTAAAAAATTATGTTGTAGAAGAATATTTATTGCCATATAAATATTATCATATATTATGCAGCATATTGACATATATTGCATTATATACGTGGTATATATATGGTATTATATATTTTTATATATAAAATATATATTTTTAAAATTAAAAAATTGTGATTATTTTCTTTTATTATTTTGTGATCTAGTTTTAAGTTTAAAAAGCTGGTTAAAACACAAGACAGCAGTCTCTCAGCTCTTCCTCCCTCTTTTCCATCCTTCCCTCTCAGTCTTGTCTGCTTCTCTGCCTGCCCCAGAGTCTTGGTTCCACTTGAGGGGATCGGTGGTAGGTCTCTTCTTGGTGTTGGGAGGTTGGTTAGTGCTGTCAAGTGAAACGAAGTCCTCTGTTATTATTGCTGGACAGTGATCCCCTAGCTAAGCGACTGGTGCCAGACAGGTTTTCGAATTTAAAATTCTAAATTTAGAAGCTTTCTTCATGGATATGATGACTTTTTAGGGTTACCAAAACTGACTAAAAGCTCTGAGCCTGTGGGTGATACTTGCCAATTTTAAGCTTCACAGAGGGACGGTCTAGCTGGGCTTTTGATTAGGGGAATCCCTGAGGTAAGTGTCTTTAAAGACTTCCCTTTGTGATGATTACGTTTTCCAGGTTTCAAAATTCTTCTATTTCCCGGCTTCCCTGGTGGCGCAGTGGTTGAGAGTACGCCTGCCGATGCAGGGAACACGGGTTCGTGTCCCGGACCGATAGAATCCCACGTGCCGTGGAGCGGCTGGGCCCGTGAGCCATGGCTGCTGGGCCTGCGCGTCCGGAGCCTGTGCTCTGCGGTGGGAGGGGCCACAGCAGTGAGAGGCCCGCGTACCGCAAAAAAAAAAATTCTTCTATTTCCCTTCCTGAATAATTTAACAAATAAAAACACAGGATGCCCAGGTAAATTCAGAGTTCAGATAAACAGCAACTTAAAAAAAAATAAGTATGTCCATGCAATAGTTGGGACATATTTATACTAAAAACTGGGTTTAGTTTTTTTAGTTTATCTGAACTTCAGATTTAACTGGGACTCCTGTCCTGTAATTTATCTGGCAACCCTATTCCTGAAGGATAAATGCCTTTTTTGACAGCATTTAGAGAGTCAAGTGAGGGAAATGACCTTGCAGGGTGGAGGGAGATGGTTTTGCCATTCAGTTTGATTCATTCAAGGAATCCCCTTCAAATATGTCTTTCAAAACCTCCATCTAAACATCGTCTGCTTTACCCTCTCTGGAAAGAAGTATTCCATCTTTTACTGGAACAGGGAAAGGGTAGCTGGCCATCCATGGGTGGGGACTCAGTACTGAGGCATTCTTAACAACTTCCCACAAATTTTCCTTTCTTCAAGCAACCCAATTCACTCCCAGCTCCTGAGGTACCTAGTGCTTCCAGAGATGGAAACTTTTGAGTAGTCTCAAAAGTTTAGATAGGTTGATTCTTAGCTTTCCCCACAGCTAGTTCAGAACTTGGCTTTCTTAGGTCTGTTAAATCAGTTACCATTTTTTAAATTGAACTTTAGTTGATTTATAATATAGTGTTAGTTTCAGATGTACGACGTAGTGATTCAGTATGTTTGCAGATTAAATTCCATTATAGGTTGTTACAAGATAATAGGTGTAATTCCCTGTGCTATACAGTATACCTTTGTTGCTTATCTATTTTATGTATAGTAACGTGTATCTGTTAATCCCATAACCTAATTTGTCCCTCAAACCTTCCTTCTTCCCTTTGGTAACCACAAGTTTGTTTTCTATATTTATGAGTCTGTTTCAGTTTTTTTTTTTTTACACATTCATTTGTATCATTTTTTTTGTGTGTGTGTGTGGTATGCGGACCTCTCACTGTTGTGGCCTCTCCCATTGCGGAGCACAGGCTCCAGACGTGCAGGCTCAGTGGCCATGGCTCACGGGCCTAGCTGCTCTGCGGCATGCGGGATCCTCCCGTGTCCCCTGCATCGGCAGGCGGACTCTCAACCACTGCGCCACCAGGGAAGCCCTGTATCATTTTTTAGATTCCACATTCTCTGTCTGACTTATTTCACTAAGTATAATATTCTCTAGGTCCATCCACGTTGCTGCAAATGGTAATATTTCATTCTTTTTTATGGCTTAGTAATATTCCATTGTATATATGTACCTCATCTTTTTTTTTCTTTTTAAATTTATTTATTTTTGGCTGTGTTGGGTCTTCATTTCTGTGCGAGGGCTTTCTCTAGTTGTGGCAAGCGGGGGCCACTCTTCATCGCGGTATGCAGCCCTCTCACTATCGTGACCTCTCTTTTTGCGGAGCACAGGCTCCAGACGCGCAGGCTCAGTAGTTGTGGCTCATGGGCCTAGTTGCTCCGCAGCATGTGGGATCTTCCCAGACCAGGGCTCGAACCCATGTCCTCTGCATTGGCAGGCAGATTCTCAACCACTGCACCACCAGGGAAGCCCTGTACTTCATCTTCTTAATCCAATAGTCTGTTGATGGGCACTTGGGCTGCTTCCTCAGTTACCATTTTTGCATCAACACCCCAACTTCTAAACTTGTGCCATAATCTATCCTCCTGTTCTCCTAACCTTGTGGGTTTAGATCTTCCAAAAATAATAATAAAGTTGGATTTAGTAGGATTGCAAGGGAACAAAACTGAAGCATGTGTTCATTCTACCTTTATCTGAAAGTTATTTGTCTCCCATCTTGACACACTTGCCCTAAAACGCTTGCTCTCCAACTTCAAAAGTGGAAGCAGGGAGACCAGTTAAGGGCTATTGCTTTAGTCAGGCAAGAAATAAAGGTGGCTTGGAGTAAAGTTTTGAAGATGCAGTACAGATGGAGTTAAATGAAGATGGATCTTCCTTTTGGGGACTTTGCATCTGCATGGTGAGGTGATTCATACACTTAAATTTACATGCAAATAGCTATGTATTGTGTAGTATAGTATAACTATGTAGGATAACAAGAGGTGTTATCATTATCCTGCTCAGGTATAAGGTATATGACTTTTCCAGATCACAAGAGTTGTCTCTAGATCAATTCTAGGACTCAGTACAGATTTAAAGTTCCTTCATAGTTAGAAATAGGCACTAAGGTAGAAATTAAACTGGTGTCTAAACTTTTTAAAAATAATCAAACACTTTTGATTATTAAAAACATGGCTAACTTGAAAACAATTAGGGTATAATTGTTCATGACTGTAGACCAAGGATCTGATTATTTCTTTACGTGGTTTAATCTGTTTACAGTGAACTACAGAAAGCACTGTAGTTCTGAAGTCCTTTATTTTTATTACTAGTTGCAATAGTATTCAGCAGCGAACCAGATTAATCTAATGAGGAAGTAATACTATAACAAACATTATAAACAAAGGGGCATAGGCACTTTTTTCTAGGTCAAGAGAATGTTTCAACTGGCTTTCCTAAGACTTATTGTTTTGTTTGTACGTTCCTAGATTTGTACTCTGTTGAAGTGTAAAACAATGGACTTACACACTTGTGGTGATTCAGTTGAAACTGCTTCCACCAGGTTTGAAATGTTCTCCCTCAGTGGCACTTTTGAAACCCAGTATGTCTTTCCTGAGGTGTTGCTGAGTGGAATTCAGCTTGCACCTGGAGAATTTCAGGTACGATTTTTTGCTTAATATTGCCAACTCATTTTATGTAAGAAGAAGCATCTTTTGAGTAGAAAACCTGCCCAAGTGCTTACAGATATCATGAAAACCTTCATTTGGAAAGGGTAGAATTGTCCTTAGGGCTCACCAAGGACACTGAGGACATGGGATCTCTTGTCTAAATTTCCCTTAGAGAAAAATGAGCACGTCCTTGAGAATAAAGAAATATATCTTATTGTGGGGACTTCAGGGAGTGGGCTGGGGTGTGAGGTCGGTCAAGTAGAAAGAAGACTCAAGAAGAGTTTCAGGACCAGTCCCACCAGAGGAAGCCTCTTTGTGTCACTGGGGAGGGATGGCCTAGGGCACCGTGTGACCATCAGAGAAAAGGAAAGAAGGAAAAGCTTAGAGAGAATTGGACAGTCGCTGAATTGGCAAGAAAGCAAAACCTTTTTTTTCTGTTAATATGCAAGAAATAATTTATTACTGTGCAAGTGCTCTGTCCAGCCACATTCTCCTACTGACTTTTCCTGCAGGTCCCGCTCTCATTCCCCTCTCCTCTTCCAAACAGTTGCTGTGGGGAGTTGCGGACAATAGGCAGGTAGGGAGGCTGTGGTGAGTGAGTGTCAGGGATGATAGAGGCTCAGCCCATAACCCCCTTAGTCAAGCCTGCCTGACCCTTCGGAGGAGTCTTTTTCTTGTCGGAGAGAACAAGATTTCTCTCTTATTTATTCTCAGATCCATTGTTTTATGTTTATTAACTCATCAGATGCTCTCTCAGAGTAAATTATAAGATATAGATTATGAGCATTTCAATAATAAATGGATCAGTGCCAATTCCATAGCTCCAATTTTTCTTATACTCTGTACAATTTCACATATTTCAGATGGAATAGAATCTGGCCATTATTTCTACTGTTTCTTCATCCAGTTGTACTGAATTTTAAGAGTATGTTGTGAGGTTGTATAACTGAAAGTTATTCTCAGTCAACTTCCCTGTGTTTTAAATAGGTGTCAAGTGACGGACGCTTGTGCAGCCGGAAGCCACTGTCTGGACCTATCTTGACAGTAACTCTGTTTGGAAGGTTATATGAGAAGGATAGTGCACCAGATGCTTTCTGAGACCTCATGGCACAGGCACTGAGAGTAATGCTCATAGTTGTCATACCTATTGTGTACTCATTAGGTTGGTAGAATATTTACATTTTCTCTCTTTTACTTCAGATCATTTAAGTGGATGTGAGAAGAAGAATGGGTCTGGGATTTTGATAATAGTGGTCATGGCCTATCATATCAGTGAATTACTAATACGCTTTTTCTTTTGTTTAGACAAATACACACACACACACACACACACACACACACACACACACACATGACAATATAAGCCAGATAAATAGTGAAAGAATTTTGAAAGGTAAAATCTGTAAAATGAGAACAACAATTATACCCACCTGTTAGGTTTTTTTTGGTGAGAATTAAATGTGACTGCAGTTAAAGTACTTAGACAAGTTCCCTCTCGTGGAAAGCACTCTATATATGTTAGCTATTACAATGATATAGGACTATCACAGAAAAACCAACTGTGATGTATTTATTGCTAAAATTATATCACCTCTGATTGTACAAAGTACATATATTTTCCAACAGTTCAGCCACTCTGCATATTTCAGTTAGAAAATCAATGAACTCAACATCAGCCAGTTGGGTGTGGCTTGATATCTGGCACTAAGGTATCCCAGAAGGCAGCTGGGCTTCCATCTAGGAATCTGCTCGAGAGCCTTAATGTTTTTTATGTGCTTTTCAGTGGTGCTTTCCTGCTTATTTAGTGCTTTGCCTATCTTGTCAATCTGTGAGCAAGCTAACAGCATGGCTCTAAAATAGATATTTATCAAATCTGGCCCGTTACTCTGTTTTTGCATGAGCTAAGAAAGGTTTTTATGTTTATAAAGGCTTGAAAAAGAAAATAAAAAGAAGACATTTTGTGACACATGAGAATTATTTGAAATTCAAAATTCAGTCTCCACACCTAAAGTTTTATTGAACACAGTCATGTTTATTTGTTTAGTATTTTTGATGGTTGTTTTCATGCTACAATTGTGGAATGGAGTAGATGTGATAGAGACCACATGGCTAAAAAGGGTGAAAATATTTACTACATTTACAGGAAAACATTGCTGTCCCCTGCTCTAAAGTATTAAATAACAATGGATTATAGTATTGAAAACCTTTAATACAAATCAATAGGCAAATAGTCCTTGAGTGTCTTTCTTATAATTCTTCCACCCAAGGAGAAATAAAATATTTCAATTTGCTTTCTGTTGTATTAACACCACAAAAGGATTACCTTTAATAATTTATGACCAAATATGCCTATTAGGCTAATACCCCAAACAAGTGAATATAATTTTTATAAACATGATTAATATCTAGTCATAATAAGGTACCACATCATAGTCTTTTGTTGCATTGGTATGTTCTAAAATTTTTGAAAGAAATTGTTAGTTTTTATTTTCAAATTTTTCCTGGAGATCAACTAAGAACTACTTATATTAATATACTATCTGATATTTTTCTCTGTGACAACTTTGCTTACTTGTCTTAGAATGATTTTTCTTAAAGTTTAACATTGCAGCAGTGAATTCACTTTAAAAAATGTTATTTACTACATCCATACCTAGCTCTGATTACTTTTTCACTCTGGATTTCTTTCATGCATATATGTTTTTAATCATAGTTTTTTGGGTTTTTTTTTTTTTGCGGTACGCGAGCCTCTCACTGTTGTGGCTTCTCCCGTTGCGGAGCACAGGCTCCGGACGCGCAGGCTCAGTGGCTATGGCTCACGGACCCAGCCGCTCTGCGGCATGTGGGATCCTCCCGGACCGGGGCACGAACCCGTGTCCCATGCATCGGCAGGTGGACTCTCAACCACTGAGCCACCAGGGAAGCCCTTAATCATAGTTTTGATGTGCTTTTTAACTGTAATTTTTCTTTCATCTGCATAAAATATTTGTGATGCTCTTTTGATACAAACAACGCAATTCTAAGAAAGACCAATGCTCAAATATACTTAAAAAAAATAATCTATCTATTTATACCTTGACGAATGTAAATGGTCCAGAGAGAAACTTTTGACCCTTCCTCATTTAATGATATAATTTAAGCTATCAACTTCATGATGATGTAACACACACACACTCACACACACACACACTTTCTCTCTCTCTCTCTCTCTCTCTCTCTCTCTCTGTCTCACTGTGGCAGCCCATTCCAAGATGCCCCCAATGATCCTCACCTCCAGTCTCCATGGAGAGATTCTCCATGATTAACTCTTCTGCTCTTATTTCTTATACAATTTCTGAGCCTTATCACCTACAATAAGTCTGAACTCATTACCACTTTTATTATAACACGTATCTTTTACTCTGTTCTGCTTAAGACTCCCAACAATTTTATTTATGTAATATGTTAGTTATTTTCCTAAACAATACATTTCAGTTCTCTTATGAGCTGAATTATGTGTCCCTGAAATTCATACATTGAAGTCCTAACTCCATACCTGAGAACATGACTGTATTTGGAGATAGGGTTTTAAAGAAGTAAAATGAGGTCATTAGGGTGGGCCCTCATCCAATATGACTGGTGTTCTTATAAGAAAAGCAGATTAGGGCACAGACATGCACAGAGGGGAGACCATGTGAAGACACAGAGGAAGATGGCTATCTACAAGCCAAGGAGAGAGGCCCTCAGAAGAAACCAATCATGCTGACACTTCTAGCCTCCAGAATGAGAAAATAAATTTCTGTTGTTTAAGCCTGTCTGTGGTGCTTTATTATGGCAGCCCTAGCAAACTTATACATATTCCAACACCCTCCCTCCACCTTGATTTTTCACCATTAATTGAACCTTGAACAAAATGTTTACCTAGTAAGAATATCCAGCTAGCCTGGCTCCCCAAGACTCCACTAGATATTCTTAGAGAAGCATTGCTGATGAAATGATAGTGAAGTCACCATCTTATTGGAGATCTTCTGGAGTTAGGAAACCAGAAAGTCATATTGATGAAATTACGCCGTCAATCTGGCATCAAACACGTTCTCTTTTAGTAACAGCAGAATCTCTTGACATTATACAGCTTAGTGAAACAAAGAACATCTTTGAAGTCAAATCATCTCTCACCTGATAGAATATCCACATAGCCCTGATACAAACCTCACAATGTACGAAACATGACCTTCTACAAGGGAAAGCAGGGCACTGGCAGCAGTGATCCACGCCAGCAGTGCACCCTTTTGAAATAGACATTTCTGTGGCAGATACTTTTCCTAAAAAATACTATATAATCCAATAAATATATAAGTAAAATTCATCTTGTGCTTTTGGACGACATTAACTGACTTAAAATAAAAACCTATTTGAAAAGAAGGAAGCTCCTTATGTATTTAGGAATAGGAATCAGCATAATAAGCCTCAATACCGTCCTACAATTTTAGTTTAAAACAGAAAACATGCTGATGCATATCAGTAATAGGTTTAAAATACTGAAGGCTTCAAAAAACCCTAAATGTTTCTTTTTCCCTTCAATCTTAACAAATGTATTAGTTATCCATTGTGACATGTTATCCATTGTGACATAACAAGTTACACCAAACCTAACACCTTAAAACAATAAACACTATCTTATACAATTTCTTAGAGTGAGGATTACTTCAGGAATTGACACTACTAGGAAAAAGGATCTTTAAAAAACTACATGTTTACTTAATGAGCCAATGTTTTTTTAATCATCAAGGTCTTTTTCTCCTAATAATTTATAAAACTATGTATTAAAAATGGAGAAATCCACTTAAATAATTGAAGTGTTTTGGATATCAAGAGGAACATGGAAAAGGTCAAATAGGAAATCATATCAATATCAAAAGCTGTTCTGGGGCTTCCCTGGTGGCGCAGTGGTTGAGAGTCCGCCTGCCGATGCAGGGGACACGGGTTCGTGCCCCAGTCCGGGAAGATCCCACATGCCGCGCTGGGCCCGTGAGCCATGGCCGCTGAGCCTGCGCATCCGGAGCCTGTGCTCTGCAACAGGAGAGGCCACAACAGTGAGAGGCCCGCGTACAGAAAAAAAAAAAAAAAAGCTGTTCTGAAATACAGCATTTGACTCCTCTGGAAAATAACGGAAAATAACTGTTCATTCCTCACATTTCCTTTGATCCTCTGTCTTGTGGATGTTCTGGGCATGTTCCAAATGCATCAGTTTAATTTTTGTTTCTGAGAAGAACATAAAATTTTTAGATGGGGAAAATACCTCACATCCACTAGTAATACTTAGGCAGCATGCTTTTGTGTACAATGGGATTAGTGATTTAGGTACAAAACCAAATCTGTGTTCTAATAATTCTATTCTTACCCGGTCGTGGTTGGCATTATTAAAGTGAAACATAGTAGATAAAATAGTAAGTAAATATGGGACTTAATAAATCTAAATAGCACTTTAAATATGAAGACAATTATCACCAAAACTTAAAATGTGAGGAGAACAACCTATACGTTAACAGTGCTGCAGTGTCTTGCTATTATTTTGTATAGCATTTTATCATGGTAATTTAAAGATTAAACAAATAAGAGCTTGTACTTTTGAAAACTGAGATCTGCTATTTCACCAAAGCTGTTCTTAGTGAATCCAAAGACAGCAGCATGGAAAAGTAAATAAGGTCTAACGTGAAACAACACTGAATGGGAGGGAGGAAAGAGAATAGCAGGGGAGGAAAACCGTCAGAGTTCTCCATAATCTAATAAAAATATGGTACTTTTTTTTTTGAACTAAAGATGAAGGATTTTAAAATGGAGAGCAATGCAAAAGAACACATGTTCACTCATACATATGTGGGCGCTCACACACACACACACACACACAGACACACGTTGGTGACCACACACACAGGCCATAGCATGTGTGGGAGCACATAGGTGGACACAGGTGTAGATTAAAATGTGAGTCGGTGTGTTTGTCCTACTAGAAAAGTGTTTATGACAGAAAGGTTTGTTCAGGTATGGTGCTCTCAGACAGGAGACAAACGAGTCTCTTCAAAAGAGAACAATCAAAACTGCACCCTACAGGGAAATGTGCTTGGCTTGCACTCGGAGGGCTGAGGTCTCCTGTGCCATAATCTCATTTTCTTTCAGCCTGCAGGCATGGCAGGAGCACTTGGCTGCCGTACTGTTCTTTCTACTCATAGCTCAGGACTTGGTAAATTTCAACAGCCAAGGATAAAGACTTTGTGAGCTTCCCTAGTCATGGACTGTGGTTTCAGTACAACCTTAGAGAACCTGGGTTTCCTACAGTCAAACACTTCCCGGGTATGGATGCTGGAGAAGCCAAGATCTCAACGATCTTGTTCATACCCCACAGGGACATGAATGGTGTCAGGATCAATGGGACTCCACGTCTGGTGGTTTTTTGACAACAGCTGACCTGGACTGATGGGGTTCTTCATGCACTTTTGAGGCAGGATGATGGGTGAAGAGAGCCCAGATGCCAGGACCAGGATAGAAGGGCCAACTGAGCAGCCGGCCACAACTCCAGAATGTGGAGGTTATGGCCATGATGCAAGTTCTCACATTCTGAGTACTGTAGAACACCGACTGGGGAACCAATGGACTGTGACTCTTTATCCAGCTCTGTCTTTCTCTTTATTCCTCACTCAATGCATCTTTGTGATGATAGTAGAGCTGCTTCAATGGCTTCTTTAATAGAAACTTACGAAGACAGTAGAGGTGGGAGAGAGGGATTCATGTGGGCTTAAGGTGGGAACATTTTCTCCGTCTCAGTTCATTCCTTTTTTTTTTTTCATAAAAAAATCCCAAACCTCTCAAAATGTTGCTGTAGTATTTTCCTCCTTCCTTTGCTAAAAGTATTCACTTTTAAGTTGGTGGAGAAGACAGGGAATGGAAAAAGTTCCTTAGATCTCTGAATACATCTGTATAAAAATTAAAAGAAATAAAAACATAAACAAAACAGAACTTCCAGATTCCAAGAATTGTCAATCCTTGGAAAGGTTTCAAAGTACCTGTGGTCTGCTCACTGTGGTAAGGATGTTTCCACTTGTCTTGAGACCCGGGTCTCACAAAAAATTCAAAATTACAAAAAAGAAAGAAAAAAATTAAACAACTGCAAAATGCAAAAAATGTCCCAGCAGGAACGCATGGCCCCCTCACCCTTATTTCCTGGAACAAGGGAATATCCCACCCCTCACACCCTCTAAGGACGGTTCCTATTTTCCAGCCCTTGATAGCCCTTTAGCACCCATTACATTGGGACATCCATGTGTAGTGACACCAACAAGAGTTGTGTTTATTTTTAAGATATTTCAACCGTATTTCATTATTGCTGAGGTATAATAATAATGAGCATTTCAAGGATTAACTATTAAAAGATAAAATGAGGCATATTAAATGTTCTAAGAGTTTATTGGAGCAAAAATCAATTTGAATGGGGCAGCACCAAACCAGAAGTGGTTAGGAGAGCTCCACTGACAAGAGTTAGGGGCAAGGCTTTTATAGAGAAGATGAAAAAGCAAAGCAAGAAATAATTTTATTGGCGATAGTTCAAGCGGCTGCCTTATTTGGGAAAGCCTAGTTGGCTGTTTGTGATTAGTTGTCCTTAGGTTTTGGTCTCTTAACTTCTAGGCATTTACAGGCTTAGGTTTTGGTTTGCTTACATAGGTTGCTAAGCTATTAGAACCTCCTAGTCTAATGGCTTCCTTGTTTAACTAACTTACTATTAAAAATAGACACGGTCTCACATGAAACAATTCTTTAAGCAAGCATTATTATCTTCATTTTACAAGGATAACATTGAGGCTCAGAGGGACTAAGTAATATATTCAAAGTCAACCAATAATAAATAGTTAGGATGAGGTAAAACATTCAGCTCCTTTTGCCTCAGATGTATGTACGATCGGCCCTCCATATGTGTGGTTAGCGCGTCCACAGATTCAACCAACTGCAGATTGAAAGTATTTGAAAAAAAATTCCAGAAAGTTCCAAAAAGCAAAATTTGAATTTTCTGTGTGTTGGCAACTATTTACATAGCATTTACATTTTATTAGGTATTATAAGTAATCTAGAGATGGTTTAAAGTGTACCGGAGGATGTGCATAGGTTATATACAAATACTATACCATTTTGTATAAGGGACTTGAATATCTGAGAATTTTGATATCCACAGGAGGTCCTGAAATCAATCCCCTTTGGCTACTGAAGGATGAGTGTACTCTTTCACTGTGCTATACTTTCTCTGTAGAATGTGTTTTAGTCAGGATAGACTAGGTAACGGTGCAGTAATAAATGATATTAAAAAAATCATGGTTTATTAAAATAAAAGTTTATTTCTTGTTCATTCAGAATCTATTCTAGGGCAGCTAGCCTGTATGTCAAGGCTCAGAACTCCAGGCTTTTTCATCTTGTGTCATCTCCTTATCAACACTGCTCCCATAATTTCTAGAGCATGAGAAAAGAATATGGAGAAATTGCACACTGCCTTTTAAATGCTTTCACCCAAAGTGATACCTGCCATTTCCACTCATTTTATTGGCCAAAGAAAGTCACATGGCCATGCCAAATTTAAATAAGTAGGAAGTATAATCCTGCATGTCCAGGAAAGGGAAATGATTCACAAATATTGGCTAACACAATAATGTCTATCACTGAATGTAAGGTCCTCAAAAGCGTGTATCTTACATTCTTCTTTAACTTTAGCATATAGAAATCACTCAATAAATGATTAATGTCTGCCATGAGTCGCCAAGGTTGCCACTTATCCTTCTTTTATTCTCTAACCAATAGTTATGTTATACTCTTTGCCTCTTGCCCCATTACTTTGTTGTCAGTACCATGTACCTGCTAATTGCAAGCCAATACGAACATTTGCTCAAAATTTCCCTGCCCTTTTCATTGATCTGAGGGCAATTTTATCTGTATCTTCTTGCCAGGAGTATGTAAAGGTATCACTGATGTTTTATATATAGCATTTTATAGTTTACAAAATATTTTAACATGTATTTTCTTTTATTTCACAAAGTAGGTATATTTTTCTCTATTTTATCTTAGAGAGCAAAGTGTTGTGCTCATATCCTTAATTTAGGTGTGTCAGATCCTCAGACCAGAATCTTTGAACTTCATGTCCAAGGTGTTCTTTAGCAGTCTAGGTTACTAGTGTTTTCTTACATGGGCCATGCTAGACTGTGGCTTCCTGAGGGACTCAGTGTTAATCCTGTTTGATTGAAGGGCTGGACACTGAAATTTTGCTTAGTGATTATTAAAGTTAGGTTTTAATTGCATCCTTACCTTAAATACACCACATTCCTCATAGTCAATCTTGTAGCTTTAATAGCCACAGACTTTGATAGAATGCAGGGTGAAGGCTTAGGTGAGAGAACAAAATTAATATTAAATATATATATACACCCTGAAGAAAGATTGAACTTAGTTAATCATATCTGTAGACGTGGCATGGAGAATATAAATTTTCCTTGAGACACTGAGAGAAGACTGTCAACAGAAAGAGTAGGAAGTTTTCAGACTTGGGAGGTAAGTTTAGAAGGATCAATGACAATGTGCTCTTCGTGTTCCCTTATATGTATTAAGAGTGAGCTCTTTCAATCTTTCTGTTTTGAAATCGGCTCCATGTGGTGGTCCAGTCACAGAAACACAGCAAGAGCTCTTATCAGTGTTAATAGCTATTTAGCCATCAATACATTCTAGAAACTTTGAGCTGCTGCCAAAGAAAATAAAGGCCACCTGTCAGCACAGTGGTAGATTATCTGATAAATAGTTAATATTTGGGCAATATGCTTTGTAGACAGGATGAATGGATAAATTTTGAATTGAGTTATGAAAATATTAGTATCACAAAATACTGTTTTAACAGATTATGATGTTGACTCAACTGAAATTGTGAACTTGCTGAATTCTTCCTGTCTATGGTAAAATTTCATCTTGCTTTATCAAAGACAACTAACTGAGGGTTTACTTGCTATAGCAATATGAGTGAAAATTAATTGACATTGTATGTACTTAGTACAAAAAAAACTAGTTGTTGTAAAGATTGATTATAAAAACATTATAGCAAGAAAATAAAATCTGTTAGCCTGAAAATATTTATAATTCAATTTTAACTGAAATAAATATGTGAAAGTTATTTTTAGAGACTGCTGATAAAAATATACTGTAATAATTTTAGAGACAAAAACAATTACAAATACTATTTTGAAAATGTTTTGAAATTACTGTTAGTATGTTATTATCTCACCTGCCTAGCTTGTAATTAATAAGATTCCCCTGCCCACCTATCCATCCATGGATGTTAAGCAAAGTTCACAACAGTGTAGTTATCTCAGTTTTCGCTCTCTAGCAGTTTGGAGGGTCTGCGGGAAAAATCACCTCTAGAGAAGAAAACCCTTCACTCAAACTTTTTTTCTTTCAAATTTTTGGTGGTGGTTAGTAGTTGGAGCTCCGGAGTCAGACAAATCTGGAATCAAACTTCACTGCTGCCCCTCAGTATTAACTTAACTTAAAATATCTAATTCTCAGTCCCTTCCTTTGTAAAACAATGATAATGATAGTATCTATTACTTTAGAGTTGTTATGGAAATAAACTAGAGATTTCACATAATGCCCTTAGTCCAGTGACTGATACAGGTTCAGTAAAGGTTGTTTCTCGTCCCTTTTCTTCCTTCTCTCCCTCTTACTCCTCCTTTTCCCCCCGCTTCCTCCCAGGTTTCCTCCTCTTCCTCCTCTTTCTTCTTCACCTCTCCTCTTGCCCCTCCTCTTCTTCCTTCTTATTTCCCTTTTTTAAAAATTATTATTGAGAGTAACCAAGCTTAGGCTGTGTCCACATGAGCAGTATGTTTTGGGCTTGTCTTCAAGAATTCCTAAGATGCAAGGGAAGGTCCAGAGCTGGACACGGTGGGAAATCCACTATCATAAATCATTGTCCTAGTTTATTCCTCCTCCCCTCTCCCCTGGGTGGGGGGGAAAGTGAGAAGGATGGATTTACTTCATACTGGGTCACTCCATTCTAGGGTCCTTAGGAGATAGGAGGAAGGATTCAGTATAAAAACCTACATCCTGGGCTTCCCTGGTGGCGCAATGGTTGAGAGTCCGCCTGCCGATGCAGGGGACACGGGTTCGTGCCCCGGTCCGGGAAGATCCCACATGCCGCGGAGCGGCTGGGCCCGTGAGCCATGGCCGCTGAGCCTGCGCGTCCGGAGCCTGTGCTCCGCAACGGGAGAGGCCACAACAGTGACAGGCCGACGTAAAAAAAAAAGGCTGTCCTCTATAGGTCCATATGAATATAATATCTGGGTCAGAGATTCAAGTTCAATAAGAAATTGAGACTCAAGTTGTAGTGTCTTATGGTCAGTTAAGAAAGAGAAAATATCCTTCCTAAAGTGTGTAAGCCGAATGCCTCATTACATTTCCATTCTTCTATTTGTCGTAGCCAAAGAATAGATATACAAACAATCCTCCAAAGATCCTCCCTATAACGTTCATGAAAATATTCAGAGTTAGTGGCATCAGGATGATTTTATTTATGAGCCAGTCTATTGTCTGAATGGAGTTTTAAGAGATTTATGAGACCTGCTAACATTTGGTCTATCCTCAGGGCTCTGAACTGATTACAATTTTTGAAGTACCACTTTGCTTTTCAGCCTCCACACTATTTGTGTGTGTGTGTGTGTGTGTGTGATGAACTGACTTTATTGTTTAACTCCAGTTTTATTGAGATGTAATTGACATACAGCACTGTACAAATTTAAGGTGTACAACATAATGATTTGACTTACATACATTATGAAGTGATTTTCACAAGTTTAGTGAACATCCATCACCTCATATAGATACAAAATTAAAGAAACAGAAAATTTTTTTCTTGTGATAAGAACTCAGGATTTTCTCTCTTAATTTTCATATATAACATACAGCAATGTTAATTATATTTATCCTGTTATACATTATATCCCAAGTACTTATTTATCTTATAACTGTAAGTTTATACCTTTTGACTACCTTCATCCAATTCCCCCTCGCCCCACTCTGGTAAACACAAATCTGTCGAGGGACTGAACAGAACCAAAAAGCTGACCTTTGCCAAGTAAAAGAGAATTCCTTTTTCCTGATTGTTTTTGAACGAGGACATTGGCTTTTTTCTGCTTTTGGATTCAAACTGCAGCATTGACTCTTCTTAGGTCCCGAGCCTGTCGGCCTTTGGACTGAAACTACACCATTGGTTCTCCTCCATCTCCAAATTGCCATCTCAACCTGCAGATCCTGAGACTTGTCGGTGCCCATAATCACGCGAGCCAATTCCCTATAATAAATCTCTCCATATATACATATACAACCTACTGGTTCTGTTTTTCTGGAGAACACTGACTAATACATACATGTTCTCAAGGTAAACAATAACTAGTCCTCAAGAAAAAGGACCAACAGCACACCATTTGTCACACGTAGTTTATCCTAAATTCTCTTGGTAGTTGGGCTGACCATCTGCGCTAATTGGCTTTATCCAAAGGAAATATAAATTCCTCTTTATGACAAAAGATAGTTTTGCACCCTGGGAGTGAAGTGTCTGCTGAGCTTAAGCTCCTACCAACCCACAGAAACTGGGAGCTAGGGGCATCATCTTCCTTAATAATTATATTTCAGAGATAGTTCCCAGGTCCTTGAGCAAGGCCCTCCTGGGTCGTAAAGCTAGCAAGAGCCAGCTTACTTAGCTTTTACAAAAGATTTACCTATATTTCAAAGAGACAGAGAAAGAACTTACACTTTTTTTTGTTTTAAATAAATGCTCTAAGAAAAGGGAGAGAAGGAGTCTCTTCCCTTATTTTCAAAAAGGAGAATTAAGCCTTTTATTTTGAATTTGTATTTGCCCTTATAGTTCCCCGAACTTTTCATCTCTTCACTAATATTCCATTTTCACCTTCCTTTCACTGTCACATGTCTCAAAAAATTAATTGAACCCAGCTACTTCTATTTTTTCACTATACACTATCTTTCTAGTGTCGTGAATCTAGCTTTCCTCTGACCTGCTCTCCCTAGTCTACAATAATCCATTGACATTGCTTCAAAATCACTAATGATGGCTTCTTTAACTTATGACCTTATTTTCAGTCCATTTCCTCACTCTTTCTTTCTCTCTCTCTCTCTTTATCCTCCACCACAGACAGATTCAACTATTACCACCAAGTTGATGCCTTCCGAATCTATACCACAAGCTCCGACTGCTCTTGTGCTATAGGCGTGAATATTCATCTAATCTGCTAGAAATCTCAGACAGTCAACTGATCAGTAGTTTTTGAGCACCTACTATGTTCGAGGTCCTAAGGATATAGCAGTGAATAGAGCTCCCTGTCCTCCAGGAGCTCACGAATTCTACAGGAGTGCCCCAACCGAAGAGATCAGCAGAGAGCCTGCACATGCAGAGACATGGATCGTGTCTTCACTAACAGCCATTGGATGGTGGAACTGAAAATAATCAATCTTTCATTTTATAATTAGGAAGCTGATGTTCACAGAAGTTTGGTCATGTGCCCATGTACAATCAAAGTCTGAGTCTCTAGGAATTCCTCCTCCCATTGCCAGACCCCCAGGTTGGGAAACCTGATGTGGGGCTCAGAACCTTCACTCCAGTGGGTGGACTTCTGTGGTATAAGTGTTCTCAGTTTGTGAGTCACCCACCCAGCAGTTATGAGATTTGATTTTATTGTGATTGCGCCCCTCCTATCATCTCACTGTGGCTTCTCCTTTGTCTTTGGATGTGGGGTATCTTTTTTGGTGAGTTCCAGTGTCTTCCTCTCAATGACTGTTCAGCAGTTAGTTGTGATTCCGGTACTCTCGCCAGAGGGTGTGAGAGCATGTCCTACTCTGACATCTTGAACCAATCTCAGGCTTTCTATTATCTTTTATTTCTAGTCCTATCCTACGCCCATTATTTCAGGCAGTCTCTCTTTTCCTTGAAGTATCACTTTTTCTGGAAGAAGGCAATTTGAAGTTATTTTTTCTGCAAATATTAGTTAAGACAGTCTTAAAACTCATAAAAACTGAGGGTATCATTTTAACCCAGGATTTCTTAACCTTGTCACCATTGCCATTTTTCGTTAGATAACTGTTGTGGGGACTGTCCTGTGTGCACAGTCGAATGTTTAGTAGCATCCCTGGCCTCTACCCACAAGATGCTCATGGCACTCTTCCCGCCCCCCCTCCCCCAGTTGTAATAAATAATGTCTCCAGATATTGCCTAATGTCCCCTGGGGGCAGATCTTCCCCTACACCATCATCAGGACCCACTGCTCAAGCCTATCTCAGTGGAGACACTCTCATCTCTCTTAAAGATCTTTTTTTTCATATCTAAGATATATGTGGATAGAGAGAAAGCAGTCATGTTACTGAGAATAATTCTCTCTACTTACTCCTTTTTCCCTTTACTCAGTTCATTTCATTACATTTTTCTTCTCTTCTTTAAGTGGTTATGTGAGATTGTGATATCTTCAGTAATGAACTGCTACTGATATCATAAAGCTTGTCTCTGGAGGCAGTGTAGAATCCTCATTAAGAGCATGGCTTTGGTTTGATTTCTGGTTTTGCCATTCTTGGTAATAAGATATTGGAAAAGCCACTGGATCTCTCTCAAATTAATCATAACCTGTAAAGTTGGAATAATGACACCTACTTCATTTGGTTATTGTGAGGATTAAGTAAAAATATTACTTAAGCATTTAGCATAACTCCATTCATAATAAGTGCTCAATTAGTACTATTCACACATAATAGAAATAATTTTAGAGACATATTTTGAAAATCTCAACATACCCATAGAAACATGCCAGTCATAAAAATGATATTAAGCTATTCCAAATACAAATTGAGATGCTCAGTTTTGTTCCTTGCCAAGGCAACAAAAGGGATAAAGGAAAAATTAGCTTTCTGTTTGGACTGTGGGAATTAAGACAATTATTGCTATAATGGAAATCATATTACAGTATATGAGTATCAAATCAACATGTTCTACACCTTAAATTTACACAATGTTATATATCAGATATATTTCAATAAAAATTAAAAATAAATACATTACAGAATGGCAAAAAAGTCATTTGCTAGCTTAAATATTTTTTAAGTGTGTGTGTGTTTGACAAAATGGAGAAACTTTACTTTGAATGCTTGAAGTACACACTCAATACAATTCTGTTGATAAAAAGGATGCTGGAATAAGATAATAAAAATGTAAAACATGATCCTTACTGATTGAAGGATTTTAATTTTCCACTATGAAAATAGTTTATTAAGACTAAATAAAAGATTTTGTGCATATTTGCCATTTTAAATTTAGTCTTTTTGTGAAATTTTCTGAGACCTTCTTTCTAGATTCAGCTTCTATGTGAAGCCTTTCCTGGGTACCACATTTGCTTTCAAGATCTCTCTTATGTGCTCCTATACACGGCCTTTATATTTCCGTTTAGCATTCTCTCTATTGCAATGTGACCAACAGTTTGCCTGTCTGTCTCACCATTAGCTATCTATTTCTGGCAGAAAGAATCATAATTATCTTTCATCTCACAAGCCTAGCACCCAGTCATTGCTGGTTAAAGAAATTTTCAGGTGAAAAAAGTAACTAGACCTAAAATGAAAAGAAGATTGACTGGTGGTGAAGTTTAGTAATTAACACAAGTGGAGCTATAAGAGTTCCATATCAATGTAATACTTTGAGTTTTAAAAATAATAAGTTTAATCAGTAAATCAATATCGTTCAATGAGCAAATGTGTATTGAGTGGTTATGGTTTGCAGGTACTATTTTAGGTGATGGAGAGACAGTAGTGAACAAAGCAGATAAGATCTTTGATTTCCTGGAGCTTAATAAACTCCAATATGTGAGGCATTATGCTTTCTCAGTCATTCACAAAATGACAGGTATACACATGAGTCAGGCACACATTGAACTAATTTTTGGAAAGATGAATGATATTTTCTATGTACTGTTAATAAGAAGTAAACTTGGAGTTATTTCTTGAACTGACCTTTGATATCTAGGAATTTCTGAAGATGGAGTTACATTTACTTAGTAAAAGGTCAACTTCACCTAGTATGGGGTAATTTTTATTTTATGCTTTCTTTGTTTGTGCTGTTGCAGCTTTTGTCAATGGCTGTTTAGATCACAGGTGGCCCATCGTGTGGTGTCAGTACTTCTCTGGTGTCAGTATTTCTCCAAGGCAAGAGAATGGGTAATAGATTTCAGTGGCTTCTTTCAGAAATACAATTAACTCAGTTAGTTATTCCCATGAAAATACTGTGTAACAAACCAGCCCAAAACTCAGTGGCTTAAGATAATAGCCACTTAAGGTCATGAATGTGTAGGGTCAGCTAGGGTGGCTCTGTCATATACTGCATATCTCCATGCCCTAGTCTGCTCTGCACGCCTCTCAGCCTCCCTGGACAAGTGGGCTTCTCCGGGGCGTGTTCTCCTCATGGGGATGGCACAGAGGACATTCACAAACACTTGAGCCCTCCTGACAACTAGGCTGGAACTGGCACACTTTTATTTCTGTCTACACTCTTTTGGCCCAAACAAGCCAAGTGGCAAAGTTGGAGCTCAAAGGACAGGGGAGTACCTTCCACTCCCAGTGAAGCAAAGACAAAGGTGTAGATGCTAGGAGAGTAAGAATTGGAACCGATCATCAATCTGCCATAACGATCCTATGATTTCCTTTGGCAGAGTAACAGAGAGATAGAAATAGATGAGAAACTACACTTGTTCAGCTATTTATTTTGCTATACTGAAGGCACTTGTCTAAAAAGAGGGTCATTTTGGAAGTTTTATATATAGGAATTTAAAAATTGGTGGGCTAAATATGTGTGATCATATAATCTCTAAAGTCATGTTTTTCTAATTGTGATTAGTAACATTATTGAGGTGGGAACCCTACTCATTTGAAAAAAATGAAATAGAACAAAATAGAGAGTATTAGAGTGAATTGAATGAGGTAAGGATATTTTTAATGAAAACATTTGCTTCTGTTACAAATGTGTACTTACATGTGTGTTGAGTCATTATCTAAAATGCATTTTTTTCCTATCGTGGTTAAAAAATTTTGAAAGCCACTGCCTTAAATTATTTTCTAACTATAAGATGTTATTGGGTTTAAATACAGTCTGATTTTTAAAAATATTCCTTTGTCAGGTACAAGTCATCTATTTTGGAAGTGAGGTGGGGTTTTTTGTTTTTTTGTTTTTTTTTTTAGTGCTACTATCTGCATTGTACAGATGTCTAATACAGGAGTACTTTTTTTCAAATCAATCAACAATTAAGGCAATTTTAATGGACATGTGGCTTCATTTATATGCTGTTAACACCCATGACTGTGGATCCTGGTGGCTCACGCTTGAGACTATTTTTAAAGTAATGATAATATTTACCTTCTCTAGTTTGCTCACTGCTAGCTTCCTGATGCTGGTTTAGAATAAAAGCACCTTCCACTTATCTTTCTCAATAGTATACTGTTACCTTGTTTCAAAAAGATTTATTATCAGCTTATCTTTTTCAGATTTTAATATCTGCGTCATTCTGTCTGCGTTAACTGCGGTCTATCATAGAGCCGCAGTGGCTCCACCTGCAGTAGGTGTCCGGGAGACACGTGCAGACAGCTTCCTCCCAAAGGTTGTGTTTCTGCTCATCCACTCGCTCTGTAACCCTTTCCTGAAAAGGTAGGTCTGAAGGCGATGAACGGCCTCGCCAAATCACACAGACTAGCCTGGAGGCCCAGGTAATCTTTCACAGGGAGAGTGCTCAAGAGAATAAGACTTATCAATGGTTTCGTACTTATTCATACATTAAAATTTAGGATTATTTATTGGGAAGATTCACAAGGCTTCTGTCATATTAGTAGGAGAGGATAAAAAGAGTTACATATTTTTAAATAGCTTGCTTTACATGTGCTTTTCAAAATATTTCACTTTTATTAAAAATTCACCTGTGTGAAGCTAGAAAATTTGAAAAGTTGAAACATGATTTTTAAAAATCTCCTTTCCTTGTAAATGAAGAAGGAAATTCCATGTTGTGTTTGTTGGCTGGTTTTAATATAATAGAGGAGTCTTCATGGAGATTTTTCAGGTTTTAAAATTAAACTGTATCTTATTGTTCCTATATACTAAACTACAGAACTAAAATCTTACTTGCACAAATATTATTTGGTGGGAAAAATCCTGGCACATTTCTGAATGACTTCCTGTTTTAATGTGTGTGTCTCTGTGTGTGTGTAGGTGTGTGTGTCTCTGTACATGGTATTTTAAAACACTGCAATTTTTTTTCTTTACTTGACAGGATCTGATTGACATCTTTCTATGTCTTATAAAAAGAACCAACTCTTCCTATTTGACATCTTGTTGAACATATATCTACTGAGGTTCATGATATAAGTTCAGACAATTTTACTTAAGGTCTGATATAAGTTCAGACAATTTTACTTTTTACTTTTGTTGCTGTAATGAAAATCATTGCACCAAACATTTGCTAGATCAAACAATTTGGCATTTTGAACTTCAAAAAATACAGCTGGAGAATTTTTCCAAAATTAAATTATTAGTTATGCATCTTACAATCCGGTCAAGAAGATTAACTTGCCAGCTATTCACCAATGCTGTTAACAACTAGAGGTTATTGACATAGTTGAAAAAATTTTTTTAATTTAATTTAATTTTTTTTTATATAGAAGGTTCTTACTAGTTATCTATTTTGTACACAGTTGAAAATTTAAATTCCAGGTTAATATTATGTGTTTTCTTGAAATTTGTTTTTTCCATTTCAAAAATCCTTTTTTAACAGTATTGTATTGCATCATATTATCATAATTCTTTTTGATATAAACTAAATCCCAATTTAGATAATATTACTCACTATTGTTGCTTTTACTCTTAATCTTTTGCTATTTAGAAATTTTTGTTTTGATTTAATTTTTATATTGTTAGAATATGTTCTAGAGACTTTCAGAAGGTGGTCGTAGACATATATTTGCTGCCCTTTTTCTGCCTTCATATGATTACTATTTTGGCTGAATACAGGATTGTTGAGTTGCCATCCTATTTCCTTAACAGTTTCTAAGCTCATTCCACTGCCCTCTGGCTTCCAAAATTACAGATGAGAATCCCTGTGTTAGGCTGATCCTCCTTTTTCTATTTTTTAAAAACAGCATTATTGAGTTATAATTGATATTCAAAGAACTGCACGTAATTTATGTGTACAATTTGATGAGATTGGACTTACCAAAACGCCTGTGATACCATCACCACAATCAAGGAACTTCTATCTGAATGCCTATAATATTTATCTTTGGAATCAGATCCATGCTATGAGTATGTGCCTTAATTTTTATTGGCCCCAAGGAGCACAGAATTGAGCTAATGAACCCCTCAGTTTATTTGTTCATTCATTCAATCCTTTATTCATTTTCGTGTTCATTTCGTGCTCATTTCGTGCTCATTTTCCAGGTCCTGGGGCCATAGCAGTGAATAAAGCCATCTATTCCCTTATGACACACTATTTCTGTTTGTTCCATTTCATCCTATTTTTTGTTCACCCTTCACCCCCCTCCTCCCTCTGCCCATAGTGACAGTCTAGAGTATATCTTTTTTATATTGATCTAAATATACATGTAGTCTTCAAAGAGCCTGGCGATGGTTCTTATACCTTCCCTCAACACACCCTTAACGTTCCCCTTGGATGTTTATTTACTTGATAAACACTATGTACAAGATACTATTATAAGCACTTTGCAAATATTAACTTATTTCAGCCTCATAGAAGCCCAGGAAATAGATTGTTTTTCCACATTATCAAACTACGGCCCCAAGAGGTTGGGTAGAATGTCCAAGGCCACAGAACTAGTGAATGGCCCACCCCAGACTTAAACAAAGGCAGCTGGGTACTAAAGGCCATGCTATTCAGCACACAGCCCCAGCCTCCAAGTTCAAGACTGAACTCTTGACTTCCTCCTGCTTCTTACCCTCCTCTAACCGCCATCTTCCCATCTCAGTAACTGGGACCTCCACCCTTCAAGCTGCCCAGACCAGAAGCCTTGCTATTTCCCTTGATAACTTTCTCCCAACACATATTCAGTCTATCTGTAAATCCTGCCTGCTGTACTTTCAGAACATATCCAAACTTGACCACTGCCCTGGTCTAAACCACCATCTTCTTTCACCAGGTTATTTTAGCGGCTTCCTAATCATCTCACTTTGTCCTTGCCCTCTGCCCCTGTTCTCGACACAGCAGCCAGAGTGAATCTGTTAGAATCCGTCAGAGCATGTTACTGGATTCAAAACCCTCCAATGGTTTCCTTTCTCACTCAAAGGCAAAGCTGAAATTCTTACTGTGGGCCCTATTCAATGTAGCCCTGTGCAGCTTCTCTGGCCTCTCCATCGATTTTTCTCTGCTTTCACTGCTCTGCTCCAACCACATTGACATCTGCTATTTTGCAAACATACTAGGCATGCTCCCACCTCAGGGCCTTTGCACTTGCTGACCCCTCTACCTGGATTGGTCTTCTCCCAGATAAACAGTTGTTTATTCTTAGTTTCCTTTAAGGTATCAAATGGCCTCTGCCTTGAACTCCCCAGGAAATTAACTGCTCCACATTTTCTGTTTGGGGACTACTTTTGTATGTCTATTTAGCCTGTGCATTCGGGTAAGGACATACAAGTACCTATACCAGGTGGAAGGTTCTACATTATTGCAACTCCAAGCCATTCTACTGGCATTTCCTTGAAGGGCTTCCCGTTTCCTCGTGGTAAGGGGCAGGAGATCTTGACTTCTCCGTAAAGCCACTTGGGAACTCAGGTGACATTCTCCTGTAAGGGTTGGGCATGCTGCGGAATTCCTCATCTAAGCCTGTACAGCTTCTGCCTCTCCCAGGTTCTATTCCCCTGGACCCCAGTGATTGCAGCTGGGTTTTTAAAAGGCTATGACTTTCCTCTCCTGACTCTATGATTGCCTTTTTCAAAGGACACTGTGGACCTCCTTTCCTTTTGCTTTATAATGAATTCTCACATCTGGTTGTAAACAGAGTAATCTTCTCCTCTGTCAACATCTTCTATTGAACATACTCTCCACACCTTCCACAGAATTCATTCACATTCTTTACGTTTTATGAAAGAGTAGTGAGGAGGGAAACAATTCACCCCTTCTTGGCTTAGAAGCTATATATTAAGTCAAGATACTAAAAGTAAATCAAGAAGGAAGGGGAAAAAAGGAGGAGAAGCCAGGAAACCAGTTGGGAGGCTACTAATTTGACAGTGGTTAGCGATAAGTTTATGGCTATGGTACAATTGATGAGAAATGGTCTGATTCTGGACATACTTTCAATGAAGAGTCAAGGTATTTACTGAAGGGTTGGCTATATTGTTGAGTGTGAGAGAGAGAAGTAAAGAATTACTTCAGTGTTTGGGACTGAAGATTTTCAAGAATGGAGTTGCCATTTCTAGACGTTAGGGAGGAAGAGGAGTTTAACACATATTATGGGGGAGATTAGAGACTTGGCTTTAGACATGATAAGTGGTGATATTCTCCAGGCAGCAGGAAAGTTTAGTTCAGAGTTCAGGGGGGAAGTTAAGGCTGGAGATATTCATTTGAGACTTTTTTTTAAAGTCATGAGACTATAAGAAATAACCTAGGGAGAAGCTGTAAATAGAGAAGAGAACCAAGGACTAGCCAGCCTTAGGGCCGGTGACTTGAGGAAGAACCAGTAATGAGACTATAAAGAAGAGCTAGTGAGTTAACAGAGCTCCAAGAGGGAGGTGAGTTGGAGCCAAGGAAGAAATTGTTTCAAGAAGTAACTGAGGGGTCATCAAGATGAAGACTGAGAGTTTACCATTGGGTTTAGTAATATAGAACAATATGGTTAAGATTGTTTTGGTGAAGTGTTAATGACAAAAGTCTCATTAGAGTGGATTCAAAAGGTTAGGAAGAGAATAACTGAAGACAAGGAGTCTACAGGACTCTTTCAAAGATGTTTTCTTTTTTCATAAAGGGGAGAAATAAGGTGATAATTGAAAGATGTGGGTATAAAATAATTCTTTTTAAGATGGAATATTACTACATTTTTTGAACACTAGAGTTAATTATTTAGAAGAGAACTCCTGAAGATTCAGGGGATAGAGGAGAATTGGAGAGTATATTCTTGAACAGGCATGAAAGGGTGCCTATAGGACACATATGAAGGGGCGGCTCTGATGGGAGATGGTTAGTTCATTTTTAGTAATAAGAGGGAAGGTTAAGTATATGAACAGATGTAAGCTGGTGTAGGGGTGGAAGTGGGAATATGGACATTCTCTTCTGATTGCATCTATTTTCTCAGTGAAACAAGATACAAGGTCATCAACTGAGAATGAGGATGAAGAAAGTATTTGAGATTGAAGGAGGGAGGTGGTATGAAATAGTCATCTCGAAGAGTGGGAGAATGAATGTAATAGGGAACTGGGTAGGATTCTTGAGCAGTTCGAATGGTTCATACCTGTCATGAATTTAATCTGAGGCCGATTGTGTGTTTTTCTCCATCATGTTCAGTTGCTCATGTGTAGTACAGTAAGAGGCAAACTCGATTTAACAAGGGGTCAAGTTTAGCCAGAAAAGTGTATTAATGGGAGAGAGTTTAAAATAATGTTAAAAAATTTTGGAATCTACACTAGGTAAAGAGGTGAGTGTAAGTAAATGAGGAACAGTGAAAAGGTGATAAGATAAATGAATTATGGGCTTCAAGCAGGTTGAACAAGTGTTGGAAGTAGAGCATTAGTGGCATGGGCTGGGAAGACAGAGGGTGGAACTTGAAATTAATCATTTGGAATGGCTTCATTATCGATAATGGAAGATTCTGGGGATGGCTATGAAAGTGTGAGATGATATGGAGTGGAGGATATGCTTGTTGGAAGGCAGAGGGTTAAAGAGCTGAAAGTCCATTATTGGATCATTTATGTGGACAAGAAAATTATCAAGAATTTTGGCAGGAGTAGCCTTGGAGAAAATGATGGTAGACTAGGAGTTAACATCTTCAAGACAGAGAGACATGACTTGGAAGTCTGAGGTCTGCAGCAAGAAGAGGTATAGTTTGAACACAGAACTTCAGAGTTTGCAAGGGGTGGAGGTTAGGAAGGAAAGACGGAAAAGTATCCGCAATGTCAATGAGTACAAGAGGATCCTTAGTTTTCCTCCAAGTCCTGTAATATAAAGGGTAGCTAGGGATACAGGTGAGAAAACAGCTGCCTTTGACAAGTCTGTAGGGGATGAGATATCCTCAGGGGAAAGATGGTTTTAGTTAGAACAAAGAGAGGAAAGCATTTAATAAAGAGCTTGAGGAAGTAGGGTGATGACCATGAGTTCCGGAGGGCACACTTGGAATGGTTTTGGGGAGGGCGGGTAACGGGTAGGTAGATTGGGAGATGGGTTCACATTAGGAATTGTATAGAAAAGTTTGGGATTGAGAGTCTGAACCATCAGAGATGGGTGGTTGAAGGAGCCAGAGACAAAGGGCATGGTGAACTTAGCGCTGATGGCCCATTATTGGGAAGTTGGGGCCACTCAACCAGTGAGTTCCTGTCCTGCTAGACAGATCTACTTTAAACTATAATGCTTACCAACATATTTTTAAATCGTACGTCATTTTCAAACATTAGGTGATTAGATCATTTGCACAGAACTGTTTGCTTAGCTAGGTAATTAAAGAGAGATTTATTAACTTTCCTTATTACTACTGTATGTTCAACTCGGTAATTTTTTTTTTGGCGGTACGCGGGCCTCTCACTGTTGTGGCCTCTCGCGTTGCGGAGCCCAGGCTCCAGACGCGCAGGCTCAGCGGCCACGGCTCACGGGCCTAACCGCTCCGCGGCATGTGGGATCTTCCCGGACCCGGGTACAATCCCGTGTCCCCTGCATCGGCAGGCGGTCTCTCAACCACTGCGCCACCAGGGAAGCCCCAACTTGGTAATTTTTACATGCAGAGAGTAATCATTTCTAGCTAGCTAAATTTTTAGAGCTGGAAGAAAAGAAACAAAAACATTATTATGTCATGTTTTTAGGTAAGCACTCAACTCAGTATCATCATAGGGAATTTATTTAAACAAGTCAATCTATTTAAAAATAAATTATAACAAAAAATACTTGCACAAAAATTATGTGTAATGTTCTTAAAGTTGGTCAGACACTTACTCTTCTGAAATGTCATTGGTATTATCAATAATTTCCCAGATACCATGCTTCAGGCTCTAGTTCTCTAAAACCAGGATGTTACCATTATGAGGAGGAAGCCATTTGGTTTTTATCTGGGAATGAAGAACATGGCATACAAAGTTGTCAGATGACTTTTTCATCATCTATGAAGGTAGTCTTCTAAAACTGAACAACCAGTTTTTTTCCCCTTTTCATCTTCCCTTACTTATTTTTGGACCCTAGTTCCCACTGAGTAAAGCTACTCAATGTGATATCAGGTAGGAATGTTTTCTTGACTGGTAGTAATTATTAGCAAACAGTTCTAAACACTGATTACAGGTGTGTTGCTTGGTTCCTTTAATGTCAACAGCAAAAGTAAGAGAAAGAAGAAAAGGGGGGAAATAGAAAAAAAAAAAAAAGTCCGCGTAGAAGATTTAAAACTCTAAATGATAGTTTAGTTGAGTGAACACAAATTTCATAGTAAAAACTCCATCGTTCTTTTAGTAAAATTTTAATTATAATTCAAATATTACAGAGCTCAGATAATATAAATAGATTTCGTCTGCAATTTGTTCTGTCATAAAGTGGGCCTGGGTGTTTATTGAAATAAATCTTACAGATGTACTTGATATGAATATGTTTCCTCCTGAGAAGAGAAGGCAGAAAGGGATTAGGGGGAGAGATACTTCAAATTTACTAAAATATGCATTTTAGTTCCTAAATATCTTATTCCTCCAATTCTAATGTTGGATAAGTTTCGATTTCTATGTGGTCTTGACCTAAACGGTCAGCCCAGAGGGAATAAGAGCCAAAGAGGAGGGTGGACTCCTGGAATTCTAAGACTTGTTGTTATTTTCCAGCATCTTCACAATATAGTGACAGGTTGTTCATTGATAGTCAGAATTTACATTCTTCCTCCAAACTCTCTCTCTCCCCCTCTTTTTATATTTATAATACATAATTATATAACGTATTATATATTACACATAATATGTATTGTACGTGTATTGAAAAATGTATTGCAAATTCTCGAATTTAGCTGAGTATTACAGAATTACAGTATCATATATTTCAAACGAATAATTCAACTTTGCATTTCCAGCACAGTGAGCAGCATCAAGTAGATGTTAAAAATAATTGCAGGGGCTTCCCTGGTGGCGCAGTGGTTGAGAGTCCGCCTGCCGATGCAGGCGACACGGGCTCGTGCCCCGGTCCGGGAAGATCCCACATGCCACGGAGCGGCTAGGCCCGTGAGCCATGGCCGCTGAGCCTACGCGTCCGGAGCCTGTGCTCCGCAATGGAAGAGGCCACAACAGTGAGAGGCCCACGTACCACAAAAAATATATATATATAATAATAATAATTGTAGAACTGAACTACTGAACTAAACTTGGAAATAAAAGCTCTTTCCAAAATAATCATTTTTCAGCAAGAAGTAATAGGTAAATGTGTTAAAAGTGAGAAGAATCAAATTGCTGATGATTTCCTTTCTTTTATCCTCCCAGGTTTCTGGAATACATATATGGAAATAAAAGAAGGAACTCTAACCTGATCATGGATTTCGAAGAAAGACTCCTCAACACACAAAGGAAAAGATAATAACTAGTGCATAGCCCTCAGAAATGATGCCCTTTTGCCACAATATAATTAATATCTCCTGTGTGAAAAGCAGCTGGTCAAATGACGTCCGTGCTTCCCTGTACAGTTTAATGGTGCTCATAATTCTAACCACAGTGGTTGGCAATCTAATAGTTATTATTTCTATATCACACTTCAAGCAACTTCATACCCCAACTAATTGGCTCATTCATTCCATGGCCACTGTGGACTTTCTGCTGGGGTGTCTGGTCATGCCTTATAGTATGGTGAGATCTGTTGAGCACTGCTGGTATTTTGGAGAAGTCTTCTGTAAAATTCACACCAGCACTGATATTATGCTGAGCTCAGCATCAATTTTTCATTTGTCCTTCATTTCCGTTGACCGCTACTATGCTGTGTGTGACCCATTGAGATACAAAACTAAGATCAACATCTTGGTTATTTTTGTGATGATCTTCATTAGTTGGAGTATTCCTGCTCTTTTTGCATTTGGAATGATCTTTCTGGAGCTAAACTTCAAAGGAGCTGAAGAGATGTATTACAAACACATTCACTGCATAGGGAGTTGCTCTGTCTTCTTCAGCAAAACATCTGGGGTTCTGGCCTTTCTGACTTCTTTCTATATACCCGGCTCTATTATGATATGCATCTATTGTAGAATCTATTTCATAGCGAAAGGGCAGGCAAGATCAATTCATGATGCAAATCAGAAATTTCGAATTGGGTTGGAAGAGAAAAATGGAATTTCACGAAGCAAAGAAAGGAAAGCTACGAAGACTTTAGGGACTGTGATGGGAGTTTTCTTCACATGCTGGTGTCCTTTCTTTGTCTGCACAGTCATGGATCCTTTCCTGGACTATACTATTCCACCCATCCTGAATGATGCATTGATTTGGTTTGGCTACTTGAATTCCACTTTAAATCCAATGGTTTATGCATTTTTCTATCCCTGCTTCAGAAGAGCACTGAAGATGATTCTATTTGGTAAAATTTTCCAAAAAGATTCATCTAGATGTAAATTATTTTTAGAATTAAATCCATAGAATTATTAGACTTTACTGTTTGACCAACAGTTGGTGATCATATTTATGAACACAACATAATATCAACCACATGCACCAGCTACAGGGGCTCTTATCAAGTATTAGGGTCAAAGATTGTGTAGTTAGATATGATGCTTATATCTTGCTTCCTATTTGCCATTCTTATTATACATATTGAAGCTTTACAAGCCCAGAATTTAGGGACTTGTATTTTAAAGAACTTCTCCTGCCCTTACATGAACTGCCATGAAATTGACAGTGGTACCTTACTCAGTTGTTCAGTGGTGGAAACTAAGAGACTACATTTGGGGATGCAAATTAGAAGAGATTTGTCATTCCTTTGCTTGAGTATATATGCCTTTTTGTAAAATCAACTGAAAGTATACATTAAATGTTACTATTAAGTAATTGTTTACACATAATTTGCTATTTATCATTAATTCTTATTTATATATTCTAATTCTTAAATCTCAATTTTTATATTTTAAAAATATGTTTTTTTCTGATTTTCATACTTGTAGGAAATTTAGAAAATAAAGTAAAAAATAAAAATAATATATCACATAGAAACAAAATGAAATTAAAATATCACTCAGAGCTTACTTCCTGAAAGAACCATATCATTCAAAATCCTTAAAAACTTGGGGATTCCCTGGTGGCGCAGCGGTTGAGAGTCCGCCTGCCGATGCAGGGGACAGGGTTTGTGCCCCGGTCCGGGAAGATCCCACATGCCGCGGAGCGGCTGGGTCCGTGAGCCATGGCCGCTGGGCCTGCGCGTCCGGAGCCTGTGCTCCGCAACGGGAGAGGCCACAACAGTGAGAGGCCCGCGTACCGCTTCTTAAAAACTTAATTTTTGGTGACTGTATAAGGCTACATTGCATGGATGCACAAAACTTTGTTTTAACCGTTTTCCCATTGTTGACCACTTAGTTCGTTTTGATTCCTTTTTTTCAAACAATAGAAATTAATTCCTGTTACCTGTTACTGAAGCTCATGAAAATGTCTGGAAGATTTCACCATATTTCAAGGTCGTGGCTGGTGTGGTAGGACTCAAAACACAAGCCATATGAAATAAAACAAATTCACTTGTTGGGCTCCAGGCTACACTGAAAGAGAAGCAGCTATCCACCAAAGCAGCTAAACCTGAAGGATAAGAAGAGGTATAATCGGACACAGAGTATGCCATGTCTATTAAGGTGTCATATACAAAAGAAAAAAGGAAAAATAGTGGTTTCAAGTAAGATCTTATAGAAGTGGGCCAACATTCTTAATCATAAGTACCCATTTGCAGTTGAGCTGTTTCTCATCCAGACTTCATGTCGTTTTTATTACGTTGGGTAGCACCAGGGATTTGAATTTATCTATTTAATAACTGTGACTTATGCTCATGGGTAAGTTAGGGTAAGGCAGCTAATTTTAAATGAAACTAAAATGCATGTTCCTGTATATACATTTCTGTTCACAAACCCTTCCGCCTTTTAGAGTCTGTTTCAGGACTGTATATTTAGTTCCATTGAACTGACTAGATTTTTGTTCTAGTAGATTTTAAAAACATTTTTAAAACCTTTTCATTTAGTACATGGTAAGACAAGTTGCCCCTAATCACTCCTAGTTTCAAAAACTACCTTGGCTTTTTCTACTTGTGAAACCATTTTGTTAAATTTTTAAAAAGAACAAAAGCATTTAGACAGTTTTCTGTACCTTAGAGCAAGTTTCTGTGGTTTTCTTCATTTGCTCCCACACATTCTTAGATGTTTTGTACTTTTGTGTGTGTGTGTATGTGTGTGTGTGCTTTGCCTATTATGAATATATCTCTTTTAGGTCATTATATTTTCTATGTAATTATTATTGCTGGTGTACAGTAAAATTTATTTTAGTTTTTCAGTTGACCTGTTTGGGTTTTCATTCTATAGTCATATTATCCTCAAATAATGCTAAATTTTATCTCCTTTCCAATAATTATTCTTCTTTACATTCTTTGCATACTTCATTAGTCAGAATTTCTAGAGCAATATTGATATTGATAGTGTTGATAAGAGTCATCCTTGTCATATCTATTTTAAATTACTATTCAGGTTTTAATATTGAGCCCACATTTTTCTCGGGACAAGTTCATGACTCAGATAATTCTACCTTTTATACTTAGTACTAAATCCCCTATAGACTATTTCTCTTTGAAACCTCTGTTTTTAATACTCATAATAAAAGACAACCCATAACCCATCCTCTCAGCAAAACAAGAAGAAACAACTTTGTCTTTCCCTATTCCCAGCTTTATTCTAGCTACCATTCCCTCATGCAGAAGGTATTTTGGTCTTTTGGTTGCCCAGAATCCATTTCCCAACTGGAATCCAACTAGCTTTTGAGAACTTTCCCATCCTAACTAGGGATAAACTGTTGGGACTGTAATGAAGAGACTGGCTTTCTGCCTTTCCCCTTAACTAAACAGATGGGTGGATAACCTACACTAAAACTTTCAGAAGGTCTTTCTTTGGAAATTGAATCTTAAATGAAGGGAAAAAGACAGTGATTTTTAGCAGAAAACAAACAAATGAAAACTGTGGGTTTTCATCCTATCCATGTGGTAAGATTGTGACCTGACTGCTCTTGGTGTTGTTGGAATTCTTGCTTCCCAGACTCCAGAGATACCCAAGTATTCATTTCCAAACTGACTTATCCATTCTCTTATGGATTCCATGAGTCCCAGATAGTCTTCTAATGAATTCTCTGTAGGAGTAGTTTTTGGTTGCATGCACGAAAAGAACTTTAACTTGACATACAATATTACACTAAACACCAAAAAAGCAATTGCAACAACACGACATGACTCTCCTTTCCTAGTCCAGACAACATTCATTTGAAGCAGTCTCATATTCCACTGTCCTCTCAAAGAGAAGTATTCATATAAGTTTCCACTCAAGAAGAGATAAAAATAAATGTATTAGCAAGGAGCTTGTTGGAACTGATTTTTTTATAATAATAATATTGCCATCTTAAGAGATCAGTGAAATGGAAGTTCCATCAGCTTGGGTGTTGAAGTCAATAATTCAATCTTTGGAGAGTCATAAATAATTTTGGCCAAAAAAGTAAAGCAAACCATATAAACTGCTGTAAATTGGTGGATTCTGGTGAATCAGTTTGGTTAATTGTACATTGTCAACCAGAGTGTGAACATTAACTTGTGTTTAAAGAATGATTTATATTTTGAAATTTAGCAGACTATATAGTGTACCAAAGAAAGAATTATTCAGAGAGATACTTTGAATGTTGCACTCAAATAAGCTAGGTGATGTAAGAATCAGACTGAAGATTTTTTTTTAAAGATAAAGTATATGTGCATTTCCCAAAGTGTTTCAACACAGGTCATTGAGCACATGGTCAACTGTAAACAGGTATTCAGAGAAAGTAAATTTGTCTTTGCCAGGTCCTGACCTTCTGTCCCACATTCCTCCTTCTCCTAAAACCTCTTTCCCAAGCCTCTAAGCTCCCAGTCAATTTATGTTGCTCCAACATTCTAATTTGGTTAGAGTGTTCCATTGAGGCTAGTTCTACTGTAAAGTCATATCAACCTCAGCATCTAATTTGTTTTAGCCTTTGATTTTTTTCAGGAGGAAGAAATCACACAAATTAAAAGTTCTCAGCATATTTATCAATTAAAGTGATTTAGAAGCTTAAATTCAGCCACTCACAATGGCTTATCAATGGCAAACTTTCCTCTTCATAAATATACCAGTCAGATAAGCATTAACTGCGACGAAAAGCTCTGAAATTTGTTTATTGGTCAATATTTTCACAATGCAGTGTGTTAAAGTAGTGTTTCTCAACCTTGACTGCTGTAATAGAAATAGAAATAACGTGGACACGAAGGCCCTATGTCAAGAAAATAAATTCTAATAAATTCTACAATTAAAATTATACAAAAGAAGAGTAGAAGATTTATTCCAAGGTCTATGAGGAAAGAAGTTAACCTGGTGATACATTTCTGCATTAGTCTGTGATGCACAATATTTGGCATCTAGTATATTTGCAAGAGTGTGGGAATTTTTATTTCCTTAAAAATAATTTCTATAAACATACATATACATAAAGTAACTACATATTCTATTCTACAATTCTACATATATACTATTGATATCTATCTACAAAGTAACTATTTATTGTCTACCTAGCTAATGACCTTGGACTAGCACCTTGTGTAAGCTCTGAGGCATGCTGGTGTAGAGCCAAAGTTCTGAAGCTCCCTGCACAGAGGGACGTCCTCAGGCTTTGGAACCAGACAAGCCTGGGTTCAAGTCCCAGCTTTCCTCGTGGTTCCTGTGCTTTCCCTCCTTGTGTCTTTGCTCCTGCAGCCGCCATGCCTGAAAAGCCCCCTTCCCTGCAACCCCACCTCCCTTAACTGGTTGACATTTACTCATTTTAAAAGACTTATCTTGAGGGTTGCCTCTCCAGGAAGCTATCTAAATCCCCTAAGACCAGATAGGGGTCTTCTCTGCACTCTCCAAATATGTCTTGCCCTTCCCATCAGTACACTCCCTGGCTGTGTTCACACTGGAGTGTAGATTGCAGAAGTTAAGAGACTGTCTCTTATTCATCGTTGTACCCTGTACTCAGGGAACACCTGGCACAGAGAAGTCATTCAATGCACGTTTCTTTAGGGGAATAGATGAATCAGGGATAAAAAGGTACCCAAGGGGATAGAGCTAATGACAGAGACAGATTTTAGTCCAAGTCTGTTCTGGCTACAAACTCCACTCTCTTTCTTATTTCAGGAAGTGGGGGGGGGGGGGGGGAATATGAAGCAACCACGGGGACTCATAATTTTATCCCCAGCCAAGTTGAAGCAGATGTGCCTGTATGGGTTTAATTCTGACAATAAATATGTATTCTTTATGAATAGAAAAATATTTTAACAGTTATTTAAAAATTTGTTCTGAAACTGCTAACTAGACTTAGCTTATGGGCTACTACCCAGGCTGATGTAACTGCCTTCGAATTATTTGGGATTGATTGGACTGAGACTCAGAAATCTGCAATTTCAAACAGCAACCCGGGTTCTTTGGATTACATTTCTTCTAAGAACCATTGCCTTAGATATTTAAGAAAAAGGAATTTAAAGTTCATATAGTACAGTGAAAATTTAGGAGAACAATGTATTTGAAATTGAGAAATGAGCTCAGAAGCCCTGGCTGTGAGCTTCTCTGGGCAGGGGCTCACTTATCTCCAGCACCTGCCATAGAACCTGGGCCAGAATAGTTGCTCCAGGAACATTTGTTCAAAGAAGGGAGAGAGGAAAGATAACTAACTGATTTGAATGCAACATTTTTAAACTAGCAAGGGAAAAACTATTTCTAAAGTTATAACTTAAAATTTAAGCATTTAACGTTATTTTCTCAAACTAGTGGTACCTTGACCATCTAACTCAGGGATTCCCAAATCCTCCCAGTCTGAGGATTAGTGTTGTCTGTGACACTTTTTACAGGTCATTATAAAGTGAGAAAATAAACACAATGTAGTGAGTTTTTCATTATGGAATACTTATTCAATTTAATAGACTGTCTTTTGTCTAAGATCATGTCCTTACTAAATTTCCAGAATTAAGATGTTCTTTTCTTTTATGAAAATATGGTAATAATAGACAGAAGATTTTAACAAGGATCTTATTTGACAAACCTATGTTTGCCCCCATGGTTAAAAAATTTTCTTTTTATGAAATCCCCGAATCCATTATTGTATGCTGTTAGTAACACCTATAACAAGAAAGGTGTTTTTGGCAGTAAGGTTTTATGGTGAGCCTGCAACATACCAGGGAGGCATCAGTTCAGCTCCAATCATTGAAGAAATTAAAGTCATAAGGACTGTTTATAACGTATGCTCGCAATTCAGTGAAAATAGATGTCAAAGGCCACAGACAAACACAAGCAAAAGAATTCTTGCTGCTAAGAAAAATTTGGCTTCGTCCAGTATTATACCCTCTGTTGACACAGAATCTTAATTTATTCTGTGTATGTAATTTACTCATAACTCTAAAATTTGAAATTAATCATTAAGGGACAAACAAAATGAGTATTTAACTAAGAGTTTTCTTGGTCTTCCCTGGTGGCGCAGTGGTTGAGAGTCCGCCTGCCGATGCAGGGGACACGGGTTCATGCCCCGGTCCGGGAAGATCCCACATGCCGCGGAGCGGCTGGGCCCGTGAGCCATGGCCGCTGAGCCAGCGCATCCGGAGCCTGTGATCCGCAATGGGAGAGGCCACAACAGTGAGAGAACCACGTACCGCAAAAAAAAAAAAAAAAAAAGGGGAAAAAAAAAAAGAAAGTCTCTTGAATATAAGCATCAGGAAACTTGCACAAGAATATTCAAAATAGCACCATTCATAATAGCAAAAGAACTAGAAATAATTCAAATATCTATTGATAGGAGAAAAGATTATTATATAGCAGTGAAAATGAATGAACTACAGTTACATATAGTGTAAAATTGAGTGGAAAAATAAGAGCAAAACAGATTCTAAAAGACAACAAGTTGCATGATACTCATTTTATAAATAATTCAAAAGACAAACGCAACAATATTTTGATTTAATCATACAGACATACACAATAAAGCTATTAAAAGAATACAAAAACTGATAAACACAAAATTCAATATAGTAGTTACCTGAGGTGACAGGCAGAAAGCAGAATATAGGGGTATGTACACTATTGTCAAGCTAGCTCACAGTCATGGGTATTCATTATGCTACAAACGAATAAAGCAAGTAAGACGTATGGCATGATTAATTGTGATTAATTCAAATTCTGCATACCTGAGTTTCATTTAAAAATGTGAACAGTTATACTAGTGATATATCCATTTTCTCCAGCTTGAGGTACAAAATAAGATCATATCTCTGTTTTAATTAAATTAATTAGCCATCTTTCCCATTTCCCTTCTGCTCTCTTGATATATTCTCTAAGGACTGAATCTGAAGAGTCAGTTCTCCCAAGCTGCCACAAGGTGTCACTGTTGAAAGTAGGAGGCCACGCAGTCCGAAGATGCCGTTCCATCTTCAATGATGTAGATATGGGGCTGTCAGGAGACCATACGGTTTCCAAGGGCTTAGAAAGAAGACTGAGCTGGTGCTCACGACACATACATTCACCAAAGAGCCCTCACTTTCACATCTTTCCAATGGCATTAAAGAGGCTTGTTCAGAAGGGTTTTCAAGGGTTAGTCGTCCATCTAACCTCTCCCATGGTCAGTCCTGCTCAGGAAAGCCCTAGTGTGCTCTCTTGCCAGCTGCTATATTAGGTTAGTGCATTAATCTGGTGTATATTAAGATGCTATATTTCAGCTTATTAGATATATTCTGATAGCAGTGAACCTCAGAAGGGAAGAGGACAAGACTCATTCCTTTTGCTCCTTAGCTCTTTAAAAACAACAATTTATGTTCTAACCGTCTTCTGCTATGTCTCCCATCTACATAATTAAAAGAGAATGCTTAAGTAATTCTTTGCAGAACCAAGAAGATTTATCCAAAATGACTTACTGTCTTCCTCAGAAGACAGAGAATTTGCTGGCAACCTTGGAGTAGCCATGCCTTCTGCTATTAAGATAAGTTCTACCTTCCTGGCAAGCAACTGTGCTGCTATTTGTAAAGTTTGCTTTAAAAATAGTTTCATACACATTTTCTCATCATATCGTAATATAAATAGGAATATGCTCTAAAATGAAAAGAGATCTTTTGGTTCTTCTTTCTCTTCTTCAAGAAGAGCTCCTGAGAGAGATTGATCCGGACCAGCTATGTAATTTGGGGGACCCATAACAAAACTAAAATGCATTTTCACTTCTTAAAAAAGTATTAAGGGGCTTCCCTGGTGGCACAGTGTTTGGGAGTCTACCTGCCGATGCAGGGGACGCGGGTTCGTGCCCCGGTCCGGGAGGATCCTACATGCCGCAGAGTGGCTGGGTCCGTGAGCCATGGACGCTGAGCCTGCGTGTCCGGAGCCTGTGCTCCGCAGCGGGAGAGGCCACAACAATGAGAGGCCCGCGTACCACACACAAAAAAAACAAAAACAAACAAAACAAAACAAAAAGTATTAAGCATTTCAATAGGGTAACAGCAGAGCCACTGAACCAAGTGTGGGCCCTTTGAAACTCAGGACCCTTTGTGACCCCACGTGACTGCACAGTGGCATGCCCGAGCAGCAGCCCTAAGCCAAGGTGACTGAAATCACAGGGTAGCTATAATTTTAATTCAAACAGACACTGATGGTTTTTAGTGACCAGTATTATATTCTGTCTACATCTGTGGTATGTTGCCTTCCAAGGCTGTCCCATCAGTGCAGAATGAACTTTCACATTTTAAAAGAACACAAACACAAAGGTAGGTCCAGGGTTTCCCTGGTGGCTCAGTAGTTGAGAATCTGCCTGCTAATGCAGGGGACACGGGTTCGAGCCCTGGTCTGGGAGGATCCCACATGCCGCAGAGCAACTAGGCCCGTGAGCCACAACTACTGAGCCTGCGTGTCTGGAGCCTGTGCTCCGCAACAAGAGAGGCCGCGATAGTGAGAGGCCTGCGCACCGCGATGAAGAGTGGCCCCCGCTTGCCACAACTAGAAAAAGCCCTCGCACAGAAACGAAAACCCAACACAGCAAAAATAAATTAATTAATTAATAAACTCCTACCCCCAACACCTTCTTTAAAAAAAAAGAAAAGGTAAGTCCTTCATCATGTGAGTAGATTTAGGTCAGTAACATCTGAGATTTTGGCATCGTTACGTGAGTTCCTTAAAGAGATAATAATTATGCCCCATTCCCCCGAGAGGGTTGATGCGACTTGTTCTTTTAGTCACATTTAAACAAAGGAAAAAAGACAAAAACGATAGGTGATAAGACCTCTTCTTAGTGACTGGAACGTGAGACGATGTGTGGACTGTGACAATCAGATTTTCCTAGAGATGGAAGACGTATAACCATTCTTCTACTTGAACTACTGATCTCATCCATGTGTAACTGAATCAGGTTCCTTAGGGTCACCTGTAACTCAACAGTTTAGATTGACTTTTATAGTTGTTACAGTAAATAGCGGAGTTAGAGCCTTCAGCGCTGTAGGTGATGAAAACTTCAGAAAGCAGAGATTCCTGAGAGGATAGAGGGGTGGTTTAGGCTCATTTAGCTGTTAAACTTTAGAAAGGCAAGGTTTTGCTTTGGCTTTTTTTTTTAATTTTTCAAACCCAATTCCCTTGAGACTGATTGTTAAGTTGTAAAACAACACAATGCCCATAGTTCAGGTTGTCTAGTTCCACAAAAGCATTCACGCTAGTTAGAAAAGAAACAAAGAAATACAGTTCCTTGAGCGAGGAGTTTAATTAACAATGTCATCTGCAGTGCAACAGGTATGTGGAGAAGGGATTCAGGACAGATCTGCACTTTCTCTTCCTTGGGTTTTCTTAAGAAGCAAATTGTCACTCTAATAATGCAGTGGCATTGCTGGTGGATTGATTCCTCTTTTTTCATCTTGGTCATGTACAAAGAGTAGTGTAGGAATGCAGAAGGTTATAGGTGCAGTACTTAATATAAATTTGTAATAAAAAGCAGAGCTTTTTAAAAATGCAAACAGGATAATGTGTGCCTTTTGGCGGTGCAACATGTTTCCTGGGAAGAAGATTTAGAATTGTGGAAAGGGTTATTTCTTCATAAGCAGCTGAGTAAATCATTTGCCACAAGTGTTCACCTATGTGAAGCAGGGGGTTAAGGCAGTTACCTGGGTTTTTACATACAATCCCATTCCTTTACTTTGGGGAAACCTTTTCTGGTCAAATGTATTCTTGATGTTGAATGTGGTGTTCATCCCAACCAGGAAAGAACAAAGGAAGGAAGGGAGGGAGGGAGGGAGGGAGGACAAGAGCAAAGTCACCTTTGATGGTGTTCTTTACATATCAGGCGTTGTGCTACGGCTGTTCACATATATTATTTAATATGTTAAGATCCATTAGCATTGAATTTTTTATAGAAATTGAGCAACTGAAAGAAATCAATTGCTTGGGTAAGGACAAAATAATTCAACGAAAGAAGAAAGAATGATTATCAGGAAAAAGGACTTTTTAAAGTCCCTTAAAAGCCTTAAATAGTGGGTACTAAAGCAGTATATTTAATATGGTAGCACTAAACAAATTTAATGACAAGGTAAAAAGGAATGAGATCATATTAGAACAATCAGGAAATTCTTTATTATTATGGTCTGCTCCTGCAGGTTAGTCACTTTCTTAGGGAATGTAGAAATCACTTTTAATTTGACAATTTAGTAGAAGACAGTTCAGACATAAGCTGAATGGGTGAGAAATTCATTATGTCCCAAATTTTTAATGTGCTTGAGCTTCTTGTGGAAACAAAAGACATCCTCCTTAATTCTGTTGCAAACCTTGTATCTATATGTGCTTACATTAATAGGTTTAAAAAACTTTCAGGAATAATTCTATCATTTCTGTAAACAGTGTGTAGGACATTGGTGGGCAGAGACCCCAAAATATACTTTGGTAGCGCACCTATCATGTGCTGTAATCACCCACATCCCCCCTGCTCCATTTTCAGTTCCTTTGCTACCGTGTGTCCCATCACACAATTAGGCCATTAGTTCTCCACACGTGGGGACCCGGCCCCAGAGCAGGAAGCTTAAGGAGGATAAAGTTGCCTTGGACTCGACACTTAGAATCAGTTTGGAGAAATCTTTTTTTTTTTTTTTGCGGTATGCGGGCCTCTCACTGTTGTGGCCTCTCCCGTTGCGGAGCACAGGCTCCGGACGCGCAGACTCAGCGGCCATGGCTCACGGGCCCAGCTGCTCCGCGGCATGTGGGACCTTCCCGGACCGGGGCATGAACCCGCGTCCCCTAGCATCGGCAGGCAGGCTCTCAACCACTGTGCCACCAGGGAAGCCCCCACATTAGTTTTAAAGTCCGTGCAGTAATCTTAACAATATACATATGTTTCCTCAGTAAATTAATTGTTGACGAATCACTTCTTAAGACTTTGCCACTTGCAATAAGTTTTATTGCCTTCTGAAACCATGGATAAAAGAAAGTGTATATCAAGGGGTTCATAGCTGAATTATAATAAACACACCACACTAAAATCTCATAAACATAAGGAGGAGTTATAAAATTCATATGAGCGTCAATTATAGCATCAATAATGTATGGAAGCCAAGAGACCAGAAAAGCTGCCGTAGCAATATCCAATGTTTCAGCAGCTTTTCTCTCTCTATTTGCCACTCTTTCCTTATAACTCTCTGAGGAGGACTGAACTTGGCTGGCTGTACTTTCCATCTTCCTGGCCTTCCACCAAAAATACCTTACCGTATATAAACAAACACCATGGCAACAGTGGGTATAAAGAATAGAAGAAAATAAATTAGAACCCAATTTTGATTCATTGAAGCTGGACAGCCTCCTACACAGGTGAGAGCAACTACTAGGTCCTCAACCCCTTCCTCATTGACCCTTGTGTGAAAGATAGAAAAACTATATGTGACAGAAAAGAACCAAGAGAGAACAATGCATATTCCTGAAACCAAGTCAGTAAACTTGGTTGGGTAGGTCAGAGGATCAGTAAAGAAATATATGTCAACAGAGATACAGCATAAGTGAAATAAAGAAGCAAAACATAAGGAATTATCAAAACATCTATGAAATTTACAGTAACTCTCCCCAAAGTACCAGCAGCTCTCCAGAGACCTCACTGTGCTAAAGGGCATCACAGTCACTCCCACGGAGAAGTCCGCACAGGCCAGGGATGCGATCAGAAACTTTGTAGATGTGTGCAGCTGTTTGAAGTGAAGAATAGCAGTAATGACCAGTAAGTTTCCAAACACAGTCAGCAGGGCCCCAAAACTGAGGACTGCATACAGAATTGCCCGAGGACCTGGTGAGTAAGGAGTCTTAAGACAGGAGCTGTTCACGTTCTTGTAGCAGAGTTCCACAGCTTCAGCTTGGGAGAAATTTTTCACCATTGCCTTCTTGTTTGAATGATTTCAAGGTTCTCAACTTCCCTATTTCAGCCATTTAAAACAAGAAGGAGATGGCAATTTCAAAAGCTTCTGTAAGAGGAAAAAATTTCTAGCTAAAATGAAAGCTAGTAACTTTTCTCCCATTTTGAGGGGCATATTAACTATAACCTCTTGGTCTTTCCAAAAAATATTCCCAAGTTTTTAATATATTTAGAGTGAAAACTTGTTGCAGAAAGTCATTAAAATTATAGTCAACATACTTAGTCCAATGATATGTTTTATAAAATGTAATTAGCTAATCACTAGAGAATCCCTTTTTTGTGTTACTTTACCTTTTGAAATCTTGCCTGTAACCACCTGAGTTGAGAGCTAATTAAGCTACCAAAGGCTGTTTTATTTACTAAGCTATCTCCCCTAAGTAGTCATTTCAGCAGTAATGATAAACTGTACTTCATTCTTTCAAGAAGGAAGAAATAAATTACATCTTCTTCAAATTATAGCCTCAAAAATCCCTATAGTATAGACTGTAAAGACTGAGGAAACATTTACTCATAATAGCTTGTTAAACTTATTTGGGGAATAGATTTCTTCTATTGCTTATATTTTCAGAGTTTATGGGGTTTTCTTTTCTTTTTGTATTCCTTCATGGTCTGATAGCTTAAGATGATTTGGAGAACTATTCTTACCAGATTGATACTAATATATAACCAGTGTTATAAATATTTTCCCTGCTACTAGCCAGTTTTAGATGTCTAAAATCAGTAAGATTGATTAAAATAAGCAATAACTCACCTAGCCCCTTACCTTCCCATCCTTAAAAAACAGTATATTTTTAAACCTACCACAGAGGAGTAGGCAACACCTGGGATGGTCTTGGGGCAGGGTGGGTAGGGAGGTTCTAGATTAGCCATGTCTCTGGTGGGAATGGATTCATGCTAAGTCCTCCAAAATTCAAGTAGTGACCAAGTTGGTTTCTCCTGGTGTTTGTTTTTGTTTGTTTTTATACTGAGGAAAACAGCCTTCAAACACGTTACAGAGCTCACCAAACAATAGTGACTCATTATTTTTTTACTTCATTTAACCATGAAAATGTACAACCTTGCATCTATATCTTAACTGAACTAGAGACTAGACTACTTGTATTGCCATTATCCCGTACCAGAGCTCTGTCCTCTGTTGAAAGTGCAGGTTCTTAAAAAAAGGCTATGTGAACACACCCGTGTATCTTTTATCTATATATCTATACTCTCTAGTAAATAGGTTTTGTTAATCTGTGAATTTTAAATGTTTGTGTATGTGTGATATGTGTGTATAAATGCCTGTGGTACTTTCAGGATTTACTAGTCCATGAATTTTAAATCAACTCATTTTTACTTTTTTTTCTTTAATTAATTTATTTATTTATTTTTGGGGGTGTTGGGTTTTCGTTTCTGTGCAAGGGCTTTCTCTAGTTGCCACGAGCGGGGGCCACTCTTCATCGCGGTGCGCGGGCCTCTCATTGTCACGGCCTCTCTTGTTGCGGAGCATGGGCTCCAGACGCGCGCAGGTTCAGTTGCTGTGGCGCACGGGCCTAGTTGCTCCGGCGGCATGTGGAATCTTCCCAGTCCAGGGCTCGAACCCGTGTCCCCTGCGTTAGCAGGTAGATTCTCAACCACTGCGCCACCAGGGAAGACTCTCATTTTTACTTTTATTCTTCAAGTTTATACTTACTTAAGCCCTCACTGGTTTAATGACATAAGTCTAAGTTTCCTCCTTAGAGAGCATCTCCCAGTTACTCCTGGGATTCCCAAGGTGGGTGCATGCATGTGCTCACAAGTCAGTTTACCCAATAAAAAGACCATTTGACACCCCCATATTTTCTTCTTCTGTCCCAGCTCTCCAGATAAAGTTCACCACATCTCTTGTTTTATTCTAGAGCTGGCTAAAGAAATTTCATCACTGCCACCATTGATGGTGTCCTGCCTTAGAGTCTGAGTGTCTACGTAAAGGCTGCTATCTCCCCAAGCTTTAGGCTCCCCACTTCACTGGCAATGCTGCAGTGGTGCAAAAGGAGAGAGACCCCTTCCTCAGGTCTTTACACTTGGGCCCTAAAATAGCAGCCTTCAGTCTTATAGAGTGTCTTAAATCTTACCCTTCCCTAGAAGCAGACACTTGAGGAGTGATGAGCACTCTTCAGACCCACATCTTGGCTTAATATTTTACACCCATAAAAGGAACTAGAGCTTCTCAAAGAAATGATTCATCCAAGCCATGGGATCAGGAAAGTACAGGAAGAAACTGGAACATATTTTCATATCACTTTTTTTTTTTTAATGTTGGAGCACTTTCATAAAGATGCTGTTACAGCATGAATGGGTTCCCACTGGCCAAATAAGGGACAATTTGAGTGCTAAAGTAATTAGGGAGAGTAAAAACAAATTATAAACCATTAGAAAAAAATGAGAAACTGTGACGCCATATTCATGAGAGAGAAAAAGAAAGAGAGAGATGATTGTAGATAGATAGATAGATCATAGTAATATGATACCCCCAGTCCTCCTTGGCAAGTAATACCCCCAGTCCTCCTTGGCAAGATGTGATAAATAGCTCCTTTAAAGTCTTTTTGTCTCTCCATGATGCTGGAAATTCTTAGCAAAGCATCATCTTTAAGAGCTCTCTGGAAAGTGTATTTTACTGTGAGGGGCAATGTAGTAGAACATTTTTCATAGCTAGTATCACATTATATCCATAGACAATCCATTCTTGCCTAGCATAGAGACTGAGAAACTGGACATGTTTATTGTACAACAGAAGGTTCAGAAAAGAAGTGTTTGTTGGGTGGCCCTGAAACATAAAGCAGTCAGAGGACAACACAGGAACACAGTGCGTCCCTAAGAGGAGGGATGCCAAAGAAAATATATGCTAAGTGTCAGGTCCATATTGTTACCCTAGATTTTTAACATTTGCTTAAGAGTCTTAATGATTCCCTGAAATATTCTTGGACAAGTTTTGAAGCTTTAGATCAGAGGAAACAAGGTTTAATGTCCTTGTTGATTCAATGCTCTTGTTAGTTAATTGAGTTGAACCACATATAGTCTAGCCCAGAGCTAGCTATCCAATAAAACTTTCTGTGATGAAAGAAACATTCTATAATCTGCACTGTCCAATATGACAGCCACTATTCACATGTGGTTATTGAACACTTGAAATGTGGTTTCTCAATTGAGAAACTGATTTTTTAATTCAATTTAATTTTAAAGAACTTAAGTTAAAATAGCCACATGTGGCTAGTTACAACTGTATTGGGCAGATTAGGCCTATGCTAAAGGGACAAAATGAAAAAGACCTATCACAGCACTTTAATTTCGAGAGCTGTTTCACCATACAAACTTTATTTAGGTCATTTTGTCTAGCAAAACTGGACTTTTTGCCCTGAAAATAGTATTGATTATTTTGTTTTGCTTTTCAAAGTTTATTTTTTAATTTAGTGAGCACCTATGATTAAGGCAGAATAGTGGGGTAATTAAGGACACAGTCCTCGGTGGGGCTGCGGGGGGAGAACACAGACCTCAGGTTTAGAAAAACTCATACTCAAATTGTAGTACTTAATTTTTCAGAACCTCAATTTTTAGAAATTCAGAAATCCTAAATGTGGCATGGGGAGAAATACTTGGCTGTTATTTTTTCACATACTTGTTTCTGCTCCTGTCTGACAGTAATCTTACTCCTGTCTTTCTAGGGCTGCAGTTACACTGTGTTAAACCACTGGATATTATCTAACAATTCTCTGAAGCCACATTCTTTTTTCCAATCTTTTTTCCCCTCTCTCTTCTTAATATTGGATAATATCTCATGAACTATCTCCAACTTCACTACTATTTTCTCTGTAATTTCCCTTTGGCTAAATCCCTCTAGAAATCTTTTATTTCAAATACTATATTTTTGTCAGTTCTAGAATTTTCATTTGGTGTTTTATTGCTTTCAATTCTCTGCTGAAATTTCCCATGTTTCATTCATGGGTAGCATATTTTGTTTTACTTCATTGAGGGTAGTTATAGCAACTGCCTTGACCTCCTTATCTCCTAGTTCATGTTTGTCATCTCAGGGTTGGTCTCAACTGATTTTCTTCTTTCTTAAGAATGTGTCCCATATTCCTAGTTTTTTATATGTTGGATAATTTTGGGTTGTATTCCAGACGCTGTGAATATTAACTTTTGGAGCCTCTCCTCAAACGTTCAGAAATAGCAGGAGTATCAATAAAAGCAACAACAAATCACGAAAGTAGTGATTAATAAAAGTTTATTGTGCCCACGTCAAAAGACAGTTTGTGAGCCAGGAGCACTCAAACCAAAACTTGGAATAAGGCTCAGGAGTATATTGTTACAAAACTTATCTATCCAGGGCTTCCCTGGTGGTGCAGTGGTTGAGAGTCCGCCCGCCGATGCAGGGGACGTGGGTTCGTGCCCCGGTCCGGGAGGACCCCACATGCCGTGGAGCGGCTGGGCCCGTGAGCCATGGCCGCTGAGCCTGCGCGTCCGGAGCCTGTGCTCCGCAACGGGAGAGGCCACAACAGTGAGAGGCCCGCGTACCACAAAAAAAAAAAAAAAAAGAACAAAAGTTATCTATCCAGAAGGCAGTGACTTCATTCTTCACAGTGATTGGTTATAGTATTAGAATTTTCTTAAATGATGGGGAATTGGTTAGTGGTTACCTCACACGGATTTTGGAAATAGTTCAAGTTTTGCTTGCTTATGATTTCCTAGAGGCATAAGGAAGAAAGACCCAGGTCAAGTTAGTGCTGCAAATTAAGCTAAATTAAGCTTTGTTCCTATGACTAAACTGGTTTCGTCTGCTCGGGGAATTTTCAAGGCTGGTCTCCATTTATTTTGGGCTTTAACCCTCTGAGCTATTTTCTCTGGCGAGTATTACCTCTTTGGTTTTAGTAGGCTCTGTTTCCTGGGGGGTAGCTCCTCTTATGTCAGACCCATTGTCTTTATCTAACCTGTTTTAATCTGCTTGGCACATGTGTCATTCAGGCGTCAACCAGAGCTGTAGGTGGACAGAATTTAGGGATCCTCCAATCTGGCTCTTTTCTTTCTGAGAGTCCCACACTCTTCCCAGTCACCACAGTGACCCTGGATCTCCAGGCCAGAAAGACCGTGTTTTCCCACAAGTTCCCTGCCAACCCATGTCCTTCAAGCATGTCCAAATTATGGTTCTCCTGACTTTCTGTAGGTTTGGGGATCTACCCTAAATCTTTCTAGTGAGTTAATTTTCTTCATAAAACAATCTACAAATGGATTCAATGTTGTGAATGAGGAACAATGAGGATTCCAGGATGATTCCTTGCTTTCAGGCTGAGATACCAGGTGGAGGAGAAAGTGTGGGCAGGGCATGGAGAAGGGAGAGGATTTCCAGTTGGGACATGATGAAGCTGAGATGTTTAAGGACAGTTAAGTTGGGAACTGTCCAGTGGACTAATGGATACATCTGTGTAGAACTCAAAAGACTAGAGGGAGTTATTTGGGGCCATCATCATATATCATAATCAATCCCCCAGGGAACTAACAATGTTGAGGGAATGATTCTTCATTACAAATCCACTGTGTGTCAGGCATCTAGTAAGCGCCACTATAACATGATAAAATTGCTTTTCTCAGATCACATGTGAGTTATTAATGACTTTACAGTTCCAGACTATGAATAAAATTGTCCAAGATGCTAGATTTGTTTTATAATGCATGGAACAAGTTAGGTATAATAATGGTTCTGAAATTTCCATTATTCTTTCTTGATCAAAATCTTAGGATACAATATGCTCCATCACATAGTTCAAATGATATAATACGTTTTTTACAACTATTTAAAAAATTTCTGCTTCTTATCAGTGTTAGAACGTACCTTCATTTGGGATAGTCTCTTTGGTTTTAAGAAAAACTGTTTCTAAACACTATTTTCTTGGTTTTGAGGGAATTTTATCCATAATCGAGTAATCATTTACTTAACAAAATATAAATGATGATGCTTGAAAATTAAATCCCTAAAATAGTAAGTAAAAGTATGAAGGGGATTGGGACATCTTAACTCATTATTTCTAGGCAGGTCTTTCTTACTGATCTATTTCAAAGGCATTGTTTTAATGACCTTCTCATTTTTCCCCTGTACTTTGCTGCCCCTTAGCAGTCACTCTGAGCAATATTGGGCTGACCAAACAAAAGATAGATAAAAGCCCAGAAGGGAAGTGTCTGTTCAAAAATGAGTCACCACCCTACCACCTCCCCAAAATGAGGCCCAGGCCGAGCCCCTTGAAAGCACGCCAGTTAGGGATCAACCACTTTCTCCCTTCCAAGCTACCCCTCTATACAAACAAGTCAAAGACAGGTTTTTGAACTTGTCTTCATTAGAATCACAGGAGGTGCTTAAGATTTCCAGGCCCTACACCCAGAAGTTCCGATCTCTAGGACTGGGGTGAAATGTGCTTTTTTAAATCAAGCACCCCAAATGATTCTGCCATTCCACAGAACACTTTCTGAGAAACACTGCTGCAGGGGAAGTAGCACTGTTAGAAAGGAAAGTGCTCTAAACTCAGTCAGAAAAATCAAGCCCATACATTCCAGTCCTACTTGCTAAGATCCTTCTAGAGCCAGGCATCCATGCCAGGTGCTAAGAGTGCAGATAAAAGCCGCAACCCCTAGCCTATTCGTAGTCTAGTTTGGGAGAGGCCAAGTAAACAATTATAGCACTCTGAGGTAAGAACTCTGGAAAGAGAGAGGAGTATTCAGGGGGACAAGGAGTGGGTGAGGGAAGGACCCTGGGAGAGCCAGGTTGATGGTATTTATTGTAGAAAGTTCTCCAGTCAAAGAGACTCTGAAGTGAGTTAGTAAGGACAGATTGCATTCAAGTTTCTAACTTCTCTGACCCTGAACACATCTTCAAACTCTCTGGGTTTCAATTTGTTATTTGTACGAGAAAAAGACAGGGTATATATAATGTGGATTTATACATGTGGTTACATACATGTTTGACTCTTTCTGGGGCTGTTTTTCACTTTTACTTGACAGTGTGCTTACACTTTACACTCGTGACAGTGTTTGTAATAGGTAGAATGACTGACCACAAGATGTCATTCACTGACTCCAAATAGCTCCCACCCAGTGTTTTACAGTGCTATTTATATATGTGATCCAGATGTCTTAGGAAGAACAGTTGGCTACTCTTTCACCCAAAACAGGTAAGGTTCTAACCGCTCATTGTATTTCATTAATAATTCACAATAAACTATCAGACAGAGATCTATAACGCATTTTTGTTTAATCTTATCATTGATCATGGCATTTTAGTGAAACCCAAGAAAGGTCCAAAGGGAAAAATAGGATGAGATAACGTGAGATGAGGGGAGATGGGATCAACAGACAGATAGAGTGAAAGGCAAAGGATAGAAAGACAAAGGAAAAGATGGAGGGAGACTGAGAAAGACAAGTGATTCCCTAATCCCACCACCACATTTCAGTAACTTCCTCTTTTACAGCCCAGCGTCACAAAAACCTCCTCCTCCCAAGATGCTTCCTGAATATCTTGGCCATGACTCCGACAACAGTGAGAGCTAACACTTGCTGAGCACTTACCCTGTGCTAGGTACTCTCACAAATGTTTTACATTGTTAATTCATTTAATCATCGCAACTGTATGAGGTCATATTATAATTTCTACTTGACATGTGAAAACTGAGGCACACAGACTTTGAGTAATTTACCCAAATTCACAGAAAAATAAGTGGCAGAAGTAGGATTCAGACAAACCTGTGTCTTTATTTTCTACTCTTTCTGTAAGCTATCTGAAGACAGATTTCTAGTCCCTCCTTTTCTCTACCTCCTTAATTCCCTGGCTTGAGAAAAGTGAGGCACCAAAATTATATTGATGACTTCAAGAAGGAGAAAAGAACGTGGAGGGGGAGTGGTTTAGCAAGTTTTGAGGAGAATACTAATTGAAGGTCATGACTAGCAATATTTGAAGCCAAGGCTAAGCTGATTATTTCCTAAACTGTACATTAGCCGATTAACTGTTGTAAGAATTTCTTCAATATTTTTAACATTTACACTTTTTCTTTAACAATCTTCAATAATCTTTCATTCTAATTAACACCAGATTTTTTTTTTTTTTTTTTTTGGTACGCGGGCCTCTCACTGTTGTGGCCTCTCCCGTTGTTGAGCACAGGCTCCGGATGCGCAGGCTCAGCGGCCATGGCTCACAGGCCCAGCCACTCTGCGGCATGCGGGATCCTCCCGGACCTGGGCACGAACCCGCGTCCCCTGCATCAGCAGGTGTACTCTCAACCACTGTGCCACCAGGGAAGGCCTAACACCAGATTTTTAAACTTGAGATATAATTGACATATACTATTTTATTAGCTTTAAGTGTACAACATAATGATTTGATGTATGCATATATTGCGAAGTAATTACCAGAATAAGTTTAGTTAACATCCATCACCACACAAAGTTACAATTTTTTTCCCTGTGATGAGAACTTTTAAGATCTACTCTCTTAGGAACTTTCAAATATGCATTACAGTATTGTTAACTATAGTCACCATACTGTACATTACATTTCTAGCACTTTATTTTACAACTGGAAGTTTGTACCTTTTGACACCTTCACCCATTTTGCCCAACTGCCATGCCACCCCCGGCCCCGCCTCTGGCAACCACCAATCTGTTCTCTGTACTATGAGCTTGGTGGTTGTTGTTGTTTTTGAATTCCACATATAAGTGAGATCACAGTGTATTTGTCTTTCTCTGTCTGATTTATGTTACCTAGCATAATGCTCTCAAGGTCCATGGATGTTGTCGCAAATGGCAGGGTTTCCTTCTTTTTCATGGCTGAATAATATCCCATCCTCTACATATACCACCGTTTCCTTATCTATTCATCTGTGGGTAGAAACTTAAGTTACTATAAAGAATGCTGCAATGAACATGGGGGTGCAGATATCTTTTTGAGAAACCTCTCTATGGTTTTCCACCGTGGATGCACCCATTTACATTCCCTCCAACTGTGCACACGAGTTCCCTTTTCTCCACCTCCTTCCCAAAACTTGTTATTTTTTTGTCTTTTTGATAATAGCCATTCTGACAGGTATGAGATGATATCTCATTGTGATTTTAATTTTCATTTCCCTGATGAGTAGTGAACACCTTTTCATGCACCTGCGTCATTACCTTTATGTCTTCATCAAAAAAATGTGTATTCAGGTTTTCTGCCCATATTTTAATTGGATTATTTTCTTGCTATTGAGCTGTATGAGTTCTTTATATGTTTTGGTTATTAACCCCTTATCAGATACGTGATTTGCAAGTATTTTCTCCCATTCCATAAGTTGCCTTTCATTGTATTGATTGATGGTTTCCTTTGCTGTATGGAAGCTTTTTTTGTTTGATGTGATCCTGCTTGTTTGTTTTTACTTTTGGTGCCTTTGTTTTGTGTGTCAAGACCAAAATGTCATTGCCAAGGCTAATGTCAAGGAACTTGCCTCACTATGTTTTCTTCTAGATGTTGTATGGTTTCAAGTCTTACACTAAATCTTTTGCATGTGGCTGTGCAGTTCTCCCAGCACTATTTATTAAAGAGACTATCCTTTCCTCATTGTATATTCTTGATTCCTTTGTTGTAAATTAATTGACCATATATGGATGAGTTTATTTCTGGTCTCTATTCTGTTATGTGTCTGTTTTTATGGCAATACCATTCTGTTTTGATTAATGTAACTTTGTAATATAGTTTGACATTTAAACTTAAAAAGACTGCATTCTAGAGAAATGGACTTTTATAAAAGAAAAAACTGAACAGCTCAGAAGTATATGAAATAAAAAGTTAAAATCTGCATGTATATTCTTCCAGATATTATTGTTTCTTTCTCTCCTTTTCTCTCTATATCTGTATTTCAAAAGTGGTATCATAACACATATTTCATTTTGTAGATGGATTTTTATATTTAATAAATGACAGACACCTTTTGATGTCACTAATATAAACCTAGTAATACTAGCTATACTATTATATTTATATTACAATATGAGCACTACATGCTATCATGTATTAATTCATTTCATCCTCCCAACAATCCTTTGAGGTGGATACATTTTTATTTTCCAGGTGAGAAAACAGAGGCATAGAGAGTGTAAATGAGTTGCCCAAGATTACACATCTATAAGTGCAAGATCTGGGGTTTGAACCCAGGCAGCCTCACTCCAAAGAGCATACTCTTAATCACCACACTACGTTCTGCCTCTCCATTATCTTTATTAAAGCCACACTGTTGTGTGTGTGCAAATATCCTTAGTGAATCCCACTGACAGATATTTATGTTGTTCCCAAGTGCTTGATATTTAATTAATTAATTAATTAATTAATTTAGGCTGCGCCAGGTCTTAGTTGCAGCATGCAGACTCCTTAGTTGCAGCATACATGCAGGATCTAGTTCCCTGACCAGGGATTGAACCTGGACCCCCTGCATTGGGAGCACGGAGTCTTACCCACTGGACCACCAGGGAAGTCCCCCAAGCGCTTGTTATTTAAAATCATATTGTGATATAAGTCATTTCAGCACACTTGTTCAAGCATTTCCTCAGTGTATATTTCTAAGGGTGAAGTTGATGGGCTGAAGGGTTAGTGCATTGCATTTAAAAGTTTGCGGAAAGGCTGTGTCAATTTATAGAGCTGCCACACTGTAAGACAGTATCCATTTTCCCACATACCTACCTGGTCAGCACTGTGTGGTATCATTCTTTCTCGTATTCCCAGTCTCTTATGTCTGACAATGTTGAATTTTACCTGAGCCGTTTTTTACACAGATAAGACTCATAGATGCCCCCCCTTGTTTACCTATGACAAGGCCATTCTTAGCCTCATAAATGATTAACTGAACTTCTAGTGTCTACGAATCAATCAGAACAAAATGCTTGTTTTGTTCAAATGTTGGTTAAGATTCTGTCTTTCCCCCAGGTGCCTGAACTTTGGTCCATCCTCAGCCTCAGCCAGCAAACGGCCAGCCGCTCCTTAACAGCTTCTCCTGAGAATAGACTGGCCACAGCAGGATACAACACTCTGATCTTGTGGCTCCCTTTCATTCCAAGTTCGCACACCCAATTCTTCCTAGCCTAGTTCCACCATCCCCCCACCCTCTATAAAAGGAAAAGCCTATTGCCTAACTCCCGACACCTTTGCAGACCTTATGATCCAAGAGCTCTCCGCATTGCAACTGTCCCTTTCCCTCCATTGCAATAACTTCCAAAGAAAGTCTCTTACTAAGTCCAGATTTGGTTTTTATTTGACAGGTCAAAACAGCAACAACAAAACAGCTTGTTTGATTTTGCTTTTCCTCCTGTACTTTTGTTCTCTTTTCGAGTATGATTATTGGCGATTTTGTTTTCTTTTCATGCAGTTTAAGAACCTCCCCAGACCTGCTCAGTCCCAGGTGATTTCCGCCATCTGCCCCGGACACCCCGCCGCTGGGACAGTCCAGCACCGCCGCGCCTCTCTGCCTGCCTACCCTGAGTCTGGGCTTCTGCAGAGCCTCCACGATGCAACCCAAATGATCCATGGCAATGTTAGCAGACAATTCCAGACCAATCCAATCCACAAAAGCTGAGGCCCCTACCCCCACCCTCCCCCTCAAACAATGTGCACTTCTAGGTTTCGGATCTGACTTTCTAGAAAACCTAGGTAACACAACCTGAAAATGTAGGGGAACTTGATGCCCCACGGGGTGATCTTTGATCCCCAAGAATCTAGAGAAGGATAGGAAGAAAAAGTAAATACCTCTCCCTTCTCCCCTTTCCAGCACACTCCTCCAAACTTTGTTCCAAGACACAGTGGTTCTACAAGACCTATCAGGAAGATACCCCAAGTCCCCTGTCCTAAGTGACTAAGCCGTGTTTTCTTGGTGAGGTGCCACTTTGTATCTGTTCTCCCTCCTTTCCTGCCTCGCTTCCCATTTCATCTTGTTCTAGCTGCCCTAGGATTACGGTAAAGCTTTAGTATGGGGTGGGGAAGGTGGGGAGTAAGGGCAGTAGGAGAAATGTTCAAGGGTACAAACTTGCAACTAGTAGATAAATAAGTCTTAGAGATCAAATGCACAGTATATTGATTTTAGACAACAATCCTGTATTATAAACATCAAACTTGCTGCTAAATGATTAAAGACAATTTAGGCCATACAAACAAACTTTATTTAACACTTCACAAGGTTCTCCTTTCAGAAAACTGCAAAATGGGACAGAAGACAAAAAACTTTTACAGGTTCAAGAGTAAAGAATAAGGAAGAGAAAAATACAAAATATCTGCTTGGCTGGGGCCACATACTTAATCTTGTTTCGAGTGAGAAGACCCAGAGTCGGTGGCTTGGCGTTTGGGGACTGGCTGACTGGATATACTGCTTTTCTGGTCAAGAGGAGCATTTACAGGGACGCGAAAGTTATCTAAGTTTTGGTTCGATGACGTGGCCCCCTGGGCCGTAGTGTCTCCATCTGGAGCCTAGAAATTCATCTCAGTATTGCTAAGAGACTAGATCTTAATTATTCCCACCGTAAAAAAGAAAGGGTGATCACATGACGTGATGCAGGTCTTAGCTAATGCTACGAAGGCAATCATAGTGCCATAATAAACGTATCAAATCAACATTTGTATACCTTAAACTTACGCAACATTATATGTCAAACATATTTCAATTAAAAAAAGCTTTAGTATGTGAAATTTTGCCTAAGCTGTATTTTTTAGGAAACTTGGACTAAGACCCTTCTGTGAATTGTCTATGCTGAGCTTTTGCCTATTTTTCTAGTGTGATATCTTAGGTTAGTTTTTCTAGATGCAGAAACTAAAGTGGGGAGCAAGAGAAGGTGAGAATAAAGTTCAGAAGAGAAGGGGAATAGGGAAAGGAGGTTGAGGCAAGGGAAAAGCTAAGAATGTGGTCTCAGCTAGAGACCAGCTTCAGTCCATCCCACAGGGAAGTTCTAGAGCACAAGTTGCACCAGAGAATCATCTGTTCTTCCACAAGTCCAGGAGCTGAGGTCAGTCAGTCATTGACTGAGTCTATGGGGTCAGGGGATCTTGACTCCTGAGTAGGGCTGCTCACCTTGGGCCAAGGGTAACTCTCCAAAGAAGACGGTTGTGATTTGTTCTTAGCAGGTACAGCAACTGTGCTTTGGTTCCCGTGGCAGTTAAAGGGAATTTGATTGGAGAATCAATAGCATCCTCCACATGAGATCTGTCTTTCTTATAAGTGATAAGGATGTAAACCATTTGTGTTAGAGCTCGCACATATTTTCTGTGCATTTGTCACTCTCTCTCATTTTGTTTATGATTTTAATAAAGAAATTATAAATTTTTGTGTGAAGATGAACAGAATATGCCACCCCGAAATATATTACTTTAACATAAAGATAGTTTTAAGCTGAAAGCATCTGAGATTCAACAGATGCAAAAACAAAGAAAAAGAAAAAAAAAAAAGTCTTCTCAAAGCTTCTCTTACCTGACAAAAAGTAGCAACTTCTGGGAAATTAGGCTGCTATAAAATTCCTTTTCAGTGCAGATCTACTCCCAGAAGGGAGAACTCAAATAAAACCTACCTCCAATCCCTTCTCCAAGGGAGTTTAGTTTTAAGACCATTCATGTCTGTATAGACAAACATTAACCCAAACTTAAACTTTTGTCCTGTTAATATGTCTTTTGTTAGTTTAATTCACAAGCCCCAGGTACTAAACTTAAGAGAGTAGAGAAAAAAATTTTTTCTCCACTGCTACATGTATCAAAAATACAAATCATCCTATTCTGCTTTCCTTGCCTTTTTCACTCCAAGATGAAAATAGTCATCAAGGTATATGGGATATGACACAGACCATAAACTTGGATCTACACAAAGAAATGAAGAGATTCAGAAATGAAATGTATGAAGGTAAAATAAATTTTTTCTCATTTTAAATTACTCTAAGATATGGATAACTATATCAAAAATAGTAAAATATATTTTATAGCATGTAAAAGTGAAATGTATGAGAATAACACAAGGAGAGGGAGGACTTAGGAATATACTGTTATAATGTCCTTAGAAATGTATTACTTGAAGGTAGGCTCAGATTAATTCTAAAAAGAGGTATAAAATATTTCTAAAAGAAGTATCAATATGTATAATAAGTCAATAGAGGAGATAAAATAGAATCATTTAAAAATTCTTGATTAAACTCAGGGTAGGAAGAAAAAGGAGAATAAAGAAAGAATAAATGGAATAAATAAACACCAATTACCAGGATGGTAGATTTTAATTCAAGCATATCAAACATATCATAGATTTAATTCAAGCGTACTTCAAATGTGAATGATCTGTACATATCAGTTAAGATCAAGTGGAATTTGAAATAAAAAATACATTTATATAGTACCAAAACAAATGAATAAAGTACATATGACTTACAAAATATGTGTGGGTTTTGTATACTAAAAATTATAAAACACTGATTAAAAGTAAATAAAAGGGGACTTCCCTGGTGGCACAGTGGTTAAGAATCTGCCTGCCAATGCAGGGGACATGGGTTCGAGCCCTGGTCCGGGAAGATCCCACATGCCAGAGAGCAACTAAGTCCGTGCACCACAACTACTGAGCCTGCGCTCTAGAGCCCGCGAGCCAGTACTACTGAGCTAGTGTGCCACAACTATTGAAGCCCGTGTGCCTAGAGCCCATGCTCCACAACAAGAGAAGCCACCGCAACGTGAAACCCGCGCACCGCAATGAAGAGTAGACCCCACTCGCCGCAACTAGAGAAAGCCCGTGTGCAGCAACGAAGACCCAACGAAGCCAAAAAAAGTAAATAAAATAAATAAATTTAAAATAATAAAAAGAAAGAAAGAAAGAAAGAAAGGAAGAAAGAAAAGAAAATCTAAGTAAATGTAGAGATATACTGTGTTCATGAATTGAAAGTCTCAATTTTGTTAAGCTGTTAATTCTCCTCAACTGATTTTTGACAAGAGTGCAATAGTAACTCAACGGAGAAAGAATAGTCTTTTCTATAAATGGTGCTGGAATAATTAGACATCCATATGCAAAAACAAGCAAAACTTTGATATATACCTCATATAAACATAAAAATTAACTCAGTATGTATTGTAGACCTAAATGTAAAGGATGAAACTATAAAACTTTAAGAAAAAAATATAGGAGAAAATCTGTGTAACTCTGGGTTTGCTAATAAAAAGATTCAACACCAAAAGCAGGATCCACAAAAAGAAAAATTTGGCAAATTGGACTTTATCAAAATTAAAAATTTTACTCTGTGAAAGACGCCGTAAGGAAAATAAAAAAGACAAACTACAAGATGGGAGAAACATTTGCAAATGACATATTTGATCAAGAACATATAAAGAACTCTTAAACCTCTACAACAGGGAGACAATGTAACGAAAAAATGGGCAAAAGATCTGAACAGACACTTCAGTAAAAAAGACATATGAATTTTAAATAGGCCTAAAAAGGATGTCCAGCATCATTAAGGAAATGAAATTAAAACCACAGTGAGATGCCTCTATACAACTATTAGAATAGATAAAATTAAAAGAGGAAATCTAACACTACCCAATGTTGACAAGGAATTAGAGCAACAGAAATCCTCATTCATTGCTGGTGGGAGTACAAAATGATACAGCCACTTTGGAAAACAATTTGCATTTTCTTATAAAACTAAACATATATGACCCAACACTCCCACTTCTAGATATTTACTTAAGTGAATTGAAAACTTATACTTGTATCAAGACCTGCATGCAAATAATTATAGAAGTTTTAATCGTAATAGCCAAAAATTGGAAACAACCGATAGGTGAAAGGCTAAAGGGCATTACATCTTGACAATGGAATAATACTCAGCCATAGGAAAGACAAACTATTGATTCATAGAACAAGGTGGATGTATCTTAAATGCACGCTGCTAAATGAAAGAAGTCAAACCCAAAAGGTTACTCATTGCATGATTCAATTTTTATACCTTTCTGGAAAAGGCAAAAAGCTATAGGGAGAGAAAACATAAGTGGTTGTCAAGGGTTGGGGGACAAATTGACTCAAAGTTACTGCAAAAGGGAACTTTAAGGGAGATTAAACTGCTCTGTATGGTATTGGGGTGATGGATACATGACTCCAGGCATTTGTCAAAAACCTATAGAGATATATACCAAAAAGAGTGAACTTTACTTAAATTAAAAAAAAAAATCAACCAGTATGTTTGGTGAGATCCAGATGGAATATAGGCACATAACAAATGAACCAAAGTGCAATACAAACATAAAACACACATTCACTGAAGGGAGTGAGGAAAAAAGAGCTGATCTTGGTAATTCTGGAAAACATTGTTTTGACTCAGTACTGTAAGGCTAAAGGCAAAAAGAATTGTCCTTACACACTGTTCTCAAGTTTTTCTTTCACAGGAGTATGAGTTAGCAGTTCTGAAACTACCTTACATTACACAAATAAGTAATTGATGACAGATACTGGGGCTGGGTTCCTCACTGTTGGAAGAGGAAGTTAACGATAAGGAAGCAGAGAAGGCTAGAATGAACGCTGTGATGCTGGATGAGAGCTGGAAATAACTGTATGAACTCATGTTTATTTATATATTCAATAAAGTCAGATAAACTTACAGATACATGTGTATACATGAGCTAATACACAGACATTTATTTCCTAGTTCTGTCCACTGAGAGGGCACAGAAGCAATGACACCCCAGTACCAATAAGAAGGCTAGTGCCCAGATCTTGGTTTCTAAATACTATTTTCTGGTAAAAGGAACAATGACTCCACACCAAAATGACTGATTTTAGAGCTGGAACAAGGAAGATACAAGATAAGCCTGGAGCATCTTGTTATACTAACAAGTAAGGAAGTGCTAGGGAAAAAAAAATGGGGCCTGTCAAAAGGACACAGGAACCAACCTGAAAAAACCTGAAATGGTAGAGAGGTAACTTAATTATAACCTAAAGAAGAAAATAAAAATCCATAAATTCATAGTGATATAAATAAATGATTGAAGAAATAAATAAACTGGGGAGAAGTGACAAATATTCCTCATAGAAAAATTGAAGGAAATAGAAAATCACCTTTAGAACACAATAGTAATAACTGCACTAGGCAGTATGGCAATACCAGAAGAGAATACGCGAAGGCAAAATTGAGGTTCAAAAGTGTAAAGAGGGGCTTCCCTAGTGGCGCAGTGGTTGAGAGTCCGCCTGCCGATGCAGGGGACACGGGTTCGTGCCCCGGTCCGGGAAGATCCCACATGCCGTGGAGCGGCTGGGCCCGTGAGCCATGGCCACTGAGCCTGCACGTCCGGAGCCTGCACGTCCAGAGCCTGTGCTCCGCAATGGGCGATGCCACAACAGTGAGAGGCCCGCGTACCACAAAAACAAACAAACAAACAAAAGTGTAAAGAGTTAGATGAAACATTCACGGTCAGGATCTTTCTTTAGAAAAAGAAGGCAAAATTAGTTATGTACATGAAGTTGAGAAAAGCAATCACAGCAGTTTCTTAGTTTCTACCTAAGAAACTAGGTAGGGTGGAGCCTGAGAATTTTTCTTATTATCAAGCATCTGATGTGAGAGGTACGTTCCATAACTATCCACTTGAAAATGTTTTCTTTCCGTAATAATAACTGTGGCCTCTGATGGTTTAGCCTCAAAGGGTCTCTGTCCAAATATTTATTAGTTCTTGTGGTAGTTTCAACATATGTTCATAAATTATTCATATTCCTCCCTTCTGGAGGTAGAACTCAGTTCTCCTCCTCTTGATTGTGGACTGGGCTTTGTGATTCTCTTCTAATGGGTATAGCATAGAAATGGAAAAATAGTAACTCAAAGGCATCACCTTAACCAAGGTGTGAAGATTAACATCACCAGAAGACAGATCATTCTGATATCATGTATCCTCTGAAATGATATGTTGAGAACACTTCACCTCCCTGGTATTCTTTTCAAAAATCTGTAACAGTCTAATCGTGAAAACATCAGGCAAACCTGAATTGAGGGACTTTCTAACAAAATGCCTAACCAGTACTCTTAAATGTCAAGTTCATGACAAAAAAGGAAAGACAGAAAACTGTGACAGATGGGAGGAGACAAAGGAAACATGCTATGTAAATACAATGTGGGATTGGATCTTGGAATAGAAAATGGACATCAGTGGAAAACTAGGGAAATCCAAATCAATAGTTTAATTGAAAGTTTAATTGAAAGTACTATGCCAATTAATTAATTTTTTAGCTTTGACAAATGCACCATGGTTATGTAAGATGTTAACACTGGGAGAATCTGCGTGAGGTGTATATGGGAACTCTGTACTATTTTTGCAACTCTTTTGTAAGTCTACAATTATTATAAAATGGAGTTTACTTTAAAAATGAGGAGGAAGAAAGTGCATTCTAGTTAAAGGCAACTGATAGAGCAAAGCACAGAAATAAGGGAACCCCTGGTGTGGTTTTGGAGAGCTGGTGGGAAGGAAGTGGGAGCAGAAAGAGATGGAGAAGTTCTTTAAGCTAGCATATTCCAAAGCATACATTTTGGTGCAGGGAAAGGCAGAATCCAGATCACATAGGTCCTTTTATATAAGGTGACCATGTAATGTATCATCTGAATTGGGACACTTTTGAGAAGGAAAGGGAGTGCTCAGAGACAGAAGCCTGGAAAAACCAGCCTAAACTGGGGCTGTCCTGGGCAAACTGGTTGTATGATCACCCTATTTATATGCCCTGATAAGGGGCTTGGATTTGATTTTGAGAGCAATGTTTTCCATAATAGATACCATGTAGATCTCTACAGCCATTAAGTATAAAAAGAAAGTTCTATGGTCAAATACATTCAGAAAATACTGGGTTAAAGAAAGTTATACTTGTTTCTTTACCGCAGCATTTCTCAGAGCATTTAATTTACAAACACGCACCTCGAATCTTCAGGAAGGCATCGTAATAAGATTTCCAGACATTTCTCCATGGATGCCCTTCTATGATTCCTCCTCCCAGTCTACACAACCTTTCACCCCTGACCAGCCCCAGCACCTTTATTTTTAAGAAGTACATTTGGGGGCATGTGGCAATCATGGTGATGGCATGAAGCCTGGAGTGATGTTTTCAGATTTGCGCTTCAAATACTCAGTGGTGGCTTTGAGGATAATGACGTTGAGTAGAACTGGAGGTACAGATGCCAATGAGGAAGGTATTGTAGTGGACTGGGACACAGAGATAAGAGGGCACACAACGATAATAATTGTAGGAGGTAAAATTAGAGATGAACAGACCAATTGTCATGCTATGATGGTCCATATAAGATTTCTGTGGGATTCCTATTAGCTCTATGTTTAAAAGTGAGAGCAAAATCTGCTCTGTGCTTGGCATATAGCTAGGGGCAGAGTGGTCTTAGAAAACAAGCAAACTGCAGAGGGAGATGAGAGGTGCTTAAAAACAAAGCACAATGGAACAAACTCTAGTTTATTAGACATTAATTTAAGCTGACTTTTTTTGGGAGGGTGGTGACACACTGCTCAATATGTGGAATATTAGCACGTGGGATGTTAGTTCCCCGACCAGGGATCAAACCCGTGGCCCCCTGCAGTGGAAGCATGGAGTCTTAACCACTGGACCGCCAGAGAAGTTCCTAAACTGCCTTTTAATCTAGCACAGATTTCTTAAAACAGCTTTGGTTCTCCCATACATTATAATCAAAAACTTTCACCGGTACACTTGTACCTCTCATTTATCAATAAATTCCTTGCCTTTTTGTATTTTTCCTTTTTGTGTCTTTTACTTCTCTGGCTGTCCCACAAGATCACATGGTGGGCCTTTTAAAAAATATTTTAGCTCAGGGGCTATAATGTGAACAGGCAATTGTCTCCGATTTGCTAGAATTGCTATTCCAAACACTGTAGATACAGCAGTGAAGAGTTCCCTAGCCTACATGGCAGACGTTATTTAGGTGGTATTTATATTAATAAGGACACAAGTATGCAGATAACAATTCCCGCTCAAAGACTTACTTCTGATTTGCCCTTCGAATTCTTTCCAAGAAGACCCAAATCCCCAAAATTACTAGCTCTGAAAAATCCAAATCACAAGCCTTCAGACATAGGGAATTCTTGCAAGTATAAAGGATTTGTTTGGGGAGAAGTGAAATGATCACCTGTTAAATTGGCAGAATTTTTGATCCCTGCTGTGTTCAAGGCACCTGGCTAAGTTTCACTAAGAAGCAGGCTGATGCTCAGGTGGGATACCATAAATATCAGGAACTCTTCTGGAATTCATTTATCCTCTGTACCTCTAAATTTTGCAGGGCTACCTAAACTATACCTTTTTTTTTTTCACTTGAATACAAAGGATACAAAGGAGTGAAACCTTATTCTTAGTTTTCAAAAGACCTGGAAGAAATCCACTCATATTTTGAAACATGAAAAATTGGAAGGAGCCCAGGAGGAGGATTCAGACAACAGAGCTTTGGTCCTCATTCAGTCAGTAACTAGCAGGGTGACCTGAAGAGACCACCAAGTCTCCAGTTCTTCAACAGTGCTTCGTGACGCCCCCTCTCACAGCCCAGGATTCTATCAAACATGATAGGATGTTTGGAAAGCGCGGCAGACGCTACGTAAATGTAAATTATTTGCATGATAGTTCCTTGAATGACTGAAATGCCTGTTCCTAAATTTACCAATCACTTCCTAATTTCCAACTCCAATGCACAACTTTCGGTTCTCAATTTACCTGAACTTTCTGTGACATGTGCTATCATAGACCATTCCCTCTTTTTTGAAATGTTTTCCTTCATTCTCTACTACACCTCTTCCTGGCTTACTTCCTATCTCTCTGATTACTCCTTTTCATGGTTTTTCTTCCTCTGCCCTCCCTTAAACACAGAAAGTCCACAACATCCCATCCTTAGGGTCAGTGAGCTCATCTCTTCCCGTAGCTCCAACCAGAACTCTATCCGGAACTCCAGCTCAAATTCTCAAGTACCTGTAGGACACTGGACATCTCTGAGTCTCACTTCCCCAGAATCTTCAACACAACAACACATCCCAAGCTAAACTTACTGTCACTTTGCTCCCTCATTTCACCATCTCCATCCTCAAACTGCAATTGCTTTATCAGCAATCTTAGATCTCAGCTACATCATGTTCTGCTCAGTTTTGTGTCTTAAAAAGAGGAGTCATCTCTTTCATTGTCCATATCTAATTGATTTCCAAGTCTTCTTAAATATTTCTCAAAGCAGTCCTCACCTCCTCTTCTCCAATATATTTGCCTTACTACAGTCCTTCAATATCTCTGATATTGGGAAGATTCTTAATTGGGGGATGCTACCATTGCAACAGCCTCCTAAGTGGTCAAAACTCTCTCTCACTTTTATTTCCCTTTATTTTTGCCCATTCTCCAAAGGTTCCTTCAGAGCATGGAAATATGAGGACATCACACCTTTGCTTTCATAGTTTAACTCCTATTAGATATTCATTTAACATGATATCCAGGCTTTTCATTATATAAACTCCACTTGACTTTCTAGTCTGATGCCCCTCCATTCCACCCACTCTGCTTTAGTCTAATGAAAATTAGAAGAGATCCCTGAGAGTTTGAACTTGCCTGTGATTTTATGAAGTTTTATGTGTTCTTCCTTTTGGCTGGAATGTCCTTTCCCATCTTGTCTTCCCAGTGAAGTCTTACACATTTTTCAGGATTCTATTAACTCTTCCCTTTTGGAATGGTCCCTGATCCCACAGTAAGTCGTCCTCATCTCTGGGCTCCCTCTGTGCTGTGTACAAATCTTTATCACAGCATCTCTTGCAGTGTTCTGGGAAGGATCTCACTCTTTGAGCAACCTGAGGGAAATACTGTATCCTACTCATCTTGATATCTGCAGTGCCTGTCGCAGTCCCTGGCACATGGCAGATTCCCAGTGAACATGTGCTGAATGAATTATATGGTAGGAAGAAATCAAGATTCTGAATTAGGTCATCTGGATCTGTGCTTCTCATAATTATTTGTGTGATTTTGATGACATTTCTTTGGGTTTCAGATTTTTTCATCTGTGAAATGAGGAATTAGAGTAGCTTTTCTGGTAGGCTTTCTCCAGCTTTAATACTCTATGGCTGAAACTATCGCCTATTACAAAGGCTGATATATGTATATTATTTGATCACAGAATGTTTTATAAAAACTTATGAATATTGAAAAAAAGATTTTTCACATAAAAATTAGAATTTACACTGTATCTTGACAAAACAGATAACTTGATCACATTGGGCCAATTATTCCTAAAAGTCCACAATCGGCTCTAGCTGAATCATGCTGCCCCTTTCGATGGGGTGTGTGCCTTCTGTTTGGCCAGCCTGCCCATCTCTCTCTTGCCCCCTCTTCACAGATGCAGAGTATAAGTTGTTGCTTATTACCACACTTATACCACAGTTTTCTTCTGGAAAAAATGAGAAATAGAAAAATTTTCTTGTTCCCATTTCTCTCTTAAAAGTAGAAAAATGAAAAATAAACGGAGAGCCTCTTATGTTTCTTATCGTTGGTTGACCTCACTCACTTATGCACATATGTATGTATAATTCCAAACAAACTAGAATTTGCTCATGTGGTACCAATTTAAAATATTCTGGTTTTAGTTTTTTTTTCCACCTTAGTCCATCTGGACTTTTGATGTCCTGATGATCCTTTCAGAAAATATTATTGCCTTAATACAGACAAAGGCCTAATTAATTAATTTGGTATTTCTCTCACCTGAAGCAACTGATGCTTTTTATCTAACAATTACTTTATGTTTGAATATTTATCATGAGAACATTCTCTGCTCTTTTCAAATCCTGTTGAAACTACTTCCTGCCATGCAAGGATGCTTCATATGACTTGAGTGTGCTACGAAAACTTGGTTACTAAGTGGGCACACGGAAATGACTCCACTCATTGTTCCTGCTAGAACTGCGTATTTGCGTTCACATTTTTTAATGGACTTGCGAATATGTTCTACTGAGGTTAAGGGTTAGGAAACAAGACAGGCGTGAGTTGATGGGGCTGGCTGAAGACACGAGTCTAGGGAGGCTGGCATCACCTGATAAAGAAAACAGCTGCTCTCCATTCCCTCCTCTTGTTTTTTACACGCAGGATAAGGCGTTCACCATCTACACGTCAGGCCTCAAAGAACACCTCCCTTGCAGTTTTGCTGGAACCCCTATTCCTTAGCTTAGAACCAGAGGGGGCGGGGAAGGGCCGCTGTCACTCAACCCTGCTGGCCAATAAGAGGAGGGATATCCCCGCCTCCTTCCCAGGGAGGGATTGAGAGCATGCGCAGTGGGCGTTCCAGCGCCTCCACCCATCAGCTGAGGCTCGTTGCTGGCGGCTCTGGGGCCCTTGGGTGGCCGGGGCCAGAGAAGGAGAAGGAAGCCGAGGACGTCGGGGTAAGAGGAGTCTCTGGAGGGGGTGTCCCTGGCTGGGCGCCCCGAAAGCGCGTGTCCCCGTGGCTGCCGCGCCACCTTGTTTGTGCGCGTTGTCAGGTGGCCGCCGCCCTGCTCTTCGCGGCAGGCTTTCGGGAGTCGGAGGGCCGGCGCTGCCCCAGCGCCGGGAGCGCGCTCCTCCCCACGCCCCCCGGGCCGGCGCGGGTGCGCGGTGCAGTCCGGCTGGTGCCGCCGGCCTAGTCAGCCCGGCCCGCCCTGCGCCGGCTGCGCCGCAGCCTCGCCGCCTCCCCCGGCCGCCCCGGCCGCTCTCGCTCAGGCGCACCGGCGGGCTGAGCGCTCCGGGGCGGGGCTGGAGCCCGAGCCGCTCCGGCCCAGCTCAGGAGAACGGCTTCTGCCTCACGCTGGACACGAATTGACCTCTTCCTCTTTTTAAGGCTCGGATTTAGAAAACGCGCTTTAAAGTTCTCCTCCCGAATATAGAAGAACTGAAGATATATATTTCTATAGTAGAGGAACCGTATACGTTTATTCGGAGGCTCATCGTAGTTGGTTTTCTATTTGGCCTGGAGACTTTGACACACTACCTTTCTTTGATCTTTTCAGTACCTGTCCTTAGTTGGTTTGCATTAAGCCCTTTACAGCTACATAAAATATTCCAAGATGCCTCTCCACCCCACCTCAGCCCACCCCTCTTGTTTTTTAGGTTGTTACTTCCTTTAAATTCAGACAAAAAGAAAACAAAAATGCCTTTCCCGTCAAATGCTGTATATTTTTTTACTCTCAAGTTTCTTACATTTGCTTGGTTCTTATAGACATACATTAATTTTTGTTTAATTCAGATCAACATATTCTGACCATAATTATATATAATTTAAAGCTTGCTCGGGATCTGGAAGAAAAGGAAATGATTATAAAATGCTGTACTGTTTAGTAATATTGGAGGTGGACGTTTCTTCGGGGGTTGGCCTGATCATCCCCCCTGGTCAGAGACTGATAGCAGTGTTTAGCTGTGTCTTGTGATGTGGACACGCCTCTGCTTTGCAGGCCACTTTGAGAAGGTTGTCTCAGACTTGTGACTAGTTAAGAATTATGCTCTAGTTTCAGAGTTAATATGATACCATGTGAACTCATTAACATCTACATTTTTCTTCAGATATTTTACTTTTGCTCCCGATCTCAAAGTCAATCTTAATTTTGGTTATGATCTCAAACTTTAGCCAGGTGCTGCTGGGTGAGAAATTGTATAAAACACCTGCAGTAAGTCTGAATAAGATTTGCCATAATTCTATTTAATTTGAAAGTTTAGTGTGTGTGAAAGAGTGAAAAATAATTCTCGGTATTGTGGACTAAACCCAAATAGTATAATAGTTTAATGGATGGAGGAGCTGAGCTAATGAATGCAGTTAATGTACTTTATGTAGAGAATGCTCATGTCTGTTAGGAGAGTGATCACCCTCACATTCATGGAACATCTATGTCCCTGGCACTGTGGAGTCTACAAGAAGATAGCCTTAGATTAATCTCCAAAGTATATAAACAGCTTATGAAGCTCAATATTAAAAAAACAACCCAATCAAAAAATGGGCAGAAGACCTAAATAGACCTTTCTCCAAAGAAGACATACAGATGGCCAAGAGGCACATGAAAAGCTGCTCAACATCACTAATCATTAGAGAAATGTAAATCAAAACTACAATGAGGTATCACCTCACACCAGTTAGAATGGGCATCATCAGAAAATCTACAAACAACAAATGCTGGAGAGGGTGTGGAGAAAAGGGAACCCTCTTGCACTGTTGGTGGGAATGTAAATTGATACAGCCACTATGGAGAACAGTATGGAGGTTCCTTAAAAAACTAAAAATAGAATTACCATATGATCCAGCAATCCCACTACTGGGCATATATCCAGAGAAAACCATAATTCAAAAGACACAGGCACCCCAGTGTTCACTGCAGCACTATTTACAATAACCAGGTCACGGAAGCAACTTAAATGCCCATCGACAGATGAATGGATAAAGAAGATGTGGTACATATATACAATGAAATATTACTCAGCCATAAAAAAGAATGAAATTGGGTCATTTGTAGAGACATGGATGGACCTAGAGACTGTCATACAGAGTGAAGTAAGTCAGAAAGAGAAAAACAAATATCATATATTAACTCATATATGTGGAATCTAGAAAAATGGTACAGATTAACTGGTTTGCAGTGCAGAAATAGAGACACAGATGTAGAGAACAAATGTATGGACACCAAGGGGGAAAGCAGGGGTGGTGATGGTGGTGGTGGGATGAATTGGGAGATTGGGATTGACATATATACACTAATATGTATAAAATAGATTACTAATAAGAACCTGCTGTATAAAAAAAAAGATAAAATTCAAAAAAAAAGAAAAAGAAGATAGCCTTGTCTCTCTCATGTTTATGTTCCAGAGGTAGGGATAGATAATAAATGATATACGAACTAGATCATTTTAAATGGTGATTAGTACTATGATGCAGTAGGTTAGATCAGCAGAGTGACAGAGTGGTGACTTCTCACTTCAAATCAAAGTGAATATGAAATGCTTCTCTAGCACGTGATGAGACTTTGCTGGGGAAGCGGAGCAGGTCACATGGAGATCATGGGAAGCGCCCTGCAGGGAGAGGAAATGGCAGCAAGCAGTAGTCCAAGGCAGCGATAAGCCTGGGACATCCTGGATCTGAAAGAAGGCCCTGGAGTTCACTGTCTTAGAAATGGTAATATTTACCCTCAGACTGGGTGTGTGTTCTTAGGAAATAGGTACATTTATTCATTCTACAAATATTTATTAAGCACCTATTGTATATCCAGATGCTGAGAGTAGAGCAGTCCACAAAATAGACCAAAAGAAGAAAAATCAAAACTGAAAACAAAAAACCTGCCCTTCTGGGAACTTATCATTTTGGAGCACAGGGTGGAGGGAAGTCCTGAGCTTTATGCTGGTGCTCACCATTAAGAAAGTGAAACTGACTGTTTCTGTTGCTTTATCCACACAGGATTTATAGAGCGTGAGATTTATGTTAGTGGGAATCTTAAGGATTCTACACTGTGTCCAGTAGCAACTAGGGGTAATGTTTGACACTCAAGATTTCTTTTTAAAATTCCCTTTGTTCTTTTATCTGTGCTCTGTAGAAACAGTCTTGAGAAGATTCTCAGTATGAGTATTGCACCTTGATCCCCTCTTCCCGTCTTTCTCTTTATAGTGTTTCTATATCCTCATAGCAGGCTAATTATTGAGATTTTTGGTGAGCACTGTTCAATAGAACTTTCTGCTGTGATGGAAATGTTCCATACGTGAGCTATCGTAGCCAGTGGCCACACGTGTGATAGCTGAACACTTGATAGTGCAGGTATAGATAATGAGTTACTGTTATTCTGAGCAATAAAACTAGGAATTCTGAATGGGCTTTCAAAGTATACAGCAAAAGTACTTTAGTGCATCTTAGCTCTGGGCTAGGTGCTGGAGACTGATGTGGAAAGCAGACATCAGAATAACTTGGTTGATGTAGCCTGTGTGCAAAGATCGTACACTGTTAAGTCAGTTTATAGTTAGCTGTCTATCTGTCTGTTTATATACATACATTTTAAAGTACAGTCAGTTATTTGGATCCTTTATTTCTCATATCTCATCATCAGGAGAGCCAACCACTGTTGTATTTTAGATATCACTGTTAGCAGAATAAGAGAGAAGAGGTGTAAGCTGTTCGGCAGTGTTACCTTGATCCATGCATGTAGTTATCCCAAGCTGAATTCCTCATCTTCCTGGTGAGTTTAGCAAAACTTCATACAGAGTCTGCAGAAAGGTGATAAATTTGGTTTTTCTAAATTGAGTGGGCTGACCTGTCCTTAATTTTGTTATACAGGGAAGTAACAAGATGGTTTTGTGTTTTCAAAACACAGACTCTAAGATTTAGTTTCAAATTTTAGCTCTTTTCTTACATTAAACATGTTGCTTATTCTCATTACGCTTCAGTTTCTTCATTTGAAAAATCATAATTATTGTTGTACCTACCTCATAAGCTTGGTGGAAGAATCAACTAAGAAAATGTGAAAGTCCTAAACACAATGCTTAGGAAATAATAAGTTAGCTATAGTTAATCTTGTTGAATTTTTCTTTCTCTTCCATCATTCACAGGTTCTTTTCATTCTTCACTCAGCACTGAGCTGAGGGAATCGCCATTGCACCCCTTCTCTAAGGAAATGCCAGCCAGTCCAACAGTGGCAGCTCTTTGGATGAATGAAGCTTAGTTATCTCACCAGCAGGAGCTTTCTCAAATTTAGGCGCTTGAGTAAAGGGATGAGGAAAACTGGTAGTTTGTAGCTGATTGGTTGATTCTCTAAAGGGGGGAAAAGGAGACCATAAAAGAAAACAGGAGAAGGCTTAGACCAGACTTGTTTGAGTTTTGAGGGTTGAGGGAAATGCTACAATACTAAGTGGCAATCAACAGGACTGATTATAGTCCCTCTTTGGGGGAGAGAGCAGGCCTCAGCTAATCGTGTGGTTGTGTGGTCCTGATGCAAGGGATCTGATCTGTTGATGCTAGTCCTGTAGATGCAAGAGTGGATCTTTACCTTTCTTCTGTATAGAGTGGGAAAGTTCTTGGTCCCTGGATGTGCAGTATCTTATTTGGATCCTGGCAGCAGGCCCAAATGCTAAGTGTCTTCCCCAAAGTAGAGATTTCCTGTTGCCAGTTCCACTGGCAGCTAAAAGGGCAGTTGGCGAGTTCCTATAGCTTCAAAGGCATATAGACACTAAAGAGAGTTAAGAGTGTGACTCGGAGATGTGGATGTGAGACTCATTTGTGTGTAGGTGTATTTGTGAATGTAGATGGAAGAGCACCCCCAAGAGAGTACATAAATAAGAAAGAGGAACACTTCCTCATACAGTGTGTTTTTGTGAGCTAGATTTCAACCCTAGTAGGATCGTCAAATTTGTACTTGTAACCTCCCAGATCGACAATTTGGAAAGTGTAAGCCAGTAACTTTAAAAATGCAATTATGTGACTTTTCTTTTATGTTATTTAGGTGACTGCTTAGAAAACTGCACAGCCCATGAACAGCTGATGAAATTAGCGAACAAGCAAATCAACTATGTCTTACACTCCAGGAATTGGTGGTGACCCTGCCCAGCTGGCCCAGCTTATCTCTTCCAACATCCAGAAGATCACACAATGTTGTGAGTTGAGTTTTTAAATTGACTTCATTGTTTGTTTTCAATTCTTCATTGAAACTTGGTGGAGATTCAAAAAAGGACAATTAGTGTTCCTCCAAGAGCAGATTTTAAAAGGCTAGACCTCTATAGAGTAAAGATAAGGAGTAGTTATATTAGAAGAGGTAACACTTAACTGCATTTTTCTGTAGAGTATCAGGCACCTGATAAACATTCATTAATGAAAGAAAGATTTAAAAGGATAGATACTTAGGTTTGCATTAAAACTGTCAGGTTCTAGATGAGATAAATGAGATTTGATGAAATCTCATAGGTTTGGCACTGGGAAGCACTGTCAAGCACTATCAGTACTCCTCAGAATATATATAAGAAATTTAAAAAAAAATCCCTGTAGCAGATTTGAACCTATAGAGTTTTTTAGTTTTTCTTTCTGAATCACAGCTAATCATATACCTAGATTATTCCGGTCATTTTGCGGTCAGTATTTTGGCCCTCTGGGCATGCCTGAACTCTTTCAGAGTGTGTTAATATGTATAGTTTTATTCTTCAGCCTACTTCATTAAGGCTACTCTCTTTACCAGAATGCTAAACACACTGTGGAACATCTGAAATGTTTTCAGATGACCAACTGTGTTTCTTTAATCATTAACTTCCCAACAATTATTACTCTGCCTGAATGACTGAAATGAGATATCAGTTGTTTTGGAGGCAGAGGGAGTAAAACTAGATTATAGATAGTTCTAAGAAAGTGCTGACCTGCACAGCAGTGTAGGATAACCCTTATCCTGATTTGGGGCAGCTCCTGTTTTCTTTGGCTGTCCTTGGAGGAGCAAGGAGGGGGATAGCCTAGAGGTATCACTTTGTCCGCAGTAGGGTCTATAGGATTGGTACGTCAAGGATTGTTCCAGTTTGTCCTGGGGCACCAGCGTTGGCTGGCTCCACCTTGCTCTTCCTGCTTCAAATTGTTTCCATGGTAGCCAAAAGGGCCTCTCCTTTTTGTGGCTCCCTTGCTGCTGATTAGAAATAGTGCTAGTCTGCCTCAGGCTACTTGTGTGAAAATTATAATTTTAATTTGCACATGTGGAAAATCAGGACCTTTACCCAAGAAAGGAGGCCAGGAGGTCTTTTTCTGTAGGATAGGGCAGGTATCCTGTGTTGGGGAAGCTAAACGGTGTCGGGAATTCTGGGAAGAAGATGAGGAATGACTGTAGTGCATGGAGATTACAGAAGCCTTGTGCACTTAGTGGTGTGAAAGATACATGGAGATGTCTCTTGGAGATGGTGTGTGAGCTTGAACTGGAAGGAAGGAAGCGTTAACTTCAGTCAGGTTACACTCTCTCAGAAAGAGATCAGTTCATGAGACCAGCCAGATGATATGAGGTAGATTGGACCACAGTTGCATATTCATGGCATAGTTGATAGCTAAGTGTGTGACTACATTGTGGTTTGGGGCAGTCTTGGAGTACATGGGAGGGTGATGATAAGACCTGAAACTCTTGTTTTTAACAGCCTTGTGAAGAGCTGTTAAGGAGACTGGGACTGTTAACTCTGAGAAGGTACAATCACCACCTTCGGATATTTGAAGAACTGTCTTGTCTAGAACACGAGAAATGTACTCTACTTGATCACAGAGGCCTCCACAGATGAACGGAAGCAACAGCTTGAGAAAGGAATAAGGGCCTTTGAATAATCCTAGTTGTTGAGGGATAGAATTATCTACCTCAGGAGCAGTGCAGTCCCTGTTACTGAGTGAACAGCATATGGCGGTGAGATATTTCTCAGGTCTGTAATTAAGACACTGGAATAATGGTTAAACAAATGACTTTTCATTTTTATGTTAAGTCTTTATTCATTCAGCAAATAATTTATAGAGCACCAGCTGTTTGCTAGTCCCTGTTTCAGACCCTGGGAATCGAGCAGTAAACAAGATCCACAAGGTCCTGTTCTCCTGTAGTTTCCAGTGTGAGGAGAAACTGATGGTTTAAACATTTAATGAACAACATAATTCCCTATGAAGAAAAAAAAATGAGAGTGATGTGATGAGAGCAAGTGATGAGGGAGAAGCTGCCTTATCTTAGGTGGTTCTCTGAATGTGGAAGAGAAGGAGCTGGTAGTGAGAAAATACTGGGAAAGAGCATTTAGATGGAGGCCACAGCTGGTATTTTTAAAAAGCAGTCCAGAGCTTAGGGTGTTCAGAAAATAGGAAAAATCCAGTGTGGCCGAAGCACAGCACTTGAGGCAAGAGTGGCAGGAGATGAAATCAGAGAGGAGGCCAATCAGGTCACCTAAAACCTTGGAGGCCATGTGGAGCTTAAATTTCATTCTAAGAGGCAGGGAAGAGACACAATCAGATCTGCACTTTGAAAAGATTACTTTGGCTGCTGCTTAGAAAACAGACTTTGAAGAAATAGAAGGAGAACACACAGGCCATGGCAGGGCTCTGATGAGAGAGATGTTGGCTTGCACCAGGGTGGTAGCAAGGGAGATGGAGAGAAGTGATGGATGTACTGTGGAGGCACAGACAGCAGGACTTGCTGATGCACGGGGGTGGGGTGAGAGGGAGAGGGGAGACCAGGATGACTTCATGGTTTTTGCTTTGAGCAACCAAGTGGATGGTGGTGAGTATGTCCTAAGATGGGAAGAACTATAGTTCAGGAGATGTGGGGAGAGTTTTGTTTTGGCCAAGTAAATTTTGAGGTGTCTTTTAAACATCTAAGTGGAGGTGTCAAACGTCTAGTTTAGGTGTATGAATTTGGAGACCAGAGTGTCATCAGAATATAAATGGTATTTAAAACCATAGGTCTAAAATAATCACAAAGGAGTGAGTAGAGTTCAGAGAAGAGTGTTGGAGCATTTAAAAAAATGTAGAAGTCAGGAAAGCAGGGGAAGACACCATAGTCAGGGAAGGAGTGACCAGTGAGGTAAGAAGAAAATCAGGCTCTGCTGGGTTTCCAGAAATTCAAAGAGTGTTTCAAGAATGAGTGAGGCATCATGTGTCTAATGCTGCCAACAGACTGAATGAGATGAAAGCAGAGAATGGGATCTGGCAAACTGGTGTCTTTGAAAGAATAAATCCCTGGATATATGCCAGGGATGCAAAGCTGGTTCAACGACCACAAATCAGGCCATGTGATATACATACACCACATTAACAAAATGAAGGATAAAAATCATATGATCATTTCAGTAGATACAGAAAAAACATTTGACAAGATTTAACATTCATTTATGATCAAAATTCTCAACCAAATGGGTATAGAGGGAACATACTTCAACATAATAACAGCCATATGTGATGGGCCTGCAGCTAATATCATATTCAGTGGTGAAAAGCTAAAAGCTTTTCCTCTAAGATCAGGAACAAGATAAGGATGCCCATTATTGCCACTTTCATTCAGAAATATTGGAAGTCCTAGAAAGAGCATTTAGGCAAGAAAAATAAATAAAAGGCATCCAAACTGGAAAGGAAGAAGTAAAACTGTCACTATTTGTAGAGGACATGATATTATATGGAAAACCCTGAAGACTCCATCAAAAAACTGGTAGAACTAATAAACAAATTTAGTAATGTTGCAGGTTACAAAATCAGTACTCAAAATCTGTTGTGTTTCTCTACACTAATAACAAACTATCAGAAAGAGAAATTAAGAAAATCCCATTTATAATTGTATGAGAAAGGAATAAATTTAACCAAGGTTGTATACTGAAAACTATCAGACATTAAGGAAATAAATTGAAGAAGACATTCCATGCTCATGGAAAGATAAATGAAAAGATATGAAAAGATATTCCATGCTCATGGATCAGAAGAATTAATATTATGTCCATACTACCCACAGCAATTTATAAATTCAGTGCAATCCCTATCAAAATGACAATGGTATTTTTCACAGAATAAACAGTCTTAAAATTTGTATGGAACTGCAAAAGACCCTGAATAGCCAAAGCAATCTTGAAGAAAAAGAACAAAGCTGGAGTCATCACCCTCTCTGATTTTAAACTCTATTACAAAGCTATAGCAATTAAAACAGTGTGGTATTGGCATTAAAGACAGATACATAGATCAATGAAACAGAACAGAGAGCCCCGAAATAAACCCATATATATATCATCAGTTAATTTACAGCAAAACCAAGAATATACAATAGAAAAAGGATAGTCTCTTCAATAAATCATGTTGGGAAAACTGGACAGCCACGTGGAAAAGAATGAAACGGGACCACTGTCTTACACTATACACAAAATTAACTCAAAATGGATTAGACTTGAACATAAGACCTGAAACCATACAACTCCTAGAAGAAAACATAGGTGGTAAGCTCCTTGACATAGATCTTGGCAATAATTTTTTGAATCTGATAACAAAAGTGAAGGCAACAAAAGCAAAAATAAACAAGTAGGACTACATCAAACTAAAAAGTTTCTGCACAACAAAGTAAACCAAAAAGATAAGAAATAACAGGTTTGGTGAGGATGTGGAGAAAAGGGAACACTTGTGCACTGTCGTTGGGAATGTAAATTGGTTCAGCCACTATGGAAAACAGTGTTGGAGATTCCTCAAAAAATTAAAAGTAGAATTACCATACAATCCAGCAGTACTCTTCCTGGGTTTTTATCCAAAGAAAACAAAAATACTAGATTGAAAACGTATCTGCACTCCCATGTTCATTACAGCATTATTTACAATAGCCAAGATATGGAAGCTACCTAAGAGTCCATGGATAGACGAATGGATAAAGAAGATGTGGTGGGTGGGTGGGTAGACAGATAGATAGATATACACAATGGAATATTATTCAGCCATTAAAAGAAAAAGAATGAAATCTTGCCATTTGCGATAACATGATTAGACCTCAAGGGCATTGTGTTACGTGAAATAAGTCAGAGAAAGGCAAATAACATATAATCTTTCTTATACGTGGAATCTAAAAAAAACCCCAAACCAGAAAAACTAAGTTCATAGGTATGGAGAACAGATTGGTGGTTGTCAGGGGTAGGGGGTGGGAAAAATGGGTGAAGTGAGGGGGTCAAAAGGTAAAAATATATATTTTTTTAATTAAAAAAAAAAAGATGGTTCACAAATTTTGATAATTCAAAAAAAGAAAAAAAAAAGGTGGTTTCCTATCCACGTTCCAAGTGTAGATGGAGAGGAGGCAGAAGGACTGACCTCTTCCATCTAAAGAGACTTCTTAGCATCCTACTCACCTCTGCATATATTATTGACCAGAATTTATTTCTTTTTATTTTTATTTGTTTTTTTTTTTGCGATATGCGGGCTTCTCACTGTTGTGGCCTCTTCCGTTGCGGAGCACAGGCTCCAGACGCGCAGGCTCAGTGGCCATGGCGTACGGGCCCAGCCGCTCCGCGGCATGTGGGATCTTCCCGGACCGGGGCACGAACCCGTGTCCCCTGCATCGGCAGGCGAACTGTCAACCACTGCGCCACCAGGGAAGCCCCTTGACCAGAATTTAGACAGTCACATGGCTACATCCACTGCTAGGAAAGCTGAAAGCATCTTTTAGCTGTATTGCAATGTGCTCACTAAAAATGGGGACTGCTCCACTTGAGAGAGAAAGGAGAAATCAGTATTTAGGAGGCAACTAGTAGATTCTACCATGGAAATAGGAAGAGGGTCAAAGAAAAGGTACATTTTTTCCACTACAAAAGAGAGACTCTAGTGAGAGTATACTTGCAAAAGAATTGTCTTTGAAGGTGAGAGGCGATGGGGAATAGACCACTAATGAGTGGTTTGCCTTTTATCTACTGTACAGATTTGGTGCAGAGTGTGATGGGTAAAGATGGAAAGTGTCTGTCTGAGTGTTTCTAAATAAAATAGGCAAAGGCATCAGATAGAGAATGGGAGGGAAAGTTGTTAGAAGTTTATGGAAAGAAGAGAAGGTGCATTACTTGTAGTTTTGACAGTTGAGAGAATGGATGTACCAGGGAAACAGAAGCAGAGAAGTGTTGTGTGGCAGTTTGATTACTCATTTGAGGTTTGGGTTCATGAATCTAGTGAAACCAGTCATCACGGTGTATATTTTTAATTCTAAGATTCAATGTTTAAATGATGGGAAGTTTAGATTTCGGTAGAGCAAGTTATTGCTAAAAATCTAACCTACCATCCAGTGTGCATTACTGATAAGGGCTATGCAGAAATCACATGGAAGTGAAAGGGAGAAGTGTGAAATTTCAGTTCACTTTTTTCTACATCTGGTAATGCTAATAATACTGGATGTGATTGAATAAGATGGTACTTTGCACCACATTAGGTGCTTCTTTTCACACTGCATTTGCATCTTTTGAATTTGTGTCAGCACAAATTATCTAATTTTACAAAAGAAATCTAAAGAGAAGGTGCTGTAAGTAAGGTAATCCCCTTGGACTTAGAATATGTGCATCTGTTCAGCTAAAGCTAAAGTCTTCCAGAGTACTGCAGTGGGAAAAGTTTATTTTCATTTTAGCTTTGATTAAGATCAACAAAAACTTGTAAAATATTGAGTTGTATGGTTTAATTTATACCAAAAATATATTGAGTTGTATGGTTTAATTTATACCAAAAATAGCAATCAAAAGATTTTTGATTCTTGGAGGAACCCAAGAATAACATTTAGTAAGACTGGAATTTTGTGAGTTTTTAAAATAGTATTCTGGCAGTTCTGTTTTGCAAAGAGTAGGATAGATGAAACAAAATGTTTTTAAACTTAAGTGGTTTTGTTTTCCTGTTAAACTACTTTTTGTTAAAAAAATAACCTATAGTCTTATTGATTTACTTTACTTGTGAAGTATTTAAACCACATTACAATAATGTAATTTATATTAAACATAAAATATTTAAATACTATAAATACATAAATGTAAAATATATTAGAAGTAAAATTGTATTAAATAATATCACTTTCTAAGTATAAGTAATAAACAAATGTTATAAATTAGAACTTTATTAGAGATTTCTCTGTGGAGCATTTAAAACAGTTAAGAAACTATTTTTATCCTAGGGGAGAAAGTGTTCTGTTGACTCTGAGTCGGCAAGGTGTCTGTGCTCCATCCTTTGCCCTGGCGTTGACAGTATTCTCTGTCACTGGCCCTAACACAGCATTAAATCTTTCTCAACCCAGTGCTCCAGGCAACCATTCCCAATAGACTGGAGTCGACATCTAAATAAAACTGATTGTTATCCAAGGTCTAGAAGATCATAGTGCATCAAAGACATGCTTAGATTTAGTTCTCAAACTTCAGATTTAGTTCTCAAGGTTTTTTTTTTAAGTACCATTTTCATTAGCAGTATGTGGAAAGGAGATATACACTCATTTACCTTTTTTTTTTTTAACATCTTTACTGGAGTATAATTGCTTTAGAACGTTGTGTTGGTTTCTGCTGTATAACAAAGTGAATCAACTTTATGCATGCATACATCCCCATATCCCCTTCATTTACCCTTTAACATCCGTCTGTATTTTTTTTGGAGACAGGCTCCTACCTGTGACATATAGGACAAGGATAAGCAAGCCTCTGTGGGTTGAAAATGCTGAGCCTATTATATGAGGTGAACCAGAGTAGGGTATTTCACAGGGGCCCTTCATCCTGGAATAGACACACACAATACAGAAAAATGGATTTGGGACACACGGAACACACAGAAAGAACTCGTGTTTTTGAAGGAAGCAGATAAATATATTGAAATCCATCACATAATTAAACATTGTTTTTTTTTTAACTTAAAAAAATAGAAGCATATTATATATATTGAGTTGTATACCAATTATTAGTATATAGCTCAGTGAGTTATGTTACAGCACCACACATGTCAGGAAATAGAATATTACCAGCCCCCTGAAGCCCTTCTCATGCTTAGAGCCCCCTCCATACTCTCCAGATGTAACCAGTGTCCCGACTTCTAATGTCATTGATTAATGTTCCTAGTTTTTAACTTTATCTAATGGAATCAAGAAATATGTTTTATATTGAAGTTCTTTCTCCCATTAGGTTTGTGCAGTTCATCTGTGTTGTTGCAGGTGGCTGTCAGTCATTTGTTTTCATTACTGTATTCGAGTATACCACATCTAGTTATTCTTTCTACAGTTGGTGGACATTTGGAGTGTTTCTGTATTTTTGCTTTGTTTGGTTTTGTTTTTTGCTTTTATGGACAATGCTGAACATTCTTGTATGTTCTTTTATTTCATACGTGTGTCTAGGAATTGGGTTGCTGGGTCATAGGATATGTGTATGTTCAGTTGTAGTAGATACAGGTAAACAGTTACCTAAAGTAGTGGTTCCAGACTGTACTCCCACCAGCCAGGATGTCAGAGTTTGTGTTGCTCCAAATCCTTGCCAACATTTGCATTTATAGTCTTAAATTTCAGTGTGTCCCACTGTGATGTATATTGCAATTCCCTGATTAGAATCAGACTTCCAGAATGTAGCTGAGCTAAGAAAATCAATGGGACAATAGGAAAAGTTTCTAATTAGGCAAGCTGTATGTGCGTGCTTGCTCGTTTCCCGAAATCACATCCAACAGCAGTGTGGCCTGAGTAAGTTGTTTTACCTTCCAAGACATGATTTTCTTATGTATTTTTTCTGTGGGCCGGATTATGGTCTGTACCAACTTTAGCAGGCTATAATTTTAACCAAGTTAAAGTTGTAAAAAATCCTGAAAGCTCTTCTGACATATGCAGGATTATTCTCTTTGTTATTAAGAAACCAGTTGCCATATCTGGACCCATCATGCATGCTTTTAAACTCCCGTAATGGAAACAGTCATTCACAAGTTAGCCACAAGTGGAGTTCCACTAAGAGTTACATATCTAAGTATTAGGAGGTGGGAGAGTTGCGGTCACAAGGGATTCTGGAGTGAATCATGTCAGAAGTAACTAAGTTATGAATTGCAGGAAATTGATAGATAGAAATAACCACAGCTGACCATGAAACACAGTCGTTGAGATAAAATTTTCCCATACGTACATATTTTAGTAAATCTTACCAGTGCTAATGAGCACTCTGGCATTTGAGTATTGGTTTAAAGAATAATGTAAAAGAGGGCTTCCTTGGTGGCGCAGTGGTTAAGAATCTGCCTGCCAATGCAGGGGACATGGGTTCGAGCCCTGATCTGGGAAGATCCCACGTGCCGCGGAGCAACTAAGCCCGTGCGCCACAACTACTGAGCCTGTGCTCTAGAGCCCACGAGCCACATCTACTGACCCCGCATGCCATAACTACTGAAGCCCGCGTGCCTAGAGCCTGTGCTCCACAGCAAGAGAAGTCACCACAATGAGAAGCCCGTGCACTGCAACGAAGAGTAGCTTCTGCTCGCAGCAACTAGAGAAAGCCCGTGTGCAGCAGCGAAGACCCAATGCAGCCAAAATAAATAAATAAATAAAATGTATTTTAAAAAAAGAATGAAAAAGGAAGATAGAGAGTGGCTAAAAGCTAGCCTTTGGAAAATGAACCCAATAGATCCATTTGTAACTTTATAAAATATACTCAGCGGAATGTGTAAGTGCAGAAGTTTTCTGCTTTTTAGGAGAAATATGCATGATATGTCATATGTGCTTATGTGTGTGTTCCGGAAGATTTGAGAAGTCAGAACTTTTTAGAGGGGCATAAAATGTGTGAACTTAATCCCATGTTATAAAGGTTAAGAGAAGGTGACTGAAAAAGGTCTGTGTTGAATCTTAATTGTTTTATTTTTTATCGTTTATCTCCTATAGATTAAAATTGTTGGTCCAACACAGACTTCTTTAGATTTGAAGTAAATATTATTGGTTTCTCTGTGTTGCAATTAGCTTCTCAGTCTGTGTGCGTCCTTTAATTGTTTATTAGGCAGGATCAGTGCTTGGCTCTTGTCCCTGTAAGGTCCTTAGGACTTTGAGAAGAAAAATAAAATCTCTACAAAAGCTTGAGCCCTTTTGTTGTTATACTTTTGAGAATGAATGCAGTTCTTTTAACTACAGTCTGGTGAAAGGGACACTAGTTTTGCACCTTAACACATGACTGCAGAAAAGGGAAGCTAGTATCATTGAGTTCTCCTTTTTGGTTGCCAGGGCAAATTTTCTTTAACAAAAGAACTCCAGTCCTGAGAAGTTAATGAATTGACTGGAACTGTGTATTTACCGAGGAATTGGAGGTGTTACCTTTTGTTTCCTGGGGTGGTCTGGTGGACAGGAAGGCAGTTTACAGAGGGAAAGGAGTTGAAAACGTGTTCTTCTCTCTCTCTTTCCCTCCTCTCCTCCCTCCCCTAAAACGCCCTTTGTTATATCTACTTCTGACGTCACACGTCTGAAAATACCTGGTTGAATTTTTTCGCCTTGAGGAGAAAAGCTTTAATAGCTTTCATTTCATTGTTGTGATTCTCTTCATGCCTAAGGTGTTGACATAGAACAGAGCTAGGAGTGGAAATTAATGTCATATCCAAGGGAATTTGAACAGAGAACAACCATCCTTTCTTCTCTCTGGTGATTTTTCCTACATGACTGAACACGAGTGCTGTTTATGACTGAATGTTTTCTGTTTGTTTTATGAACTAAAACTTTAAAATATGCTCCAGGGAGCTCTGTCCCTCACTGCTCCTATATGTGAACCATCTACATGCCTCTGTCCTGAACATGAATTTTCTTACCGTTGGTTACAACCCCAATCCCTAGTACTGTGTGTCTTTGCTCCCCATTTGCAACCTAAGTGTACATCCTATTGGTTCTCCCTGCAAAATTTGTCCATTTCTCTCCATCTCTGCTGTCACCACCCAGGTCCCAGCTGCTGCTCTTTCTTCTCGGCATGACTGCAGCCTCCAAAATGTTCTCCCTGCTTCCATTCCTGCCTGTCTACAGTCTATTCTCCATACTATAGCCCAGGTGAACAATCAGTCAGACCATGCCATCTCACAGCTGGAAACTCTGCAGTGATTCCCGTGGCACTCACAATCTGTTGTAAATCCCCACCATGCCTCACAACACCCTCCAGATCTGATCCTGCCCCCATTTGCCAACTCCTACCACTCTCCCCTTTGCAGCTGCAAGATTTCAGATTTCAGCCACGTTGGCTGCCTTTCTGCTGCTTGAACAGTTGAGCTCCTTCTTACCTCAGGGCCTTTGCGCTTACTTTTCCTCTGCTTCAGACATCTTCCCGAATCTTCACACAGTTGGCTTCTCCTTGGCTTTTAGGTCTTAGCCCAGAGGTCACATCCTTAGAGATGTTTTCCCTGACCTATCATTTTTGTTCCTCCACTCATTCTTTTTCTCATTAACCAGTTTTTTGTTTGTTTGTTTTTTGCGGTATGCAGGCCTCTCAGTGTTGTGGCCTCTCCTGTTGCAGAGCACAGGCTCCGGACGCGCAGGCTCAGCGGCCATGGCTCACGGGCCCAGCCGCTCCACGGCATGTGGGATCTTCCCGGACCAGGGCACGAACTAGTGTCCACTGCATCGGCAGGTGGACTCTCAACACTGCGCCACCAGGGAAGCCCAACCAGTTTGTTTTTGTAATGCCTTTGATCAGTAAATTAAACTACCACATTTGCCTACTTATTTTCTGCATTCCCTACTAGAATGGCGGCTCCTGAAGAGAAAGGGCTTAATATACCTTGTTCACAGCTCTGTATTGTAAGAACAGTGCCTGGCCATGAGTCAGCCCTTAATAAAATTGGAGTGAATGACCTCAAGTAGGTTACCCAATGTATCTAAACTACATTTATCTATTTTCAACAAGTAGGGATAAGTGTGCCTCGCATGTAGTAACCATTATAAGTTTATTTCTTTTCCTTCCTTTGACCTTATGGCAGCAATCTCCCCTCACTCATTTGGTAATGAGATGCTGGCTTGTGAATTCTTTTGTATTTCATCTTTATAATTTTTTTTAAGTGCCAGCATTTTTTTCCCTTAACTACCAGGGTCTGTAATCTCTTCTGTGGCTGGGGATCGTACCTTTATGCAGAATTATGTCTCTCAAGAGTTTTGCATACAGGTGCTAGTAAGGATTTATTGGATGATGAAGGATAGAACAGAAAGGATAGAATAGAAAATTTCAAAAAAGAGAATGTTGTGATTCCAAGATGTGACACTGGAGGGAAGGAACATGGTTTGAGAAGATGGGAAGCTCTCAGAAATCCTGACTGCAATGTAAAATCACCTGAATGAGGAAGAAACAAGTTATATAAAGAAATCTCAGTGCTCGCTTCAGCAGCACATATACTAAAAATGGAACAATACACAGACGATTAGCATAGCCCCTGCAGAAGGATGACATGGGGGGAAAAAAAGAAGAAAACTCTTAAAGGAAAGGCACGTTACCTTTCTACCTTTCTGTGAACCCAGTTCTGAAAAAGAAGCAGTTATTGAATGTGAATAATGGAAAGAGAGGGGAATGAGAAGGGTACAGAAATCACACTATGATCCATTGATACACACAGCATTTGGAAGTACTAGGAACACTTCTAGGGGGGCTGGGATTGCTGCTTCAGATAATTGAAGGGGTGTCAGGTGGAAGAGGGTCACCCTTCCTTCTGTATGATATTAAGGAGGGCAGTTAAGAGATGAGTAGAAAGAAGTTGCAGCAAATATGAGTGGTCCTTCCAGCAGGGCTTTCCAAGGATGCTGTGGACTGGTACAAGTTACTCATTCATACAGGTATTTGAGCTTAGGTCAAACATACTTAACAGGTATCTTTTTACTCATTAGTACTGTTTTTTAACCTTCCTCTCACATTAGCACTGTCAGGGTCCTTGTTATGGACTGAATTTCGTCCCCCCAAAATTCGTATTGTTGAAGTCCCAACCCCCAGTGTGACTGAATTTGGAGATAGGGCCTTTATAGAGGAAATTAAGGTTAAGTGAGGTCATAAGAGTGGGGCCCTAATCCAGTATGACTGGTGTCCTTAAGAGGAGAGACACCAGGGACGCCCAGGCACAGAGAAAAGGCCACATGAGGACACAGTGGGAAGGAGGCCATCTGTAAGCCAAGGAGAAGCCGCAGGAAAAGCCAGCCCCACTGGCACCTTGACCTTAGACTTCCAGCCTCCGCCCAGAACTGTGAGAAAATAGAATTCTGTTGTTTAAGCTACTAGTCTGTGGTATTTTGTTATGGCAGACCTCACAAACTAAATACAGCCCTGCATTCCTTGGCGTGATGCACTGGGATTTAAAGTTATGGGAAACCCAGATAATGGTGAAGTTTGCTTTTGAATCCCGAGATTCTACAGTTTGTTGTAACTAATTGTATTTCAAAAGTAATGTGCACTCCTGTGCATAGGAAGATATTGTTGATCACATGATACAGAATGGAAGAAGAGATATTTATTTTAACTTCTTTTGACTTTTATGAAAAACTCAAGATTCCGAAAGATGTTTTCACTTACTAAATAGCACATTAAGAAGAATAGTTAATGCATAATAATATAGAAATACCTTTATTAAACATGCATTAATTATAAGATTTGCTTCTATTTGAAGCGACTACTGATAATGATCATAAAGATAAGTCAGGACTGACAGTGTGACATCAGTTGTTTTTTCAGCACTTATCTACCAAAATCTCTTACCTGTCAGAGTGCTTTTCCTCAATGGCAACCTGAGGAAAACAGCATTAAAGTCAACTTGCATATTCTTTTCTTTAGTAGCAAATCTAAATGATTCCAGAAATATTTATACATAATTACCTTCTTTCTTTTTTAATGAAAATAGGATAATACTATACCTTTTTTTTTTTGCTGCTTGTTTTTTCTCTCTTCTATGTTGCTTGCATAATTTGTTATTATATGAATTTGCCATACATCTCAAACGTCTGTGTTTTTTTTGTTTTTGTTCGGGTTTTTTTGGTTTGTTTTTTAGTTGTGAGTTAAGTTTTATTTGGGGCAAAATGAGGACTGTAGCCCAGGAGACAGCATTTCAGATAGCTCTGAGAAACTGCTCAGGAGTCAAACCTCTGTTAATGGACATTTTATCCTAAAATTATATGTTTAAAAGTTGAGGAGCGGGCTTCCCTGGTGGCACAGTGGTTGAGAGTCCACCTGCCGATGCAGGGGACACGGGTTCGTGCCCCGGTCCGGGAAGATCCCACATGCCGCAGAGCGGCTGAGCCCGTGAGCCATGGCCGCTGAGCCTGTGCATCCGGAGCCTGTGCTCCGCAACGGGAGAGGCCACAACAGTGGGAGGCCCGCGTACCGCAAAAAAAAAAAAAAAAAAAAAAGTTGAGGAGCTTACTGTTTATGCTGCCTCCCAAATGAATCCTTCCTCTGAGTTCTGTATAAATAAAATGTGGTGCTGATTATACCATAAAAATTTTCATATATATGTTTCCAGACTCTTATTTAAAAATTAATTTAACTATTGTTAGCTTTTTCCACTATAAATATATTCAATATGCTCAGTAATTGTATTACAGAGTGGCTTCTCTTATTAAATGAAGTTCGTGGTCAGTTGTGTAACTGCTGCTCAGCTGCCCTGTGATGCTGCCTGTGCGTACGGTTTAGTTGTCTCAGTGCGAGAGCAGGACAACAAAACTCAGGCTGGGCTGTTTAGTTTTGGTTTCCTGGAATGGTTTTGACAATTCTTGTCCTCATCTCTTTGACACTTTTTTGTTGTTTTTCACCAATTAATAAGCAATATTTTTCATTAAAGAGTATATTGCCGTTTATACTTACTCCAGTCTGGGTGTTTTCTTAAAGCAGTTATTAATTGGTTTGCATATTAATTGATTTGGAAGAAACCAACAGTCATACAAAATGGTGTTCTGTAAGTCTTGGGACATTTCCTTTTCGAGTCATCTTTCTTGTTATAGTGTCATTATCATGATCATTATTTGAAGAAACCATTGTTACAGTAGCATATTACTCCTTTTGAGTATGGCCACCAACTTCTCTGGAATAGTTTGTTCTTCATCCCATTTAACGTCCCAAGAGAATGCCTGCAGACATCACCAAGATCCCCTCGTAGCCTGTGGATTATTATTTTTCTGCTGGGGAATGTGGAAGCCTTTAGCTAAAAATCCAGCTAAGGCCTGTTTACTTGGCAGTGCTCAGAGCACTGCCTTTCTGCTGAGGTGGGGGAGGAGAGCTGGGCAGCGTGGCCCAAATGCATCCAGTGACTTTAGTTGTAGAGTATTGCCTGTACACCCTGCTTTACTCAGAAATCTCATTCTGAAAACAAAAAATCTCATTCTGGAAGATATGTATGTAGGTTAGTATCTTTTAGCTCTCTTTGCTAACTGTGTACTTTGTGCCTCGTATTTGGTATTTTGAATCTGTTTTTTGTACATTGTTATTTGATCTTCTGGCCAACTCTGTCAGATGAGAAATTTTAGGTTTGAAGTGGTTAAGTCACTTGCTCAAGTTCATATAATTATTTTGGAGAGGCTGGCACTTGAACCCAGGACAGTCTGATTCACGTAACACTGTGCATTTGGATCATGTTTTATATTGTACCAGGTCATTGTGCATTTATGTGCATTCATTCATACCATGAGTATTAAGCATCTGTGATGTGCTAGGCGCCGTCTGGATGCCAGAGATATTTCAGTGAATAAAACAAGCAAAATACCTACCTTTATGGAGCTAACCTTTAGTGAGAGAAGACAGACAGAAAATAAATAAGTAAATAGTGTATTGGAAGGAGGTGTTAAGTGTTATGAGAAGCACCCTGACGAAAACATAACAGTGGGGATCTGGTATCCTGGAGAGGGGACTGCATTTCTAAATGGGATACACAGGGAGCCAGGATAGGCCTTACTGAGGAGATGATAGTTGTACATGTATTTAAAGGAAGTAAGGGAATGCACCCTTCAGTATCTGGGGAAAGAATATTCTAGATGGGGGGATAGCAGGTACAGGGGCCCTGAGGTGGGAGCCTGCCTGGGTGTTGGAGGAGTGGAGGAGGGGTCAGTGTGTGCAGAGCACACAGAGGGCAGAGTAGGGGCTGGGGGGGGCGCTGGGGGGTGCCTTACAGGCTATCGTAAGAATTCAGGCTTCTACTCTGGGTAGAACCAGCCTTTTGAGCATGTAAATAAATGGAAAGTCGATACATAGATAGGAGAATGTTCTCATCTAGTCAGCATTACACTTTATTTTCTCTCTGTGTAATAGAACTCAGAAGGATTCATTTGTAGAGACAGCATAAATGGTTAAGTTCCCCAACTTTTAAACCTATAAACTTAGGATAAAATCTCCATTAACAGAGGTTTGGTTAAATGACGTATGGCACAGTCACATAATAGCGGAAGCACAGTGTTGGTCTTAACTAGAGTTTTGGATTTGTCAAGTGGTTAAGGTAAGTGGAGAGAGGGGCTTGAGGGGATATAAGCAAGAGAGTGAAGATGATGACATTTAAGCTGACTGTGGCGTTTAAATTGGGTCAGGAGGCAAGCGAAGACATGGCGGGAAGGGGAGGTCATGCGAGGGAAAGTGGCAAAGTGGCAGGACCAAAGGATGCTAGGTCCTGGGTGGGTCAGAGGCTCATTGGGTCAGGGTGCCAGTGGGAGAGAGCTAGACATACAGGAGGTGGTGATTTGTCGGTGGTGTGTATGAAACTAAGGTTATGGAGGAGTTACGGTTGCTGGTAATGAGAAGGCATTTGGTAAGATCTTGGAGTGTGTGATTACGGGAGGGTGGAGGACAAGATCATTTGGAGAAAAGCGTGCAAAGAAATGAGGCCAGGATGGTGGCAGGATTATCAGCATGGGTATTGAAATCACTAGGAGTTGAGAGAGGATGTGACAGTGACATTGAGCTAGGAGCTAAAGCCATCAGCAATTCAAGGGCTGTGGCCTGAGCAACCCAAAATGGCAACAGCTGTTAACGGGGCTCAGGCTTTCTGTGCATCTAATCTTTCCTTTCATTTCTGAATTTGTCTTTCTCTTTTCTTCCCTGAGTTCCCCTAGTTTCTGCTTCGCTGCTGCCTATTATCTGGCCATCTTGTCTATGAGCTGTTTTGTGATTTTCCTTTAAAATTGCAATTGCCTCACTGAGTTAAAACAAAAAAAAGGGTGCTATTTTGGGTTATAATTTTCACCTTATCCACTTCTGTGGCAACATTTTTTCCTGCTGAATTTTCTTTGTAGCGAGTTTTGCTGTTCTTTTCCACAGTTTTATATAATCTTTTGCATGGCTGCTCTTTCTGTTCTCTTGGTTGTTGTTCAGTGGAGTGAGCTTGCTTTTCCTGGCAGGAGACAGCTGTGAAGGGAGAGGGTGCCCAGGCTGTGCCCTCGGGCTCCTTCCTCTCTGCACTGCCCTGAGGCACTGTTTCTTTCCCCCTCTGCCTCTCAGAACCTAGCCTGACATAGGAGAGTTCCCCCTCCAGTCCAGACGTCCCCCTGTCACTCCATTGGTTCCCCAGTGCATAAGGCATCCCCTTCCTCTTAGGGAAAGGTGACACTTTCAGAGATGAGCAGCCTGGGGCCCCGAGCATGGTCCAAGCCTCTGCTCTCCACCTCTCTCAGCAGAGTGTCTGCTTCCTGTCAGCCCTGCCCCAGTCCCCCTTGGGAATCACCATCATCTCCTGGTGGCGCACACTTGCTGGTGACATTTTGGCGCTCTGCCTCCCCTATTCTCCTCTGCAGCACCCCTGTTTCCTATCCCATCCCCATGGCTTCCCACTCACGATCTGCTCTTTTCTGTTTCTTCTAGCCACATGTACATATTTTTGAGAATTCTTTTGTGGTCTTAATTTCTCTGAAAATGTAGCTTACATGGGTTTTCTTTTTTCCTGCCTCTCTGCACCGTCTATATGGCTTGAAGAGGGAAGAAGAGGGAAGATTCAGGAAAAAACTTGTACCATGTTCCTATAGGAAGCAGAAATCCATTTGCAGTGTTTTAGTAAAAACATGTGAACAGCAGGGCCTTGCAAATAAAACTGATTAGAGGGCTTCCCTGGTGGCACAGTGGTTGAGAGTCCTCCTGCCGATGCGGGGGACACGGATTCGTGCCCCGGTCTGGGAAGATCCCACATGCCGCGGAGCGGCTGGGCCCGTGAGCCATGGCCGCTAAGCCTGCGCGTCTGGAGCCTGTGCTCCACAACGGGAGAGGCCACAACGGTGAGAGGCCCGCATACCGCAAAAAAAAAAACAAAAAAAAAACTGATTAGAAATTCGGACTGAGATAAACAGTTGAGGAATCACTGCCATATGAGCTGGAGGTGAACTTCCTCACATGGCTAATACTCAGGCTGCTTTTGGAGCAGACTGTCGGGCCATCTGGTGGATGACAGGAAGGAAACTCATCCAGGAGGTGAGGAGGGCCAAGGAGGGCTCAGGAAGGCTGGAGAACCGCAAGGAGTAAGGCTGCCCCGCTGGCAAATCCCCCTGTGTTAGCTGAGTACACAGATCACCTACTCAAGGGGCCACGTCCTCCTCTTGACCTCTGTTACTCCCGATTCTCGACTCTCTCTGAGCAGGTCAGCTGAGCAGGGCCACATGATAAGATGTTAGGACTGAACATCTTTGCTAAGACAGAGCTTGCAGTGTTCTGGCCATCTTAGAAATCCGAAGTACTGTTTACATACAGTTTTCAAATGGCTTGTTTTTGCACTTTGTTCATTTTTAAGAATCATGACTCTAGATTTAACTCTTTATTAGTCTACAGTAGCTTTAAAATGCCCTAAATTTCTACTTCGTTAGCCTGTGTGCCTTTCTCCCTCTAAGTATTTGGAAAGAAAACCAATGAGAAATTTAAAATTAAATGTGTTCTAAATGGGAGATTGCTTCATGGAAGCAGGACTTGCCTGCAAGTGTTGGAGTGCCAGGAAGGAGGGCACAGTAAACCAGCAGGCTTGGCCCCGAGGCGCAGGCTTCACCTGAGCTTCTCAGCTCAAGACTCATCCTTTAGAAGATCCTTCAGTTTCCTCCCCACCGTTCACATCAGTTCTTTTACCCACAGAGAAGATAAGCTCCCTATTCAGGTCACAAGACAGAGCATGAGATAGAGAGCCTATTGGAAAAAAGCCCATAATTATATTAGTAGCTTTGTTTCAGATTCTCTAAGGAGTTTTTCTACTTAACATGTGCTTTTTAGAATTATAATATACTTTTCTGGGACCTAGTTCACTTGATTATTTTTCTCAGAACCTTTTTGTGTTGAAACTTATTTTCAACTAGCTGATATATTTTCTCATGATACATTATCCTATGCACCTTGTACTGTGTAATGAGCCCAACCTAATGATTCTAACTCTGATTATAGTAAACTTACCAGTAATAGCATCTCGTGTTCTTACAGAAATCTATGCCATTTTGAAAATGTTTTTATATGTATCATCTGTAATATTTCAACCCACCCTTTAAAATAGATAGAGTGTTTGATAGGTGAGGAGTTGTCTAAAACAGAATTTGTTTTTATTAATATTTAGTTGGGTTTTTTTTCTAGTTCAGTTTCTTACTTGTGTGTATACATGTCACTGTCAGGTGGTAGCTGAGTTCGCTCCTAATTAGGGGTTATAACTGTCTTGTGTCAGTTGATATTTATCATTATCTCTACAATTCTCATAACTATATCAGAGTTTATTAAGTTTCAACACCCTCCTACAGCATGGTTCACATTAATATATATTAATAAGAATATTCTTACTGTTCATTTCTGACTTTCAGGAGAAAAACATTAAGCCACTTCATACTGTTTGCTCTCATTTATTGAACTGTTTCTGTTTCCAGTACAAGGTGCTTACATACACTGTCCTCAGTTGAAGTTCATCATAACTGAGGAAGAGGTGATTCCCCCCCTGCTTGACTGGTGAGGCAGTTATAGCTTGGAAAGATGAGGTCAATTGCCCAAGGTCAGCAGCCAGCAAGAAGTGAGGTCAGATTTCCAAATCAGACTGTCTGGCTCCCAGGCTGCTTGCTGGTCAGTGTTACACTCTGCTTCTTCTTCCTCAGTGTGATGTGGGTGAGACCAAGTCAGAATCTCAAAACCACTTGTCCAAGGGTTTTAATAACCATTATTTTTTTCTACGATTGACAGTTTCAACTGTGAATTATTTTGGGTTGAGCAACAGATATTTTGTGCTAAAAGAGCAAGTAGTTGTATTCTGTTCTCCGTTGTTTGGAGACATTTCTTTGAAGGCGCACATGCCTGTTAGGGCTGGCCCAGGAAGCCCAGCTACTCTCAGTGGTCAGACATAATCCTCCCTGGTCCCCAGGGCACTCTGACAGGTGGTGACATTACGCAGCCCCTGATGCCAACTGTTGCCTACAGTTGTACAGCAGAAAAAAATACCCTTTGCTATGAAGCGTTTTTTCCCTTAGATCATCCACTAGATGGCAGCAGACTCACGTGGAACAGAATGGGTGTTTGGTACTGAAAATAATGAAGAGCCAGAAAGGGGATGGTTTGGGTTTTGTGGAAATAATAATGCACCTTTTCTGGATGTGTAGGAAATAGTGTTATCTTTACGTCATGAAAAATGTAATATATACTGTAAAGTCACCTCTCTAGAAGTAATGGTGCAAATAGTTGCAGATTGTAGATAATGCAAAAATAATTTATTCATTCTATTGTTGTAGAGGTGCATCTTGATTTAATCCTATCTCAGTTAATCAGTATCAGGTGAATTTTTCTTCAAGTAACTGTTTATGGTTATGTAAAATATTTGTTCCTTAATTTTTATGTTTCACAGGGTTTTTTTCTTTCAAATTAGACATATGCCAATAAAAATGAATATGACTGCTTCATAAATTCACAGTATCCCAGGCAAGGTAATGAAATGAAACCCAGTAGACATGACCTGGAAGAAGCTAGGAATGATTATCAGTTTTTCCAGATCACCATCCTGTTTGTCATCTACCTAGAAACCTCTTTTTTATCTCTCTCTTTCTCTGAACTAATTTTGCTTAAACGTTTTTGAACATGGTCAACTTGAGTAAGGCAAGAGATCCTCTGAACCACTATCCTAAAACTAGGAGATAGTCAAAAACTGGAGAGTAATAAAATAATAGATTGGTAACGACATAGTTACTCTACAAAAATGTTCATCCAGTACAATGAAAAAGTAACGATAATTGTTTCTAAATTAATGTGAGAAGAGCAGCAATTGAAAATAATAGCCCATACAAGCCAGCACCTGTGAGGTACTGGTAACATTCTTTCTGAAAATTGCAGAAATCCAACCTAGTATACATGCGTGTTCAGTGGAAGATTTGCAGCATTGTTCAGTTTTGTGTGAAACAGACAACATAGTGAGTACTTAGTACACTCAAGTACCATACTGAATTGAGTTTGTGAATACAAAGTTTTAGGAATTTTTACTAGTTTAGGACAAGGATCGGCCAATTTTTACTATAAAGAGCCAAATAGTAAACATTTTAGGCTTTGCTACCCACGTATGGTCTCTTGTGTATTCATTGTTGTTTTGTTTTTTGTTAACCCTTTCAAAATGTTAACAACCATTCTTAGCTGGAGGGCTGTATAAAACTAGGCTGGAAGCCCCGACAGGTCATAAATGGCTGACCCTGGTGTAAGAGGGTAATACTGGTCATATGTAAATTGATGTCTCTGGAATCTTGCCAGTTCATAAGACCTGAAGAAAGGACAGGTGTTTATTTCCTGATCAACTTCAGTAGGGCAGAAGAATCCTTGTGGTCCACTGGTAGGACTTGAAATGTACTTTGAACACTACTTGCAACACCTAAGCATCTCAGCTCAACTCCTATTAAGTTACTCGAAGTTAGCACAGACTTATTTTTCCTTTGTTTGCTTTGGCAACTATCATACACCTGGATTATGAAATGATCTTTTTAAAAGCCTTTTACTTTTAGCCCTTTTAGGACACTGAAAAATACTGTTTTAGAAACTAAGAAATCTATATTCTAATCCCAGCTCTTCTACTGAAATAGCCATAGTTTCTTGGACAAATCAATTATTCTGTTTGGTTCTCAACTTCATGTATATAATAGAATTGAACTAATGCCATATAATATTTCTCCTAAATTTGATTCAGTAATTTCAAATTTATGTTTCCATAGGCCCTTTATCACCTGATCAGATGATACGTTTACTTGATCCTCAAGTTTAGAGCTATACAAAGTAAAGATATACAAGTAAATGAGTGTTGATGTCCAGAAACCCTTCACTGTGCCCGGTGGGTAGTGGATGGCCGGACCGTGTCGAATGAATGAGTAATAAAGGAGCATACCTACCTTTCTTAGCTTTCTTTTTATATATGCCTTGTGTTTTAGAAATACATATGACTTCTTATATAGGATTCAGTCTTTCTAATGCTCTTTTGTTGTTCAGTTTAAAAAATACTCGTTGAGTGTGAACAATATGGTGGGTTCTAGAGATACAGTAATGAACAATGGATACCTAGTTCTTGCCTTTAAGGAGTTTACCCTTGTGGTTGGGGGAACCAGTCGGTAATCTGATCATTTCAAGTTATGTCTAAGTATGGTATTAGAGGTTTGAATCTCCAAAACAAAGTGTCTAGTGTCTTACTTCAAAAACAATACAAATGCCACCTCTGTTAAGGCTTTTTGGATTGTCCTTCAATTGAATGCCTATATTATAGGTCCTCGTTTGAAACATTATTGTAACATTTATATAATGTACCTTTTTTTCTCCTTTTCTAGATTACATGCTGCCTGAGTGTAAGGGGCCTTGTCTTACATTTGTATTCATGAAAAGCATCTAGCAGTCATTAATTTAATGCACTCTGTTAGGCAAAGCATAATGGTTGCGTTTCTAAGAAAGTTCAATTTATGAGATACTGTGTTATTAAAATTATTGTTTCAGAGTGAGAAGAAGGTTGTCAGCTAAAGCATTTGACTTGTAAAGAACTTCAATATTTATGAAACCTAAATAGCACTAAGTAAATCTAGCTTTTGATTACAAGTAGCTTGTTTTATGAGTCTGGCCTTTCTTTTTGTGATTGTTGCTAGGACTCTGACTGTTAATCACCTGCGTTACTCATAATGGAGGTAAGCAAAGCCCAAAGACTCTTAGACTAGTTTAACAACCAGTTTTTTCCCCTAAGACTGGTTCTGTAATGATGCTTCCCAGTGGTCATGGTATTATAAACCAAAAAGAGCCAATGTAATAAGAATTTGGGGTATCAGATGACCAAAAATAAATGTCCATTATAGTTCATACCTTTTGTTTCCGATAATGAACATATTTCCCTTTTTGCATACTTAAGCTTGAAAAAATTAAAAAGCCCCTGTCTAACATGGTACCGCTTTCACTCATACAACCTGAACTCCTCTCCCATCTCTACAGATGGATAGGACCAAGGCCTGTTTATTTCCTGCATCCAGTGCCAGGTCTAGTGGGTGATTTCCAGTCCATTCCTCCTCTGCTTCTACCAGATGGAGGTGTGATTATATTCCTTATTTGGATATTGTCTGTAAATCACCTCAAGGGATGGAAGAAAATTTGCAAGTGAGTAATTAGGTGTAAATGTGAACTATTTCCCTTCACTTTTGCCCCTTAGTTCCTAAATCTGAGTGTTCTTTCTGGCTGTGGGTGAAGCAGCACCAAGGAGTGGGGGTTCTTTGAGAGCGTAAAGATCCCATGGGGCTGCAGGTCACCTTCCCAAGACACTGTCTCTCAGATGACACCATAATTGGGTCTTCAAAAGGCCATTAAAGATTCTAGAAGTCCAGCAGCTTCCAGATAATGGAGTACTGGGAGACCAAGGAATCCCGTTGTCCTTGGAAGTTCTGTTAATTTTTTTTTCTCTGTCAATTGAATATCTTGATCAAAAGCACCGGTGTGTAGAATACCGTGATTGTGACTAATATATGGATTAGGAAGCTGGTAGAATCATGGCGGGGAGGGCAGTAGAAGAAGCATAACAAAATCCACAGTACTGCTATTTCAGTGAGTATGAAATTCCGCCTCCACCACAAAGGAAGGAGTGTCATCATCTTGCCACTGGGTGACTGGCTCATAGCCCCATAGATGGCGCCACATCACTTACTTACTTTTGACACTCTTGCTGCAAATCGGTACATGGCATTTCCAGTAATCATGTTAATCTGAGAAAGGGGAAGTCCAGTTGGTGAGCCTACAAGTGGTTTTTATTCTTAAACCATTGCTGGTTGATTAGTCCAGTGAACAAGTGCTGTAGAAGTTGGGGTGAGGGGCAGGCTGGTTAACATACACAGAACAAAATCTAGAAAGAGATAAACTAACAAGATAACATAACACCTAATACATAGCAGGCAGCTCAGGTCACTGGGTCACCTAGTATACCACTGTTTACTTCTTATCCAGGGCTTAGTAGCAAAACTAGAACTGTTCCTCAAAAGATAACATTGGTTTGCCAAAGAGAGCATGATTTTGCTCCAAGATTCTAAGGGACTCCTGTGGGTTTTTGTCTTCCTAGTGGGACTTGCCACTAGTGTTATACAGAACTCTGAAATTGCACAGGCGCTTGAGTTACCATTGGATCAACCGGGTCATTAAAGCCAACTTGTAGAGCTGCTTGTACCAACACTTGAACTAGCTGGATAGCCTTTTCTTTTGCGGAGCTGAAGCCAGAGCTGGCAACGTTTGGGGGCATTCAGTAAAATGGGTTGGAGCCACATAAAAAGTCTCACTAAGCACTGTTTCCCTATTTGTATTTGAGACTGCAAAGAAAAGCAATTTGTCATTTACTTTGCAGGAGTATGTCAGTGATCCATACGGATTAATGGACCAAGATTCTTCACCAAAGAAACAGGGTCCTGTATTTTCACGGAATTTATCTTCTATCTACTGGCATACTTCCATCCTTCCAAGGCATTGAAGAGTGCATGTTGCTTCTTGCCTTTCAGATCCTAAAAGCACATGTAAGCAGTGTGTTGGACTAGTGTAGTGTCCCATTGGAGGAGAGGATCAACAACCTTGACAACTAACTTGTAGTACAGAGATAAAGAGTATATATAACCCTAAGATAAGACTGTGAAGGCTCTACGCCATCCCATCCAGTTGAAAACAAACTCCTTCTCATGTTTTCTATTTTTTAGGGTAGAGCAAAAAGTATTTACCATATCAGCAGGTTTATACAAGGTGCCAGAGATTGTGACGATCTGTTCTAGTAAATAGATCACATTTTGAGGAGCACTGCAGTTGGAGTCACCATTTGAATAAGCTTCTGCTAGCCATCATAACTCTTTGCCTTCTGCATCCTCCAGACAGGCCAGTTAAATGGGAAGAGGGGAATAGGGGAGACTTCACCCTGCTCAGCTTGTCAGGTCTTGGAGGCCTTTCTGAGCAGTACACAAGAATAGGTGTTGCTCCTGGTTTTCTGTTTTGTTGGAGTCTTGCGCCCTCAGGGGCTCCCGGTTATCTCTTCCTTTGCATATAAGCCCTTACTCAGGGAGAAAGGGTGAAAACGGGTTGCTGAGTGTATCTGTTTACAAAAACTAGGGAAATAACCACTTGGTAGATTTAGGCTCCTTCCCACTGGGCCTATCAGAAGCATGTCTACTTAAATTTTTTAAGGGCGGAACAGTTTTATATAGCGTTCATACATTAAAGTTATTTATCCTTTCCAGGATTGATATTCTTTTCAATTTTTCTTTTGCTATTCATGTTTTCAGTGAATATTATCAATTTTTAAAGTTCCTGTTCCTGGCTGATTTTTGTACTGGCTTGTCTGACCTTTTCTCAGTTATTTCTGATTCTTTCTACATGATGGAGATTGCTCCTTCCTATGTCTTTACCTTTTTCAAGGCTTTTGATTGTAATTATATTATCATCTGCTTATTTTTCTTGATTTTTACCAATCTGATATGTGTTGATTATCAATGAAGTTTAATTTCTCATATTTTTTTTGCTTATTATAATTTTAAGATGATACCTTTTACCCATTTTTCATTGAGCTATTTTTATATTTCCAGTTTATAGGATTCTTTTCTATATTAGGGATATTAACCCCTTTACTCATTATATGCTGCAGGTATTTTCTCCCGTGTACGTATACACACACACACACACACACACACACACACACACACGTTACTTTTATTTATTTGTAATGTAGATACATATTTTTCATATAGTATTTTAAAATTTTGTGTATGTTTTGCCAGTTTGACATATTTTCCTTCATGGTTTTTAGTTTTATATCATACTTGGATAATATTTTATACCTCATGCCAAGATCATAAATAAGATTGTGTAATAAATACATTTTTATAGTTTTATGTAGCAGTTTAATAGTTTCTTATATTAATAATTTATTACAGATTTATTTTACTTCATGAGGTAAGCTAGAGTTCTCTGTTTTAACCCCCAAGTGGTTAGTCAGTTTTCCTCGTGTCATTTATTGAGCAATCTATTTTTTTTTTCACTTATTGTGACCTTTTTTAAAAGACAAGAGCCCTCTAGATATGTGATAAATGCCTGCATCAGTTTGTCTTATCAACATACTTTTTTTGAAAATAAAAGCTTTAAACCCCTATAAGGTAGCCCAAGAAAATCTGCTGAGGTTAAGAAGGAAATATGTAACTAATTGGAAGCCGCCATATGTTATAAAACAGCAAACAAAATTCCTCCACCTCACAAAAGAAAAATCTGTTACCGAAAAGAACTGCAAAAAGAAATTCCTTTGTAAGTAGCTGAATGGTTAACAGTTGCTATATGATTCCTCTCCAGTATTTATATTTTTCATCTTTGACTTGAAACCAATATTTATTACATCATCCTCAGTGAAAAAAAGTTATCCTGTGCTTTGGAATACAGTCATTCCTTTGATCCCATAAATATCAATAAATAGTGACTATATAAAAGCATTTAAGCTGTATAAATCAATGATTATTTTAAATGAAAAGAATGGGTGGGTTGAATCATTTTTCTCTAGTTCTTGGAAGTGTGAAAGTTTCTTACTTTGAGATGGATTTTCAACTTGTTTCTACTTGACATTTTATTTGTGTATATAAATGCGTAAAACTAGGACCTCCCCTTTTGTAAAGAGCCCCTTTTTTTTATTACAGTGGTCATAGACTTCTGAGTGGTGAACTTAGCATAAAATATTTAAAACCTACAGAAGAGTAAAAGTATAGTACAGTGAATTTTTTATATACCCTTTACCTGGGTTCACCAGTTGCTGACATTTTTCAACTCTTGTTTAGTCTCTCTCTCTCCAGATTCAAATTCAAGTTTCTCCAGTTGTCTCCACAACTTTTTTATAGTTTTTGTGGGTTTGTCTTTTTTTTTTTTTCCTGATTCAGAATCCAGTCAAAAATCATACACTGGGTGTTTTAGTGTTTTGTGTTTTTTAGTTCTTTAATTTAGAAAGCTTTCCTGCTTTCATACTTCTTTTCTTTTGTTGACATTGACATTTTAAAAAGTACAGGCCAGTTGTTTTGTAGATTAGCCCATAATTTAAATTGGTCTGATTTCTTTCTCATGATTAGATTTGGGTTAAATATTTTGGCAAGCAAAATACATAGGTCATATTGTGACTTTCGTGTTGCATTATGTCAGGAGGCTCATAATGCTAGTTTGTACCATTGGTGGTCCTAAATTTGATCATTTGTTTTATAAGCAACAGATTTATCTTCGATAAAGTTAACTCAAAGTAGTGACATCTGTGTGATGATAATTTGAGGTCATGTGAGTATCCCCATGGTTTTAGCATCCTTTGATCTTTGCTTGAATCACTTATTACATAGTTGAAAAATAATTTTTCTAATTTTGTTATTCCCCCTTCATTTATTAACTATAATTCATTCACTTTATATCCCAGTGAATTATGTAATTGTAACAATTATTTTCCTTACAATTTTTATGCCAGTAGAGTTACGTGAAAGTCCATGTGCCATTGTACTAAATGTTCTGATGGAATAGGGAAGACGATAATATTTTTGGCTCATAATTGCCGTTTCACATGGTAAGGTCCCCACACAATACTCTTGAAAATAAATCCATTGTCTCTAATCTTGAGTTTTAATTAATTTAATTAATCTTGAAAATTAGTCCATTGTCACTAATTAGATTTGAATAAACCATTTCTTTTTTGTTTCTCAACTAATACTTCTTATATTTATCTCTTTGTTTTTCTGTCTTTTTCTAACTGTCCTATTGTTTGTATTAATTTCTATTGCCCTAACATTTGTAACAATTACACATTTATTTTCTATCATAATAGCTGCAGAAATACAGAGGACTCTGAATCAACTTGGAACACCTCAAGATTCACCTGAATTGAGGCAGCAGCTGTAAGTATTAATTAAACAAGAAAAAAGGAAATGGGAAAAACCACCTATTGTTATGTTCCTTTGATAGTGTGTAGTGTTACGTTTATTGGAGAAAACAATGGAAAATTAATAAGGTTTTTCTGCTGCCTCATTTGTACTAAGCTTTTGTGTAGGTTTTTTCCTGTCCAGAGTGGGCAGATGTGTTTCTTCATTTTAAAGATCTGGCTTACTCTATCAAAGCAGAACTTCTTTGGTTAGCTTTCTTATACCTTTTAATAGGTTGTTTTTGATGGCTTTGAAAAACGGTACTCTGAGCTTCTCTACTTATGTGATTCATTTCCCATAGCTAACAATCCATATGATGATTTTTACTTCACTGAGATTCAATGCATATCCAATATGAACTATGCCCCTAAAAGTTTATATTTACATATTTGAATTTCAGAAAGCATTAGCCTCTGTTTAAAAAAAAAAAAAGTTGTAATGAAGTTATCTAGTACATATTTGAATAAATTAACATGCTATTAGAAAAACAGCAATAATACTTCATGGGTTACAGATTTTACAGAGTGTTTTTACACATTTTCTCATCTGAAACTTACAAAATTGGAGTGAGCTAGATAGATTAAAAGAACTATTTCCATCTTACTTATAAGGAAAACATGTCTGTTTGGGGTTTGATGATTTGCCCAACATTATTCTGAACCTGAATCTTAAATCTTAGTTCAGCACTGTTAACAGCTACAAATTTCAAGTAATATATATGTAATAAGTGATATGCCAAACATTAGCTACAGAAGGAAAAATTGCAAAGAAGAAATTAAGAGATAGGTAATAGTAATTCATATTTTTATGAAGTACAATTTGAGGAATTTGCAGTTGTTTCTAATTTGTATTGCAGTTTTCTGCAGTGGGTAGATATCAAGGAGCTAAACATGCCCCAAATCTAAATAATAAACCATCATTTATTAAAATAAAGTAAAATGGAATAGAAACCATAATTCTTAGTAGTTAATAATATTTTGCTAAGGTTAATAGTGGAGATTCTGAATATGTAGACATCATTAAAGTCTTCTTTTAGAATTTTAATTATATTACTTTTTCTAAAGATTTTTAAAAGGCATATTAAAGATAGGGCACTTGGTAAGTATATAAAAGTAGAGTATAATTCTTCCTTATCAGTCAAATACAGATATCTATACTAAAACATATTTTTACATAGTATCATTATTTTAAAGGATCCTAAGTGTGACCAATACATGTTTAAAATGAGAGATAATATATATGAGAAGTACTGATGTTGTACTTGTAAAGCATCACATTAATACAGGCTTTTTTTTAGTGCTAATTTCTTTAGTTAGAGATCTTAGTTTTTACTTCATAAGCTAGCTAGCAAGATAGCTATAAATAGCTATATAATTTACCTCTTTTACTCTGTTCTGTTCTTTTTACAGAGGAGTGCTATTGTTCTTTCCACAGCAAACTTAAATAATAGTAAATTCGTATTATTACTCGTCTCTGCTTTTTTTTTTTTTTTTTAAGTATAGGATATAAATGTTCAGGTAGAGAAATATGAGAGGCTGGCTGTACCCTGAGACCTGGGAACTGGGCAGAGTTAAAGACAACAAATCTTCTTTACTTATTCAGCTGACCTCCCAATTGTGGTATGCACATCAAAGGCTCCCACAGCCACCAAATCTCAAACATCATACACCTTACAATCTCCTGTTGGCTTTTGTCATCTTCCTTTCTAAATGGCTGCTGATTTATTTCTCAGAGCTTGGTTACTCCATGTGTGAGTAAAGAACCTTCCACATAGTATTTGTTCAATATTTGTGAAAGAATACAACCTGAAAATTTTGTTTTCATAGAGAAAATTTGGAGCCAGTCTATAAAAAAGTGATTTTTCTAAAACTATTCATCAGGGTTGAATCAAGTGGCGGAGTTATAGCTTAAAGAAATGTGTTAGTTCTATTGCTATAATGTGTGTTTTCTCATTTTAGGCAACAGAAGCAGCAATATACGAACCAACTTGCCAAAGAAACAGATAAGTACATTAAAGAGTTTGGATCTCTGCCCACCACCCCCAGTGACCAGGTATGAAGCTTTAAGACACGCTGTTGATGTATTGAATGTGAAAGAAATCAAATGTATTGTAGGATTTTTGAACTGTTGTGCTAGAAAGGAAATTAGGGGGAAAAAATCAATTTGAGATTAGTTCACAGAACACAAAACTATATTTAATTGCCCAGGTAGTATCCTTTGGTTCAATAAAGCAAAAATTATTTCCATGCACTTGCCCTGACCCATAATTAAGTAAGTGCTCAGAAAATGCTTCCTGAGTAATTGTTTCCTGGCCTTCCAGGACTGACTTCATATAACATACACGCTCATTCAAGATGTGAGGTTTCCTAGGGGCACATGTATTTATTACCCTGCTTATTACTTTGTGGAAGTTATTACTTAGGTGAGTCAAAGGTTTTATTTTCATTAAAAAAAAATACTTTAACATAAAATCATGGCCCAGTTTTTAGGATGAGAACTTGAGGTGAGAAATCCAACATTATGGGCCTTTTGCCTCAAGGTAAAATAAGCACAGTATTTGAACATACTGTCAAATTGTTCAAAATGTTATTGAGTTAATCAGTAAGGCCCTGTAATAAGAGAGTGAGTGAAATTTTCAGAATTAAATAAAGAGCAGCAAAACAGCTTTTGCAAATTCTGTAGAGCTTCACAGCTTGATTCTGGTAGGTTTCTTTCCCCCCCCGGCTTTCCTCTAGCGTCAAAGGAAAATACAGAAGGATCGCTTAGTGGCGGAATTCACCACATCACTGACAAACTTTCAGAAGGCGCAGAGACAGGCTGCTGAGAGAGAGAAAGAGTTTGTCGCTCGAGTAAGAGCCAGTTCCAGAGTGTCTGTAAGTATTTAAATCAGCACTGTAAAAAGAACGTGGTACCCTCCAAGGGCCCCGTGAAGAGCTATACGGCATGTTTCTTGAGTCGTAAAGACCTGTGAATATCTTGGAAATCAGTATTTGAATACTTATTTTCAGGTGTTTCTAATCAGTTTTTAAGAAGGATGATCATTATGTATTATTGTGGTTATTCTGTCAATGTTGTGGAACAAAAGATTATGTAAAAATATAGAAACGTTTTGTCAGAAAAGGTTAGAGTCAAATCCTAACTTGAGCCTGAGGCTGTTACTTTGTATTCGTGCTGGAGTAGAGAGCACTTTAATCCTGCATTATATGAAGATGATGTAAATGAACAGTGAATATATTGTATGAATATTTAAAACGAATGTACACCTGGAGAAAATAAAGGATAAGTTAGAGTGGAATCTTGACTTAATCTAATTTTAAATCTCCCTAGAAACTATCACAGGTTGTTCCGTTGTTCCTTAACATAGAGGTTCCAAGACTACATTATGTTTTAATCAAATAATATTTGTTATTTGGCCCTTGAGAATATTTAATGAATTCCTTCTTTGTCAGCTTAGGATATAATTTTTTTTATTACTTGAAGTAATTGACCTAAAATACTAGAACAAGAACTTTTCTCTCTCTTTTCTTACACCTGCACTCCAGTGTGTACATAAATCAGTTTAGATTATTATGAAGTAAAATGTGAGTGTTGTGTGTTTTTCCTTTGCATCTTCTCAATCCATTCTGTTACTAAATTATTCAGGGTGGTTTTCCTGAGGAGAGCTCAAAAGAAAGGAATCTTGTGTCCTGGGAAAGGTAAGAAGTATAAAACATTATACAGATCAAAAGATAATTCTTCAAATACGTTTTTTACATCACAGTACCTGGGCAGAATTAAAGCTTTCAGTATATATCATGACTATCCTAAGTTATTTATAAATAGAAAACAATAAGTTTGAAAAATTTTCAAAGTCATTATTTATTATAAAATATATAAAAATATTCCAGTATAGCAATAATACTCTTTAATTATCCAAATAAATATTATTGACTTAATTATTATTTGATATAGATTATTCCCATAGGTGAAGTTTAAATCAACCAAGAAGAAGTACTCACTTGCCAAATATAATAGTTTCCAATAATTAAATAATAATAACATCATTGAAATGAAACATGAATAAAATTTGGTTAACATTTCTGTTATATTTTTAGAATTTAAGTGAGCAGTTCTATGACTTTGAAGAAAAAATATTCTATTCAATAAGTATTTCTTAAATAAAAAGGAAGCCTCATTGTTTTCATACCGGTTTTTCTTTTTTACATATTCTTTTCTTTTTAATAGCCAAACTCAGCCTCAGGTGCAGGTGCAGGATGAAGAAATTACAGAGGATGACCTCCGCCTTATTCAGGAGAGAGAGTCTTCTATTAGGCAACTCGAAGTAAGCTTTACATTGCAGAATTGGATTGCTGTTCTGTTCTTAGTGAGTTTGTCCTCAAGATGCTTAGATGATGCTGGGAGAGAGGTCAAGAAAGAAAACTAAATAGATGTATCAATTTGATGGCATATTTCATATAAATTAGAGTCATTCTGTTAAAATAAAGTAATTTCTTTAGAATTTGTGCAAGGATGAGAAAATATACTTCCCTCTACTCCAACTTTTTTTTTTTTTTTAATTCTGTTAAGTCATCTCAAGCCACCTGAGCATTGAGAAAATTATCAGTCTAGAGATAAAGGTCTGTTCAGAGAGTCTAGAAAGCTTCCATGGCACATGATACACATCACACCTGCATGAATAAGACTTTTCCAAGGGCTTTAAAAGTGTTTTATTTCTCTTTAGTGTGTGTAGGATATCAAAGAGGTCTAAAAGGTTTAGTAGCCTTAGTTCTTAGGGAACCTACCTGTTCCCTAGGAAGTGGGCTAATAATAGCTAACAATAGCTACCATTTATTGAGGGCTTCATGCACCAAGCACTATGTGATGAATTCTTTAATTGTCTTACTTAGTTCTCATAAAAGCTCTGTGAAGTAATTAACTGTGTCATTATCATTGCCCTTCTACAGATGGGGAAACTGAGGCACAGGATGACTATGTAAATTGCCCCACCTTTCCTGAATAAAGTGTTTAAACTTTACTTTTTAATCAAGCAAAATAATAGTTATATATTGAAGAAAATTGAATTTATAACTTATTTATCCATCACTCTTCCATTGCATTTTCAGATTTATTAATGTGAGGCTTTGAATTTACACCTAATGTTTTATTCTTTTAAAGTGTCAAATTGACATATACATTTTTACTAGAAATACAATAAGAATATTTTTTACTTTTTTGAGGAAATACTATTCATGATAACAAAACTAATCATATTGCATGACATAAATTCAGTAACCCACAACCCTTCTCTATTGTATAGTCCTTCATTTCCACTCTGAATCACTTGATATTTTTAACATCACAAACTTATTTTAGAGAACTGAGATTCAGAGGCTACTTACTTGGTATTGCCTATAGTAAAATAGTTTTCTGATATTCCCCAAATATATGTTATTAGGTCCAGATGCATGCTCACCTAGGTATGAGCAGTGGTTTGTGTTTTTTAAAATTTTCTCCTTTTGTGGATTGGGGACTGAATTTCTGATTACAATAATATGCATTTTTTTTCTCTTAGGCTGATATTATGGATATTAATGAAATATTTAAAGATTTGGGAATGATGATTCATGAGCAAGGAGATGTAATAGGTAAGCCCTACTCATTCGGTTTCATGAGGCAGAAGGAAGCTACATGCAGTTTACCTGTGGTAACTTCTCAAGCCAGGGTAGCTCCTTCCTCTCTTTCGGCCCTCCTGAAATCAAAAGTACAGTGTCTGTAATAAACAAAGCATCACCCTTGGCATTATCTAAAACAGATCTCGTTTTCGGCTCCTACTGGTGGAAATGACCAGCTTAATTTATTTAAGAAGTTCCAAATTTAATCAGGGTCTACTGCTGCTGAGATCATGGAAGGTAACATTTAACATCATTCTAGCTTATTTCCAGGATCTCTGGTTTCTGTCTTATCCCAATTTAATTCTTACCACACCGAGGACTTTGGGGAAAACATCTGTTCATAATTGTGCACACTATCTTGTCTTTTAAAGTAGAGGGAATAAGAAGCCATTTGCCTGAACATTAATTCTTATAGCTTTTTTAGTACATTAATTTAGTTGTATTACTTAGATACTGAGAATTCTTTTTGAAAAATTCTTTAAAAAAAAATC